>NC_084462.1:87315564-87616587 GCF_027409185.1 Cynocephalus volans | reverse complement strand
GCTGATAAGGGTTTATTTTTTCTGTAAATCCTTCAAGGATATTCCTAGCACCTTTCCTCCCAATGTGGAGAGAGTATTTATTGCCCATTGTCTTCACCTTTGTCATCTTAGATAAAATTCTGACAAAAATCTGTTTTACTTCTTGTTATAGCCATTTGTTGGCCAACTGTTAGGCAGAATGCAAAGGCATCTCATGAAGAATCCAGAAGATAACAATTCTTTCAAAGTGAAACACAAAATCTCTACAGTAAACATCCCCCACCTTCAGAGTTAGCAGTAACCAAATTTATACTGGAAAAAAAGAGTATAAAAAGCCCCAGTCATATTTTAGACCCAAGTACATAATAAATAGATATTCGATGAATGAATGACCAAACGAAGACCATCTGAGAATCTATTTATTTACAGTAATTTGTTCTAATTCATCAAGGTATTTCTGTGAGGATCTGCCCCATAATCAGTTGTAATAGTTTTCTAGGGCTGCCGTAACAAACTACCACAAACTGGGTGGCTTAGAACAACAGAAATTTATTCTCTCATAATTCTTGCGGCCAGAAGTCCAAAATTAAAGTATTGGTGGGGTTGGCTCCTCCTGGAGTTTCTAGGGAAAAAACCATTCCATGCCTCTCTCCTATCTTTTGGTGTTCCTTGGCTTGTTGCTGCGTAACTCTAGTCTCTGCCTCGAACTTCATATGGCTTTTCTCCTGTGTCTCTCTTGTGTTTCAAATCTCCCACTCTTTTCTCTTATAAGGACACAGCCATTGTCCTAATAAGGACACCACCAACCTTAAATCTAGGATGATCTCATGCTGAGATTCTTAATTACAACTGCAAAGATCCTACAATAAGGCCACATTCACAGGTACTGGGAGTTAGGACTTGGACATATCAACCTACTACATCAGTGAAACTCATTCATACTGTGGTCCACACTTGCCTACTACAAATGAGTGATTTTTTCCCACAGCTGCTTTCCAGCAGACAGTAGGATTGTGTTTTGGACAATTTGTGCAAGTGTGGCTTTGACTTTCCACCGATGTCACCACAAAACATGAGGAACCCACCCATCTCTGCAGCCAACACTAATGAGGTCATGTTAGGTGTCTGGACCTTGCATGATAACAAGCTAAGGGAAGTCACAAATAGAAAATCATCTTGTCCTAATATTTTGAAAGGTACAGTCATGAAATAAATTGAGATGTAAAAAAAATGACAGTGTCTCTTTGAAAATACAAAGAAAAAGAGACACCTGAAAAGATTCCTTCCCCATTAGTGCAACAGTTTTTCCTGACATTAAAATTTCTTTGGATATTCAAAATTTTCAAAAGCCTCTCCTAAAAGTGAGAAAAATATTGCTCTTCAGCAGATGCGTATAACCATAACTTCTGAATGAGAATGAACCCACCAAAATATATATACTTTTTCAGATGTAGTGCCTTTTGTGATTCAAAGTGCCTGGCTGCCTTGCACTTCATCATGTTGAGGCTCTGTACAAGCACCAGCTGTTTACCATGCTCATTCAGGTCTGAGCAGAGGGTCTTCACAGTCCAATGCAATTCCTCCATGAATAGTAATCATTGTTTCTTGCTTATTTCTTCTTCCTTCTGAGTTAAGTTCCTTCTTTCTGAAGAATATCCTTCATGTTTAAATGAAAAATTTTATCAAACGGGAGCTGGTCAGTTAGCTAAGTTGGTTATAGCATGGTGCTGATAACATCAAGGTCAAGGGTTCAGATCCCTGTACTGGCCAGCCTCCAAAAAAAAAAAAAAAAAAAGTTATCAATCACACACAAAAATATAGGGAGCTCTCACAAAGCCATCACCAAGATTCTAGAATTATCAATTTTTTGCCGTACTTATGTATTCTATTTTTTTTTCCATGTCAGATGGGTAATGTGCTGACATCATAACAAGGTTTGAAGGAGGCAAATATCACACATAGTGTGAAAACCTTAATCATCACAGATGATTTGGGCCTATGTGGCACAAAAGTATCTGTTATCTATTCTTTTTTGCTGAAATATTTTAAGGAAAATCCTAGACATTATACCATTTAATCCTTACATCCTTTAGTATGCTTCTCTAAAAATTACAGACGTTTTCTTATATACCATTCACAATACCAGTGTCATACCCAATAGTAATTCTTCAGTATCATCTAATATTCAGACTATATGAGTATCCAAATTTCCCCGATTGTCTCAAAAATGTCTTTTTATGTTTTTTGGTTTGTTTAAATCAGGATCAAAATAAGGTCCACACGTTAGATTAGATTGTTATGTCTTTTCAATCTCCTTTAATCTAGTACAGGATTTTTCACAGCAGAATAGTTGACATTTTGGAGCAGACAATTGTGGGAGCTGTGGGAGCTGTCCTGTGCATTGTAGCACATTTACCAGCATCCTTGGCCTCCACTCCCTAGATTCTAGTAGTACCTCTCACATTGGGACAATCGGAAAAGTCTCCAGACATTGTCAAATGTCCCCTGAGGATAATATGACCCTCGGTTGAGAACACCGATCTAGTATAGTCCCCTTTCTTTTTTTTATATGATATTAACTTATAGAAGAAAATAGATGAGTTGTCTGTAGAATATCCCACATTCTGAATTTGTCTGCTCCCCGTTAGTATCATCTAACTTATTCCTCTGTCTCCTGATCCTGTAAGTGGAAACTAGGTTAATAGAGCCTCAGTAAGAGTCTTGGTTAGGTTCAGTATTTTTGACAGAAATACTGAATAGTTTGTGTCATATAGTGTACTTCAAATTGAATCACACCAGGAGACCTAGTGTCTGTGTCATTATAGTGACACTAAGATTGGTCAGAAGGCTCAGATGATGACGATCTGATTCCATGATTGCAAAGTTCTCCATCAACTTTTATTTATTTATTTATTTTATTTTTATTTTTTTAAAATTTTATTTTGTCGATATACATTGTGGCTGATTATTGCTCCCCATCACCAAAACCTCCCTCCCTTCTCCCTCCCCGCTCCCCCCCAACAATGTCCTTTCTGTTTGCTTGTCGTATCAACTTCAAGTAATTGTGGTTGTTATATCTTCTCCCCCCCCCCCCGGTTTTTGTGTGTGTGTGTGTGTGTGTGTGTGTGTGTGTGTGTGTGTGTGTGTGTGAATTTATATATTAACATCAACTTTTAATTTAGAGGTTTCAGCCACTGCTGAGTTTTGCCTGTGTCAGCTATGTCATTAGGTTGTAAAATAGAGATTTTCTAATTTATCATTGCTTTATATTTATTAATTGGAGTTCTTTTGCAAAGAACTTTCTCTCATTAACTATTTGGTTATCCTGAATAAATTTATTCAGGAAAGGCTGGATCAATTCTTAATTATTTTTAATAGCCAATTTTCAAAATAAGTATTTATAACCTAGTTTTCAATAGTGGCCCAATGTGTGCATGTGTGAGTGTGTGTTTGCTTTCTCTTGTTCACTTTTTGATTCTGTAACATTATGAACTGATGGATTCTTATATATTCAGTGTGTTTATTTATTTATTTTTGGCAGCTGGCTGGTGCGGGGAACTGAGCCCGTGACCTTGGGGTTATACGGCTGTGCTCTAACCAGCTAACTGGCCAGCCCTATTCAGTGTGTTTAAATCAAATGTAGTCAATATTCTTTTTGACACTCACTCTTTCTCCTGTATTTGGTCAATGAAAGCTTCTTTGTGTTTTTATTTTATTTTTTCCAAATAAGGAAGTTTAGTCATTTTTTTTCAAACAGGATCTGAGACAGTAAACTTCTTATCTTTATTTATTTTTTTCTTTTTCTTCTTTTTTTTTGTGTGTGTGTGTGTGACCGGTAAGGGGATCGCAACCCTTGGCTTGGTGTCACCCACACTGCGCTCAGCCAGTGAGCGCACCGGCCATCCCTATATAGTATCCGAACCCGCGGCAGGAACACCACTGGGCTCCCAGCACCGCATTCTCCTGAGTGAGCCACGGGGTCGGCCCGTAAACTTCTTATCTTTAAATGTCTGAAGAAGTCTTTATTTTGACTTCATTATTAATTCAGGGTCTATATAGATTTTATAACTATACCATTGTTTTTCCTCAGCACTTTAAAGATATTAATCCACTACTACTGTTCTGATGACGAGTCTATTATCTTTTTTTGTCATTCTTCTGTGGTATTTTCTCTTTTTCCTCTGGCAGTTTCTTAAAAAAATAATTAATAAGCATTTTTTTAGACCAATTTTAGGTTCACAATGGAAAGTACAAAGAGGTTCCATATACCCCCACACATGCACAACATCACCCACTATGAACATTCTGCACCGCGGTGGTACATTTGTTACAATCGATGAACCTACATTGACACCCAAAGTCCATAGTTTACATTAGGGTTCACTCTTGGTGCTGTACATTCTATCGGTTTTGACAAATGTATAATGACATGTGTCCACGATGGTAGCATCACACAGAATATTTTCACTGCCCTAAAAGTCTTCTGTGCTCTGCCTATTCATCCTTCCCTCCTCCCTACTCCCTGGCAACAACTGATCTTTTTACTGTCTCCAAGTTTTGCCATTTCCAGAACGTCATATAGTTGGAACCATACAGTATGTAATCTTTTCAGTTTATCTTTTTTCACTTAGTAATAGGCATTTAAATTTCCTCCATGTCTTTTAATGACTTGATAGCTCATTTCTTTTAGTGCTGAAAAATTCATTGTCTGGATGTACCATAGTTTGTCTATTCATTACCTACTGAAGGACAGCTTGGTTGCTTCCAAGGTTTGGCAATTATGAATAAAGCTGCTATAAACAACCATGTGCAGACGTAAGTTTTTGTGTAGACATAAGTTTTTGATTTCTTTGGGTAAATACCATAGAATATGATTGCTGGATCATGTGGTAAGAGTATGTTTAGTTTTGTAAGAAATTGCCAAAGTGGCTGTACCACTTTGCATTCCCACCAGCAATGAATGAGAGTTCCTGTTGCTCCACATTCTTTCCAGTATTTGGTGTTATCAGTGTTTTGGATTTTGGCCATTCTAGTAGTATGTGGTGATATCTCATTGTTGTTTTAATTTGCAATTTCCTAATGACATTCAATGTGGAACATTTTTTTATATGCTTTTTTGCCATCTGTTCATCTTTTTCGCTGAGATGTCTGTTCAGGTCTTTTGCCCATTTCTAAATTGGGTTGTTTGTTTTTTTATTGTTGAAGTTTTAAGAGTTCTTTATGTATATGTCATTTGCAAATATTTTCTTATTCTCCTGACACTGTCTTTCACATAGCAGAAGTTTTTTAATTTTAACAAAGTCAATTGTTTTTTCATGGATTGTACCTTTGGCATTTTATCTAAAAAGTAATCATCATTATCAAGTTTATCTAAGATTGCTTCTATTTTATCTTCTAGGAGTTTTAAAGTTTTGCTTTTATGTTTAGATCTATGCTCCATTGTGAGTTAATTTTTGAGAAGGGTATAAGATCTGTGTCTAGACTAATTTTTTTCTCTGTGGATGTCCAATTGTTTCAGCACCATTTGTTGAAAAGAGTATCTTTGTACCATTGTATTATCTTTGCTCTTTTGTCAAAATCAGTTGAATAATTTATCTGGGTCTTTTCTAGGCTCTGTATTATGTTCCATTCATCTATTTGTCTATTCTTTTGCCAATACCACATTGTCTTGATTACCATAGTTTTATACTAAATTTTGAATTCAGGAAGTGTCAGTCATTTAACTTTGTTCTTCTTCAATATTAAGTTGTCTATTCTGGGTAGTATTAGTCTGTTTTGTGTTGCTATCACAGAACTACTTGAGACTGGGTGATTTATAAAGAAGAGAGGTTTATTTGGCTTACGATTCTGGGACAGCTGCATCTGGCAAGGGCCTCAGGCTGCTTCTACTCATAGTGGAAATGCAACAGGCAGCCAGTGGGTACAAGCAGATCACATGGTGAGAGAAAGCAAGAGAGAGAGAGAGGAGGTGCCAGGGTCTTTTTAAACAACCAACTCTCGTGGGAACTAATAGAGCAAGAACTCACTCATTACTCCCCCCACCTAGGGAGAGCACTAATACATTGATGAGGGATCCTCCCCCATGACTCAATCAGTTTCCAACACTTGCCACACTGGGGATCAAATTTCCACATGAGGTTTGGAGGGGACAGCACATCCAAACTCTATCAAGGGTCTTTTGCCTTTCTTCTTTAGGAAAAAAATTGTCAATATCCATAAAATAACTTGCTGGGATTTTGATTGCGATTGTATGAGGTGTCTTCAAAAAGTTTATGGAAAGAGTTGTCTTACCTTTCTTTTAAAAAAATACATATCATGATATTCAATTGAATAACCTTTTAGTTCTGTTTTTTTCACAGACTTTCTGAAGTATGCTTCAGAATGTATTTAATCTATAGAACAAGTTGGGAAGAACTGACATCTGGACAATATTGAGTTTTCCTAACCATGAACATGAAATATCTCTCCATTTATTTAGTTCTTTGATGTCTTTAATCAGTTTTGTAGTTTTCCTCATATAGATCTTGTACATATTTTGTAGATTTATACCTACTTTAGTTTGAGCTACTATAACAGAATGCCATAGACTGGGTGGCTTAAGCCATAGAAATTTATGTTTCACAGTTCTGGAGGCTGGGACGTCCAAGATCAAGATGCCAGCAAATTTGGTGTTTGGTAAGGGCACTCATCCTGGTTTGCAGATGGCCATCTTCCTCTTGGAGGCCATCTTCACATGATGGAGAGATAAAGAGAGTGAGATCAGGCTCTCATGTCTCCTCTTATGAGGGCACTAATCCAATACATGAGGGTTCCACCCTCATGACCTATTTACCTCCCAAAGGCCCCCACCTCCTAATACCATCACATTGGGGTTAGAATTTCAACATGTAAATTTTGTGGGGACAAACTCCTATACTGTCACATGCAAAATACATTCATTTCATCTCAGCAGCCCCCCAAATCTTAACTTGTTTCAGCCTCACTCTAAAGTCTAAGTCCAAAGTCTCATCTAAATATTATCTAAATCAGATATGAGTGGGAGTAGAGGTAAGATTCATCCTAAACCAAAATTCCTCTCCAGCTGTAAACTTGTGAAATCCAATAAGTTATGTGCTTCCAACATACAATGGTGAGACAGTCCTGAGATAAACATTCCCATTCCAGAAGGGAGAAATAGAAAGGAAGGAAGGAAGGAAGGAGTGCCAGTCTCTAGCAAGTCTAAAGCTAGCAAGGCAAACTCTATCAGATGTTAAGGTTTGATGAGCCTCTTTGACTCAATGCTCTGCCTTCCAGGACCCACTGGGTGGCAGTCCTGCCTCCATGGCTCTGTCTAGAGCGGGGGTCACATGCCCATGACTCAGCAAGGCTGGGGATGTGCTCCAGTATCTCTGCCTGGCAGGGTTGTACTTCTGCTGATCCAGGATTTCTATGGCTCCATTGGGCATTGATCCTGCCCTTTAAAGCTGAGGTGGAGGCAGCCCTGCCCCTTGGGCTGCACATTCTTGTCCTGTCGTGGGAATGCCAGTTCTGGTGATCTCTGAATCACCTTTGGGGTCCTTCTTCTCTTGTCTTGAAGAATAGTGCATGTTTGTGGCTGAATAGCTCTATGGCCCAGTCCTGTAGGGTCTAAGAAGTCCAATAGGCTTCCTTCCTTTAGTCCCAGCTGGCAATGTTCTGCTGGTATAATCCCATTTCCATTTCTGGCTTCTGTCAAGATGGCTGATTAGGTCCATGATTCACACCCACACTAATCTCCTTATCAGACTGTCAATCTGTCACAACCTTAGCTATCTCTTCTGAACATGTCTTCTCATGTTCTGTAATATAGATAGACTGAACATCTTCTGATTCTTTAAGTTTTGGTTCCTTTTTGCTTAACAATTTCATCTTCAATTCATTTGTCTCCTCTTGCATTTTACTATAAGCAGTAAGAAGGAATCAAGCTGATCCTTCAACACTTTGCTTAGAGATCTCCTCAGCTAAATATCTAATTTCATTGCTCACAAGTTATACCTTCCACATAACACTAGAACATGAACACTATTCAGCCAAGTTCCTTGCCACCTAATGAGTATAGCCTTTTCTCCATTGTGCAATAACCTGTTCCTTATTTCTGTCTGGGAACTCATCAAAGTGACCTTATTGTCCATATTTCTACTAACATTCTGTTATTATTACTTTTGTATTCTCTAAGAAGATGGAAACTTTCTTTTTAGCAATCCTCTTTTTTTTTTAAAAATTTTTTATTTTAATTTTTTATTTTTTTTTTATTTTATTTATTTTAATTTTATTTTGTCGATATACATTGTAGCTGATTATTGCTCCCCATCACCAAAACCTCCCTCCCTTCTCCCTCCCCCCGCCCCCCCAACATTGTCCTTTCTGTTTGCTTGTCGTATCAACTTCAAATAATTGTGGTTGTTATATCTTCTTCCCCCCCCCCGTTTGTGTGTGTGTGTGTGTGTGTGTGTGTGTGTGTGTGTGTGTGTGTGTGTGTGTGTGTGTGTGTAGCAATCCTCTTTTCTTTCTGAGCTTGCACAAGAATCACCCTTAGAAATCCCTGCAAGGACCTCAAAACTCTTCCAGTCTCTACCCATTACCTAATTCCAAAGGTATTTGTTACAGTAGCACCCCACTTCTTGTTATCAGTTTCTGTATTAGGTTCTCCAGAGAAACAGAATCAGTAGGACGTATATATCTAGAAAGAGATTTATTAGAAAGTATTGGATCATATGATTACAGAATCTGAGAAGTCCCACAATCAGCCATCTGCAAGCTTAAAACCCAGGAAAACTGATGGTGTAGTTCAAAGGCCTGAGAGCTGGGGAGCCAATGGTGTACAATTCAGTCTGAGTCTGAAGGCCTGAGAATAAGAAGCACTGAGAACAGGAGAAGGTTGATGTCCTAGATTAGGCAGTCAGGTGGAGAATGAATTCAATCTTCCTTTACCTTTTTGTTCTATCCATGCTTTCAACAGATTGGATGATACCCACCCACACTGAGGAGGGCCATCTGCTTTATACTCAGATCACCAATTCAAATGCTAAGCTCTCCGGAGTCACCCTCACAGACATACCCAGAAATAATGTATAACCAGATGGCCCGATCAAGTTGACACATAAAATTAAGCATTTCATTTTTGACAGTGCTAATGTAAATGATATTGTGTTTTTATTTCAAATTCCACTTGCTCATGGGAAAGTCATTGACTTTTATAATTAAACTTGTGTCCTGCAATCTTGCTAATTGCAGGAAACAGTTAAATTATTGGTTTCAGTAACTTTTTTGTTCATTCCTTCAGATTTTTTACATAGGTGACAAAGACATTTTATTTCTTTCTTTCCAATTTGTATACCTTTTATTTATTTATTTTTTAGTTAGGACTTCCAGGTGTTGAAAAGGAGTAGTGAGAGAGCACATCCTTGTTCCTGTTCTTAGCAGAAAGCTTCAAGTTCCTCACCATTAAATATGACGTTAGCTGTAAGTTTTTTGTAAATGTTCTTTATCAAATTGAAGATGTTCTCCCTCAATTCCTCATTTGCTGAGAGATTTTATCATGAATGGGTGTTGGATTTTGTTAAATGCCTTTTCTCCATCTATTGATATGATCATGTGATTTTTCTTCTTTAGCCTATTGATGTGATGGATTTCATCAATTAATTTTTGAACATCGAACCAGCCTTGTACCTGGGATAAATCCCACTTGGTTATGATGTATAATTTTAAAAAATACATTATTGGATTCAATTTGCCAATACTCATATTTTCACATCTATGTTCAAGAGAGAGACTGGTCTGTAGTTTTCTTTTCTTGTAGTGTCTTTGTCTGATTTTAGTATTAGAGTAATTCTGGCCTCATAGAATGAGTTCAGAAGTATTCCTTGTGCTTCTATCTTATGAAAGAGATTATAGAGAATAGGTATAATTTTCTCCTTAAATGTTTGGTAGTATTCACTGGTGAACACATCTGGGCCTGGTGCTTTCCATTTTGGAAGGTTATTAATAATTGATTCAATTTCTTTAATAGATATAGGCCTATTCAAATTGTCTATTTCTTCTTGTGTGAGTTTTGGCAGATTGTCTTGTCAAGGATTTGGTCATTTCATCTAGGTTATTGTATTCATGGGCACAGAGTTGTTCATAGTATTCCTTTATTGTCCTTTCAGTGTCCATGGGATCTGTAGTGATATTAGTAATTTGTGTCTTCACTCCTTTTTTCTTAGTTAGCCTTGCTGAAGCTTATTGACTTTATTGATCTTTTCAAAGAACCAGCTTTTCGTTCTGCTGATTTTCTCCATTGATTTCCTGTTTTCTATTTCATTGATTTCTCTGGAAGTTTTTTTGAAGATTTTTTTTTCTTAATGTTTTTCAGTTTCATTTTGGAATGTCTAGAAATATTGGTTGTTGTTTAAATATACATAATACTTGGATAGTGGTGTGATGGTAAATGTTTAACAACTGGAGTAGGTGTGAAAACTGATTTGTAGCAAATTTGTGATATAAACACTTTCACTATGGCCCATTCCAAGCTACCAATGTGACATCCTTGGAATAAGGAATTGGGAAGAGATGCAGAATAGCACACCTTTGTATTTCATCCATACAAATATGATAGACATAAATAACCTCAAGAGCATAGATAATAGTAAAATAGGAAATGACAAGCATTAAATATTTATTACTTTTTTGATGTAATTATTTAATTGCAAATTTGTGCAGTTTGATTTTTAATAATGGCTGTTAATATTTGGCTTTCAAATTTTCTGAAAATTTAATAGTCAGCTCTCATAAGCTGGCTCCACCATACTTCTTCAATATGACAATTCTTCTCACTTCAGTTCCAAAAGGACTGGCCAGTTAGCTCAGTTGATTAGAGAATAGCCTTATAATACCAAGGTCTAGGGTTCAGATCCCCGAACTGACCACCTGCCAAAAAAAACAAAAAACAAAAAAACCCCACGGAAAAATTTTGGCCACTCTTTCTTCAAATATTACTTTCCTCTCCTCCCCATCACCATTCTTTCTGCTCTCTCCTGGAGCTATTATTAAATACATGATGATTCTGCTCATTCTAGCCTTTTCTTTCATATTTTCTATCTCTCTGAATTGTATTCTGCTAGATTGCCTCATATATATCTCCCATTGTGCTAATTCTCTCTTTGGCAATGATGCATGTACTTTTTAGCCTATTTATTTAGATTTCTTTTTAAAAGTTTACCTATTTTATGTTTTTTATTTCTATTTTTATTTGGTTCTTTGTAAAGATCTACCTATGTTTTTGGTTTTTTTTTTAAAGATGACCGGTAAGGGGATCTTAACCCTTGACTTGGTGTTGTCAGCACCACGCTCTCCCAAGTGAGCTAACCGGCCATCCCTATATGGGGATCCGAACCCGTGGCCTTGGTGTTATCAGCACCACACTCTCCCGAGTGAGCTGGCCCTACCTATGCTTTTTTATATGATCCTGATCTGGCTTTATAGTGACTATTTATTTATCCCTTTGAACATTTTAAACCTACTCATTTAATTTAATTTAATTTTTTGGCAGCTGGCCAGTATGGGGATCTGAACCCTTGACCTCGGTGTCATCAGCACCACACCCCAACCAACTGAACAAACCGGCCAGACTCCAAATCTATTTATTTTACAGGCTCCAAATCTATTTATTTTAAAGTCTCTTTCTACTTATTTTTAAAGTTTCTATTTCTTATTTTTAAAGTTTCAAATTTGAATTTGAATTTCACATTCCCCCATTTCCTCTGTTTATGATGATTTCAATCAGGTTCCCAACAGGAAATAGATGATATACTCAAATTAGGATAATTCCAGGGAGGTTTATTTACAAAGAGACCATTCACAGAGGTATGGGCAGGGTGTAGGAAAGCCACAAAGGATAGTGCAGTAACATGGGAGTAGCAACAGTGGAGCCATTACCACTCCTTGGCCTGAAGAGGTGAGGATAGGGAGAAGTTTCTAGAATTTGGAAGGAGCTCATGAAGAGATCACCTTGAGAGTCACAATGACCTGCTGTTGAGGGACACAGCCACCAGCTGAGAGAGAGCCAACTGGAAAATAAAAAGTCTGATCCCACTCCCCAGTCTTTGGCTAGGCTTTCTCATTGGCTGAATCCAACAAGAAGCCAGAGGACATGAGAACCCACTGATGCAGCCCATCCACAGAGGGCAGGTGCAGAAGATTGGAGAGTGGGTCTGGAGGGGCAAATGGAAGACATGCAGTGGACTAATTCTCCCTCCCACAGAGGTGTTTCCTTGTGTGATTTGCAAGTTTTGTCTATGAGTTCATCTTCAGCCAGGGTTGTTTTACATGGGAGTCTCTTGTGCTCTGGGTTGGGAGGGGTCTCAGTGAGGAATTTTCATGTTTTCTTGACCCAGAGCCTTGAAGTAATATTAAATTTGGACCTCTTTTCATGTGCGTTTTTCTGGGAGTTCCTACACCTTGCAGGTAGTGTGAATTCAGACATTATGTCCATGAGTGGCATAGGCCTGCGTTTCTGATTTCTGTGGATTCATTTGATTCATGGCCCCGGCTGACAGCAGGATTTCTTGCTACTTCCCCTGCTGAGGACCACAGTTCTTATTTCCCTGCTGAGGACCAGGGTTCTTGCTCTCTGGTTTACTTCAAGGGTGGCCCTCTGTAACTCCTGGCATTATGTGGGGACTTTGGATTCAGTCCCCCTCTCCTTTTCTGAAATTATGATCTCATTTAAAAATTACTTATTTATTTATTAACATTTTTTTTTTAATTTTTAAAATTTCCATGTTCACCATTTTAAGTGTAAAATCCAGGGGCATTAAGTATATTCACATTGTTGTGCTACCATCACCATCATCTATTGCCAAAGCTTCTCATCTTCCCAAACTGAAATTCCATACTCACTAAATAATAGCTCCCTATTACTCTCTCCTCCAGGGCCCTGGCAACCACCATTCTACTTTCTGTCTCTATGAATTTGACTACTTTGAGTACCTCATATAAGTGAAATCATACAGTATTTGTCTTTTTGACCTTGCATATTTCACTTAGCATAATATCCTCAAGATTTATCCATGTTGTAGAATATGTCAGAGTTACCTTCCTTTTTAATGCTGAATAATATTCCATTGTGTATACATATCACATTTTATTTATCTGTTCACCCATCAGTGGATACTTGGGTTGCTTCTACCTTTTGGCTATTGCAAATAATACTGCTATGAGCATGAGTGTACAATCTCTCCGCCCTTTGTGGACTTTAGATTTAGTGTGCTTTCCTCATACATGCATTTAAACTCTATCCTTCAGCATCAAAGGCCTGATTCCAATTTCAAAACCCTTTTGAAAGAGGTAGCTTCTTCTCCCACTTGTCAGGGCTATTGGGTACAGTTGTGCAGATTATGTTCTATATAAGGGCACCTGGGCAAGGTGGGGCATGGGGGTGAAACCAAGCTTGAGCTCCACTCAGCAAGTCCTGAATCTGCTCAGTATGAAGCTGCTCAGAGGGTTGGTCCATTTTCTGATTCATGCAAAGGCATTTGACAGGTTGGCTCCCTTCACACTGACTTGCTTCTTGGTATGGCTTTTATTTTCTGCTTCAGTTTTGACATCTAGGGATTTACCTCTCCTACTTTTGAATTCATCAATGTATTTAACTTTTTATTATATTTTGTTTTATTTCTATATGTTTGGAAAAGGAGTTTCTTAGTCAGTTTGGGCTACTATAACAGATATAACATAGACCAGGTGGTTTAAATAACAAATGCTTATTTTTCACCTTCTGGAGGCCAGGAAGTCCAAGATCAAGTGCCAGTGGAGCCGGTGTCTGGTGAAGGCTTATTTCTTGGTTTGCAGATGGCCACCTTCTTGTTGTATCTTCACATGGTGGAGAGCAGAGACAGACAGAGAAAGCAAGCTCTATAGAGTCTCTTCTTATAAGGGCACTAATACCATTCATGAGGGCTCCACCTCCATGACCTAATTACCCCTCAAAGGCCCCTCTTCTAAATAGCATCATATTGGGGATTAGGCTTCAAAATATGAGTCTTGGGGAAGAGCGACACAAACATTCAGTCCATAGCAAAGAGGAAAGTTCTTTTCATTGATCCAGAAGTTATGACATTTACTGTGTTTTCTTAAAAAAATTTTTAATTGACACGTAGTAATTATACATATTTATGGGGTAAAGTGATATTTCAATGCATGTATACAATGTGTGATGATCAAATCAGGATAACAAACATATCCATCACTGCAAACATTTATCATTTCTTTGTGTTGAGAACATTTGAACTCCTCTCTTCTAGCCATTTGAGAGTATACAATAAATTGTTGTTAATTATAGACCCCTAGCACTGCTACAGAACACTAGAACTTATTCTTCCTATTAGCTGTACATTTGTATTCTTTAACCAACCTCTCCCCATCCTCCCCTCCCTCTCCCCTTCCTAGCCTCTAGTAACCACAGTTCTACTCTCTGCTTCTGAACTCAACTTTTTTGCTCCCACATATGAGTGAGAACATGCAGTATTTATCTTATGTTATTTCACTTAACATAATGTCCTGTAGGCTCAACCACATTGCCACGAATGACAGGATTTCATTCTTTTTAGGGCTGAGTACTATTCCATTGTGTATATACCACATTTCCTTTATCCATTCATCTGTTAATAAGCACATTAATAGGTTGATTCTATTTCTTGGCTATTGTGAATAGCACTGAAATAAACATGGGAGTGCAGATATCTCTTCAGTATACTGATTTCCTTTCCTTTGGATAAATACCCATAGTGGGATGCCTGGATCATATAGTAGTTCTAATTTTAGTTTTTTTCTTTAACATTTTTTTTTCTAATTTTTATTGAATCGAAACTGATTATACATATTTTGGGGGTTCAACATTGAGATATGTTGATCAGATCAATATTACTAGCACATATATTGTTACAAATTCTAATTATTCTTTATGTCCCTTGTCCAGTCTCTCCCCATCCCCCCTCCCTCCCCCCTCCTCCCTCTAATTACCCTAGATTTCTTCTCTCCTTCTGAAAGAATAATGGTTACTCTATTGATTTGTTGCCTAGATGATCTGTCCGATGCTGAGAGGTATGATCAGGTCCCCCAATATTATCACAGAGCAAATGCTTCTTCTGTCACTCTGAAATGGGCTTTGTGGAGAGAGACATCTTTTTTTTCTTTATTTCTGCTGGTGACTCTCCTTGTGTCAATGTACTCCAGTGGCTGGCAGACCATCTGTGTGGTGGTTGTAGCATCTAGCCACTTTCGTGGCAGCCATGGTTATTGTGGTGAATGTGGTGGGCCACCCACATGGAGGTGATGTTTTTGGCATGCTCCTTGGTGCTGGTGGTGTGCCTGGTTATGGGGAATGTCCATTCCCCAGCTCCATACCTTGGGTCCCGAGACACTGGTGTGGTGTGCCTGGTTGTGGGAGGGGGGGTCCAGTCCCCTTCACCATGCCTCAGGTCCCCAGGCAGACCCTGAGGCACTGGTGCGGTGTGCCTGGTTGTGGGAGGGGGTCTGGTCCCAAAATGCTCAGAGCAGTTTTTTCTTTCTCTAATCGTGTTTTCTCACACCTTTGTGAACTCCATAGGTCTCTCCTCCTCTTCCCCTGAGCTCTAGTGGCCCCAGATTGGCTGATGTTACATTTTTATAGTTGTAAATTGGTTGATTTGTGGGAGAGAGTGATGCTGGGGACCACCTATTCTGCCATCTTGACTGGAACTCCCTCATTGTTTTAATTAGAATTTCTCTGATGTTAAATGGTGCTGAAAAAAATGGATATCCATATGCAGAAGAATGAAACTAGACTTCTATCTCCCACCATATACAAAAATCAAAGGATTAAAGAATTAAGTAAGTCCTGAAACTATAAAACTACTAGAAGAAAACATAGGGGAAATGCTTTAAGACATTGGCCTGGGCAAAGATTTATGGATTTTATGGATTTTATAGAGAAGACTTCAAAAGCACAGGAAACAAAAGCACAAATAGACAAAAATAGACAAATCAAACTAAAAATCTGGTGCACAGCAAAGGAAACAATCAACAGAGTGAAGAGGCAGCCTGTAGAATGGGAGAAAAATATTTGCAAGCTCTTTATTATCCCAACGAGAGATTAATATCCAGAATATACAAGAAACTCAAACAACTCAACAGCAAAAAACCAAATAATCCAATTTTTAAAATGGGCAAATGAACTGAATAGACATTTCTCAAAAAAAGACATACTAATGGTTAACAGGCATATGAAAAAATGTTCAACGTCACCAATAATAGGAAAATACAAAGGAAAACCACACTGAGAAATCATCTGACTCCTGTTAGAATAGCCATTATAATTTAAAATAGTGGATTTCTTCTGTATCTCTTCATTGTTCCAAATTAGACGGGGGTGGACTAATTATAATAATAATAGAAAAAGGAAAGTTAAATTATAAGCCTAAGCCTGTTAAATCAAGAGCAAAAAAACAAGAATCAAGTAATGAAGTACATCTGGAATGCTAGGAGCATATTTATGTTAATGGGAACCATTGAAAATGAGAATAAAACCTAGCTGCCTATTTATTTATTTTTACATCTGAGATGTTGTGGAGGGATGGGTGGGGGAGGTGGTAGAGGGAAGGCAGGTGGGGGTGACCCAGGCTGGCTTGTTTGCTGGTCTGGTTGCTAATAGAGCAGGAGGGGAGCATGGCTGAGGCCCCTGGCAGTTCTGTTGTTACTCCCAACTGCTGCCTATTGTTTTGAAAATCAAGACAAAAAGGAAAATGTAACAAGCTGTATTTAGTATGTTTTATTTGGTAATTAATATGTACATAAAATATATTTGGTATTCTGTAATTTTCCCATACAAACAGAAAGATAAACCCCTCTCTGCCCCATAACAAAGAGGGGCACTGTGTATTGGTTATTCTGAAGGTGAGTGTTTATAAGTGCAGGACTGGCTCTCCTACATCTGATTTCCCATCTCAAGAACCAGAACATTCCTTCTTTAGACAAGGGATCTGTCCCTTCCTTCCCCTGCTTTAACACCTGACAGGTAGCTGTGAAAGATGTTTCCTTGCTCAGTCTCATTGGCTCTATTCATTCTTTTTTTTTTTTTTTTAAAGATGACTGGTAAGGGGATCTTAACCCTTGGCTTGGTGTTGTCAGCACCACACTCAGCCAGTGAGCAAACTGGGCATTGGCTCTACTCAAGGTAGAAGTTGAAGGGTTTTGCTCTCAAGGCAAAAGGTTTTAATTCCCTCTCTGTGCTTTCCCTTGCACAGTAACTTAGGAAAATGGGAACATGAATGTTGCTTAATTTGTTTGGATGAACATGAAGGTAGAAGCCACAGCCTTAGGATTCTGAACCCACAAGCAAGGTCAGACTTTATAAGTCATCAAGTCCTAGTGTTAAGGCCCATGGGGTAGCCCAGAAAAAAAATTTTTTTTTTCTTTCTGTTGGCCATAGAGCATAAGCATAGAATCTACAGCTGTTAATCTAGAGCTGCTGCCTAGAGGCCTGACAGCAGGGGTAATGTACCTGAACCATTTGGGAGAAAAAGTCCAGTCTTCTCCAGCTAATAGAAAAGGGCCTCTCTTTTAACTGGCAACTTGCTCAACCTTTAGATAAGGCACCTACTTTTAATTTTGTATGAAGTAGTTGATTTCAGAGCAGCCAAAGCAGGAGTGAAATCAACTTGGTGAATCCCAAACCAACACTGTATGGGAAGACCCATTCCAGCGTTCACAGTGTGGTAACAGAGGTTAGGTTTGCCTGAGAGGAGATGGCTGTGAGCAGAAAGACAAGGACCAATCAAGAAAAAAGAATGGGATTAGTCATGGGATACTTTTGGAATGTGAAAACAGAAATAGCTAACCTCTTCTATGGATTTGTTCCCTGGAGAGCTTGAAGATGGAGAATATGAACTCTCCCAACTTTAGCTCACTATCCTGGCTGCCACCCCTATGTTAGATTCTGAAACAGTCTTGTGAGGGTAGAAGACCAGGACATAATAATGTCTGCTACTGCCTTTACCCAGGCTCAGAGAAAGAGATTTTGTATCTCTTTCAAAAGAGATGTGAGATTCTCTGTCTAGCAGACTCTTTGCTGCCTCCTTTACTCTTCTTTCTCCCCTTTCCTTCTCTCTTGCCACTGGCTTCTCCCATCTGCTTTTTCTTCTTGTGCCTCCTTTGCCCGTCTGACAGCGGCCTCTAAGAAATGTGTTTAGCAGGAAGGAGGTCTCTACACACTGGTAATAATTTCTTCTTTGGCTGTATTTTTAGCTCTTGTGTAGTCTCTGAGAATTCTGCTACAGTAACATTCCATGGAGGAAAGCCAGACACAAGGGAAAGGAGAGAGTAAGTTGGGGAAAGAAAGAGAGGAGAGAAGTAGGAGGGGGGTCCAGGGAGGATCCCAAACAAGCTAACATGGAGCATTTTGAAATAAACTCTGAAAATAAACACACTTTTTTTTAATACAATATTTTATTGTTTACGTAGTGCTTTTTATATTTGTTACCTGATTTATCCATGGCATACGTATGCTTCTTCGCATTTTGCAGATGAGGAAACTGGAATGATACATTAAGAATGATATAAACTGTGCCGATGCCCCTGGTAAATGCAGAGCTGGGATTTGAAGTTTCTGGCTTCGGCGCCCTTTCTCTTCCCACCACCCCACACTGCCAGGAAAGGTGACGGGTTGAACTCAGAGAATTCGAGTCACCTTTCAAAAGGATGTGCTTTTCACTAATTCAAAAATCCAGAAAGTCAAGCCCTAGGTTATCATGATGAATTTTTCTTGTGGTAACAGAATAATTTTAAAATTTGGCTTGTGTTATAGCAAGCAGGAGTGAATTACTTTCTAAACTGGGAGTGTCCTTATTAGCCAATAGAAGAATGAGTAAAAGTGTGGAAGAGTAAATCTGCTAAAAGATGAATATAAGATAATTTTAAAAAATTCCTGAGGTATTGACCTAATTTCCAAAAGGGCAGAAAACGCTCTTTCCAGAACAGCTTTGCTGTAACACCGTGTAGAGGCAGGAAGATGGACATGGAGACCATTCAGTGTTCCTTCCAGCAAGGCAGGTGTGGTGAACTTATTAGTGGGTTGTTTTCATTTTTTGTGATTTCAAAATTTTACAGATTCTATTTTTTTGTCCTTTCTGTGTGCTTGTGAACTGCTTCTTCTACATTAAAGCACCTCCAGAATCACCAGGGCAAACATTCTGAGCAAGGAGCTTACTGAACTCAAGGTCACTAGAAAACAGACTGCTGTGTCATTGTGTTTGGAAAGCAATCATTTTAAGATAGTTTTCAGGCAGGTGAAAGACCAGCACAACAAACTGATAAAATGGCCTTTTTCATCTGATCTCCTGCAGCCATTCTGGTGAGAAGACGGTTCCCATTAGGAGCCTGAGCAAGAAGCTCTGGTCAGGAGGCCTCTGTTTTGGTAGGATTCTGCCCCAAGTTGGGGGTCAGGTTGCAGCTCCCCCAAATTGCTGTGTAACAGGTTTCAGTACATAGAAAATTCCAACAAAGCACTGGAATATCTGAGGTAAGAGAGCTCTTTGTAAATTTAGAAGAAAAATAAAGTTCAGCAGCATAATCTTATCTCTAAGCCAAATCTGGATAATGTTAAAAGGCTTCCAAATAATACCATTTAACTCCTTCTTTGCCAGAAGTACAAGAGCCTGCACTGAGAGGGATGACTCTCGCCCAACCCCCACCCCATAGAAGCAAAGCAGGTAGCAACACTCTATACCTCATGAACTTACTATTTAAACTGTGGAGAGGTGAAGGAAAAAAAGTGGGAATAAAGAAGGTGAAGTGGGAAGATGGTGAAGAAATGTCCTACTCTTAAAGGCCTTAAAAAAAAAAAAGAATTGTAATGCCGAGATTCACTGAAAGATTTCCTCAGCCCCACTGGGACCCAGAGTCCACTGACCTTGACACCCTCCACCGCCCTTCACCCCCATCGTGCCCTCACTTCCCTTCTTACCATTCACAGTCCTTGTGTGTACCCTCAAAGTCTTTCCCTGTTTCTTCTTTCAAAGTATGTTCCTGGAAAAATCCTAACTCTACTTAAAGCCAACTCTCTGCCTACTTCACACTTCAAAGTGTTGGGGCAAAACATGCAACCATGCTGACTAGACTCACTTTAAGTTCAAGATCATGGACATCCCATGGCCTTCCACACTGCCTGGCTATTCCATCACATCACCCACTCCCCAGACAGCTAGTCATGCCTGACCCCCCTTTTTACTTCCAGTAGATTATCTTGCTTACTATTTTCTCAACTTGAGTAATCAAAGGAAACTTCCGTGCGCTCCCATGACCCCAGTTCCCCCAGGACTCTCACATCAGTTAAGCCCTTGGAAGATGGCACTCTATTTACTGGAGGTTAAAACAACCAGAGAGCATTGAGATAGCACTGTCTCGGGCATGCTCCCTAGCGACAGTGACCCTCTGCCTTGCGTTGCTGTGCCTCTTTAGTTTGAAACTTCAGTGAGTGAATGCAAGCCTCCTGCCCACATTTCTGCTGAACTGCAGTTCACATGTGTCACTGGGCCAGCCCTGGGAGGATGCTATGTGTACTGACTGCTTTTGGTTTTCACTGCTGTTAACTCTGTCCAGCTGCCACCAGAACCTTGCCCAAGGTTTGCAGGTGCATGTCCCAGGAGTAGGGTGGGACCATAAAGGCCAGCGCCTGTGTAAGGCTGCCCACTGAGTACTCCCTGCTTTCTGCCACCTCCCGTGATGTCTGCTGGAGGAAGAGACAATGGGTAGGACTTAGGAAAACAATATTGGGCATATTAACAATAGATATCATTTATCGAGTATCTTTTATGTGCCAGGTGCCTTACATATATGAGCTCACTTAATTCCCACAACTGCATTCCAAGGTGAGTTTCATTATCCTCACTTAACAAATGAGAAATCTGAGGCTCAGATTATGTAGTGTGCTGAAGCCTCACTACTAGTAACGGGTGGAGCCTGCATTCTGACCCAAGTCTGCCTGAGTCCAAAACCTGTGCTCTTTTCACAACACTACTGCCTATTCATTTATGTCCAAATGAGAGCTTGCAGTCATTGGAGACTCTGAGTGTGGGTCTCCAGCTTTCCCAGAATGCTGTGAGCTACCCAAATCTTTCATTTTCTTCTTTCAAGTGATACGATGTTTATTAATATATGCAATTATATAAAACCAGGGTATGAACATGACCTGATAAATTAAACTTGGTATCTACTTTCATTTCCACTTGGATATTTAACAGGCATCTCAAAATTAACATATACAAAACCAAATTCTTCAGGACCACTCCACTGTAACTGCGGTTTTACGTAGCCCATCTTAATAAATGGCAACTCCATTATTCTAGTTGCTCCAGGAAAAATAACTTGGTGTTATTTTAATTCTTTTTCTGTCATAGAACATCAGAATATCTTGAAGGCTCTCTCTACCTTTAAAATATATTAGAATCTATTTCCTATTGCTGCTCCTCCCCTGATCCGAACTTCATTTTCTTTGGCCTATATGATTGCAAACATTTATTTCCTGCCTCTGTCTATGTCCACTCCAGCCTTTACTTAATATTACGATCCAGAGTAAACCTTTAAGACAGAAGTCAGATTGTATCATTCCTCTGCTCTGTATCACTGATTAGCTTCTTATATCGGTTAAAATAAAATCCAAAGTCCTTACAGTGGTTTATAAGGCCATGTGTCACCTGACTCCTCTCTTTCTGAATTAGTTCCTACTTTTGTCCACTGATCTCACTTATTCTAGCCACACTGGTCTCCTGTTGTCCTCAAACATATTATGACTACTTCTGCCTCAGGACTTTGTACTTGCTGTTCACTCTGCTAGGAGATCTCTTCCAGATATCCACATGGCTTACTCCCTCACTTCCCTTAGATCTCTGCTCAAATATCACTTCATCAGTGAGTCCATCCCTCTAATAACTGTGGTACCTAGTGTCCAAAAAATGGCCCCCTAATAAACCACATCTTCCAGTATTCAAGCCTCCTACAGTCCTCTCTCCACTGATCAAGTGGGCCTTGTGACTTGTTTTGTCCAATAGAATGTGGTGGAGGTGACACTTGCATGACTTCCAAGAAGCCTTGCAGTTTCCACCTGGATTTCTTGGAACACTTGCTTCAGGAAAAGCCAACGTGCTATGAAAGATCCCAAGACAGCCACATGGAAAGGTCATATGGAGACAGAGTGATCTTTGGCCCGACCCCAGCTGTTCTGGCCTTTCCAGCTGACAGGCCAGCCATGTGAATGAAGCAGCCATTTGGAATGTCCAGCCCATTCAGTTCTTCAGATAACTCCAACCTTGGTTGTCCTATGACTGCAACTGTGTAAAGGCTCCAAGTGAGAACCACACAGTCAACCTACACAATCATGAAAATTTTTGTTTTAAACTAATAGGATTTACAGTATTTTGTTGTACAGTAATGGATATCTGGAACAGAAATCAATATGAGTTGCATGCCTCCCTCCCACCCCCGTACGTAATAACACTCCCTATCCTCCTTATCTTGCTTTATTTCCTTCCATTGCTCTTATCATCACCTGGCTTATTGTGTATTTACCTATTTGTTACTGTTTCCCTGAACCCAGTGGAATGTAAACTCTAAGAAGGCAGAGACTTTGTCTTATTCATTATTGTAGCTCTATTGTCTCTTATAAGATAGGCCCTCAGTAATATCTGTTGAATAAATGCATACATCTAATTTAATTTCTTCACTAAGTTTGTTTTTCTAAACATAACAAGCCCATAAAAAGAAACCCATGCTTATGGGTTTCCCTCTTATGGATACAACATTTGGAACAGTCTAAAATACTTCAGTCTTTTCCTTCCCGTTGAAGCATAGCTACCAAGGGGGAAGGAGTAAGGTTTTTCTCCTTTAAACACACTGACCCCAGAAGACAAGGACTAGAAGCATTATGAACTGAATGTTTGTATACCCCCAAGCTCATATGTTAAAATCCTGACCCCCAATATGGGGATATTGGAAGGTGGGGTCTTTGGAGGTGATTAGGTCATGAGGGTGGAGACTTCATGAATGGGATTAGTGCCCTTATAAAAGAGAGCCCAGAGGATTCTCTTGCTCTCTTTCTGACATGTGAGGACACAGTGAGAAGACTGCCATCTATGAGCCAGGAAGCAGTCCTCACCAGATACCAAATCTCTAGCACTTTAATCTTGGACTTCCCAGCCTCCAGAACTGTCAGAAATAAATGTTTGTTATTTAAGCCACTTAGTCTATGGTATACTGTTATAGCAGCCTGAACTAAGACAAAGAGGAAATCAGGAGTCAGGCAGATTCTACAAGAACATCCCCTAATCATAATCCAAATGGAGATGGCTACCAGAATCAAGTCACACCCTGACGAAGAGTTCTTGTCAGTAGACCCACACTGCACAGTGTCACCTCTCCCTTCACTCATTTCTGGATGGACTTGATCATTTCCCCTCATTCCACTATCATGTGTAGAATGCCTGCTTGCTCTCTGATAACTAAAATATCTCTTCCCAGCTTTCACAAAATTAGTGAGAATAAAGAAAAGCAATTGGGTCAAAATTTTTTGAAATAGATTGTTTAAAGTGATTTAAAAGTTTGGAAACAAAAATTTTGTTGGTTTTGAAATACAGTTCAAGATCTCGTCTCAACCACTTTGTGGAAAAATTCCTAACATAAGGATGTTCCAGCTGTTAGCTTTGCTTACCTTTTTTTGTGTGTGTTCTGGCACTTCTGGAGAGAGGAGGAAGGGACTGAAGCTTGTATATTCTTAAAGAAAAAAGTGCGAGTAGGGCAAACAGCACAGTGAGAATCACCCAGTCAACCTACACATTCATAAAAGGATCGGGTGTGAACACCCTGCCATCTCCTTGGCCTCAGCTTCAGTTTTCTGAAGCACCTCTCTGGTAAGAATACACATTTTTCTCAGGTAAAAGCAACAGGGTTGCCCAATCCATTTAGACTTGAATGGAAAGAAAAGAGACATTGCCTCAAAAGCAACAAAGCAGGCAGAGATAAAGTACAGACTCAGAAGCTCACAATAATTGCTTTACCAATGACAATGACTAGCTAGCTTCTCCTCTGAAAATATCTGCATTTAGGTTTTCTCAAAGCGCTCTCCATGACCCAGGTTGGCTTCACGTTTACTTTTTGTAAAGGGCTGAGTTGGGTCATTTCTCCAGAGCAAGGGGTGACTATAGTAAGTAGTCAAGTTTTCACCTCTATCTAGACTGAAAAACTCTCCAGCTTTGAAACAATAACTTTTCTAGATTCTTTCGGTCCCCTGACCTCCCATCCATCCCCCACCCTTTTTAATCTTATATGTTAAGTCTGGGTATCCAGTTGAAACAACCCCATTTAAAAGATTAGAAAACAGATTTAGAGAGGCTTAAGATCAGTCAGGACACAAGCCAAATCTTCAGCTACAAATTCCACACGTTCTCCATCGCAGAACACTGTAAAATTAAACTACCATAAACTCACGAAGACTTTGAAAGACATTCCTTAATAAGGCCTCAAGGTTGAACACGTCGCTGTGTATTTTTTTCTGTGGAAAAGAAACCAGCCTCAAATCTCCACGCAACTGTAGCTGGAAAAATAAATATTGATCTAGTTTCCTCCTATAATTCTGAATTCTAGTTCATAGGAACTTAAAGTTAGAAGCAAACTTTAGATATTACTTAGTCCAAATTCATCATAAATTATATGGAAAAACTGAAAATAGCCCTGTTTAAAACAAAAAAGTCTTTAGATACACTGCTATTTTCACAGACAGGTTACTGATAAATGAATCCATTAAGATAAAAATAATATTAGATATTTTTGAGGCCACAACTGGTCCTTTTTATGTTAATAGTAAAATTACAGGTTTGAAATATATGGTAGGATGAAGGTGAAAAAAGTTATTTTAAGAAGACTGTGAAAGTACAATGAAGGTTTTGGCTTTCATCCAAGGTTTGGATTTGTTTTGCTGATTCTTCCCAGTAATTAGATTTAGGGCTTAGATTCTCTCATGTGACTCTTTTAAAAACAGAAGTTTTAGCCAAGCATTGAAATACAAAATAAAAACAAAAAACTTTTTCCTTCAGGGACTAGCCAAGCTATAGTTGGAAGTTCAGTAATGCATCTACACATACATGGTAATTAAATCTAGCTTCTAACAAACTTAAAGTTAAATTTTAATGACTTTTTATGGCTGGGTAATAAATTGTATGTAAATGAGTCATGGATGGAGACCT
Organism: Cynocephalus volans; assembly: GCF_027409185.1. Lineage (NCBI taxonomy): Eukaryota > Metazoa > Chordata > Mammalia > Dermoptera > Cynocephalidae > Cynocephalus > Cynocephalus volans. The sequence goes on along the minus strand of NC_084462.1, from coordinate 87,591,343 downwards.
TAGTTTATATAAAATGTCAAAAAACAGTACTGATTGATATACTGAAAAGAAAAGAGGCTTTGGAGATCTGTGTTCTAGATTTAGCTCAGCCATAATAGGTCCTTAGCCAAATCATTCAGCTTCTCTGGGCCTCAGTTTCCTCATCTGTAAAATATGATAATTACGTTTGATAATTGTAACTCATGTTTGTATAGTGCTTATGTCTCCAAAGCTCTTTTCTATGTATGATCTAACCGAATACTTATAATTCTGTGAAGTAAGAAGGACAGGTACTGTTATCCTCAGTATATAGATGAAGAAACTGAGGCTTTATGAAGCTAAAATATATGACCAAAGTCACACAGTTTCTAAATGGTAGAGCTGTTCAGGCACAATGTTGTGTAGGTAGACACCATGCCTATCACCTCTAGAAGTCTTATATAATAAGGTTGTGTTTGATCATTACTCAATTATAACCAGACTTTAAAGTACCTTAAACATCATTCAACAGGTACAACATGTTCTCTAGCCTGCAGGACTGAATGCTCTTATGGTTCCATTGCAGGAGAATCCAATTAAGTACTAAGTTAATAGCCAACTTTATAGCCAAACTAATAGAAAAGCCACATTACACTGGCTCCATCTTGTCAAACCAGCCACTTTAAAAATTGTGTGCTGATTTATGACTTCAGATATTCATTGGAATCTCTGGATTACTGTAAAAATGCATTCTCCCATGCTTTGTTGCAAAGATGTGTTCAGAGTCACAATAGTAGCCAGAACACTTATAAGTAAACAACGTAAAGACTATTCAACTAGTTCAAGAAATGATGCTAGAGGGTTGGCCAGTCAGCTCAGTTGATTAGAGCATGGTGCTGGTAACACCAAGGTCAAGGGCTCAGGTCCCCATACTGGCCAGCTGCCAAAAAGAAAAAAAAAAAAGAAATGACACTAGTTATGTGTCTCCATGCTCTTTCCTCAGATATTTAACCACTGGTATTTGGAAAATCCTAACAAGTCATTATTTCAGTAGTGCTAGGTTTCCACTTGAAGTCAAGCCAAATATTACATTCATTTATATTTTGCATGGCATACTTTTGTATTTTTTCAAAGTGTTTTCACTTTATTATTTTATTTTATTTGTATATAATGCTAATATGCAGCTGAAATTGTTCTCTGTTACAATTGTTCTCTAGCTGTCAAAACAGCTATTTATTTATTCTCTGCTTTTGTCTGTTTTTATCCCACCAGGGCATTACAAATGCTAAAGGATGAACACAATGGGAGTGTCACAGAACTTCCATGAAGATAATAGAAAGAACAGTAAAGCGTGCTGATCCCACCTACAGTTAGCAGGGCTTGAAACCAAGAGAAACAATGATAATAAAATAAAGTGACATATGTTTCAAAAGTGATAAATCAATCTAAAAATATAACCTAGGACCAGTCATCAAATGTGCAATTCCAAAGGATAAGAGAAAGCCAGCAGGAATTAGTGAGTATACCTTTGTAGAAGAAATGCCAATAGCAGTTAGTGATTCAGAAAGACCCTAAATAAATTAACGCTAATTATTTTTAAAAGATAAAATAATAAATAATTGAACACAACTTTACCAAACCCATGAATATTTAAAGAAAGAGAAGGAGATGTGGAGTGATGTTCATTGTTAGGTGTCATAGTTTAATCAATAGTCCTTTTTATAATAAAGTTTTAAAGATTATTTTTAAATGTTAGTTTTTGTTTTTTTTTAATGAAGAAGATACACATGCCCATATATGCTTAGGAAAAAAATGCCTGGAGGCATATACACCGCTATATTAGCCGCAGTTATGGAAGAGAGGATACTTATTTGTATGACTCTTGGTCTGAATCTGATACAGGAGTTTCCGAATGTTCTTGACATATGCGTGAGAGTGTTCTCTTTCATACAATAGTAAGTTCAGTCTCCTTTAAAAATTCCAGCTGGAGAGCTACTAATTTGCCTGTAAACTTACTGTCCCTTGATATATTTTAAGTCAGTGCGTTTCAATCATGGGCCCATCAAAAATTTGGCTTTTGTGCCTCTCCTATGAATTCTAATGGATGAGGGAGAAGAAAGAAAGAAGAGAATAAAATCAAGAAGGCACAAGACGGAGGATAAATATTGTGGTCATTATTTTAACTTATCCAGGAACAGAATGAATAGCTTTATGTCTAATGCCAGTCACAGTGTGTTTTAGAAAACTCACGGTCTCCTATCCATTTTATATCTGGAAAGTCTCCTAGAAAAAGCCTAATTTGGTTTACTGCCACTTTGGGAAGATCCTGGCTCTGGGACTCAGTTGTTTTCCTGACCTATCCCCTCTGGATGCTGTTATGTAGCCATCTAGTGACTGGGTTGGGAATTGCAACTTCCCTGCGGCCCTGGGGCAGCCTGTCAATTCACATCTGGAATGAGATTAATTAGGATGGTCAACCTCCCCCTAACCAAGACCACCTTACCGAACCACTTTGCAAGTCCGTCTCTTGTCTCCGTGTGTGAGCATATCTGGCACAGAGCCTGAAATTGTCTCATTACCTCACAGTGTTACCAAGGGGTTATGAAATTACATAAACTAGAGCATATAAAGTATTTTTTTTTAATTGCTGCTGTTTTTGTCAATCAGACTCTTGGAATAGGTCGCTGAAGAGCTTTGTTAAGTACAAGTTATAAAATTGGAGATGTTCAGGCAGGCAAGGCTTGAGAAATCAATAGTCTAAACCCTTTATTTTAAGAATGGGGAAGCTGAGGCTCAGAGAAGTAAAGTGGAGGGACTTCAGGGTTGTTATACTTTCATTCATTTGTTTATTAACAAACATTGGTCATTGAGTTTCTACTTGGAACTAGGTGCTGAGGAAGCAAAGATGGATAGCACACTAGGAGCACTCTGTCTAGAGGTGAGCCAGACTTCGAAGAAGTTAGAAAAGAGTATGAGAGCCGTGGTAGTCTGCAAAGGCCTGTTGATGCCAGACCTGGGGACACTGAGTCCCGTGTAAGGCAACACACTTTAAAAGTGCACAGAAGAAACAAAATGTAGCATATCCATATAATGGAATATTATTCAAGCTTAAAGAGGAAGGAAATTCTGACACATGCTACAACATGAATGAACTGTGAGGACATTATGCTAAGTGAGATAAGCCAGTCCCAAAAGGGCAAATATGTATAATTTCACTTATACGAGGGACCTAGAATAGTCACATTCATAGGGAGAAAAAGTAGAATGTGGCTCTGGGGGCTGGGGGAGAAGCAAATGGGGAATTATTGTTTAAGGTACAGAGTTTCAGTTTGGCAAGAAGAAAAAGTTCTGGTGATTTGATGGCGGAGATGGCAGCACAACAATGTGAATGTATTTAATACCACTGAACTGCACACCTAAAATGCTTAAGGTAAATTTTATGTTATGTGTATTTCATCACAATTTTTAAAAAAATACACAGAAAGCAATGAGAATGAACAAACTAGCTACACACAATATGACGTGGATAAATCATGCAGTGTTGAGCAAAAGAAGCCAAACAAAAAAGGGTGCATTCTGTGTGATTCCACTTATGTAATTCATGTGTTAAAAGTCAGGATAGTGGCTGCCTCTGGGGGAGCCAGAGACAGAAAGGTGGAGCGGGCTTCTAGGGTTCCGGTAATGTTTCTGTTTCTTGATCAAGGAGGGGTTACTTTGCAAAAATTAATTGCACTGTATGTTTACAATTTGTGCAGTTTTCTGTATGTATATTGAGCTTTTTAAAAATTTTAATGGGAAATAGACTAACTGAAGGGGAGTCACCAGATAGTTAAGGGACTTTAAACCTTCATAAAGGAGTAAAGGTTGAAAAATTTCAGGATGATCAAAGTAGTTTGTAGTCTTCTGGTAGCTGAAGGAGTGGCATGTGGAAGAAGAGGTGGAAGTGGAATGAGCACTGACTTTGAGGTCACATTTAATGGGGTATGAACCCTGGTTCTGCCACTTACTTGGATGAATTATTTCATTCTATCAAGTTTCAGTTCCTACATTTGTAAAATGGGGCTAGTATGAACCCCTTGCTGGATTACTTTCAGGATTAGTGATAATGTAACATGCCTAGCACAGGCCCTGGCCCTTAAGAGGTGCTCAGTGAGTGATACCAATTATTTTCAGTAGAAAATGAAATAGAAGATGGATCACGCCTCAGTGAGGTGTTATAACATGTGTGAAAGCATTGATCCCTTTCAATTCCAAGAATTTATGATTCTTTGTATCTTTACTTGTAACTTTCCCAAGGTCACACAGCTATTAAATGGCAAGCCCTTCTGTCCTGAGATAGGTCCATTCTATGGGTTGCTTTAGGCAAGAGGGTCACTAGCATCAAGCCGTTGCCCATCAGGGCTAATTAGATAATCATGTCAGCAACAGGACAGAATCGTTTCCTTTAAATTCTGAGTGTGTTCTGGAAAGGTTCAAAGAGGGTGAAATCTGGGGAGGTACAGCTTGAGGATACCAGGAGTGTGTGTATGTGTGTGTGTGTGCGTGTGTGTGCGTGCGTGTGTGCGTGTGCGTGCGCGTGCATGTGTGGTGGCTGAGGGAAACTGATTTTTAAAAGTAGATTAAGGAAAAATTTGATGACAAGCTTAGCCTGCCTCACCATTTTTCAGGGTCCAATTCTTTAACGGTTAAGTTAATAAATCATAAGATGTAAACAAGACAGAATACTTTGAAAACTAGTTTCTTCATTTGTAGGAAAAAACAATGTACTCAGTCCACAAAGGTGAGAAAAACCTGGGGTTAACACGTTGGCCTAAATTTTCCCAAAGCCTCTCTTTCTTACCTAACTGTAGACTTCTTAACCCCTACATTTCCAGAGGAAATGACTAGCTGGTACAGGGCTTCTCAATTTCTACTCTGGGCTCCCTTCCCAACCTCTGAATATTTCTGCTTTGGATTTGTGCCCTGGAAACAAGAAGAGTCCCTATGACAAGATATCTGAGGAAACAAACACCTAGAACAGTCTGTCTTTGTTTTGGGCATTATACCCTCAAGTCACACTGATCCTTTGTACTTGTTTATCCTCTACAAGTGCTCAAATGTTATGTCTTGGCCCATACAACTTTTATATTGGATAAAATGCTATGAATTTAGCTTGCTATATTTTGGCCTTAGCCAAAGGAAAGAAATACTGGAAGCTTCCTCTTGCATGTAGCAACTTATTTTAGCAGCTTCTCTCTTCAGATTAAAGCCCTTGGTAGAAACCAACTTTACAGCCCAAACCCACACAAAAACCTCAGATCTTAGTCATATGTCTTGCAAGGATGTTACATCATTTCTTAGTTTACCAAACAGAGACATTTCCTGAAACAGAGATCCACTGTGAGCTTTTGCCTAAAGGATTTTGAGAGTTTGCAGCCCATGATGATCTCTAATTAGATCTCCTTATTTGGGTATCCCATTGACAGATTTTTTTCCTTTCACCTTGGTCAGTGGGGCTATCCTTTTCACAGGTGGAATACAAAGCAGTTTTCTTATTTTTGAGATCCCAAGAAGTTACAGTATACAACATGAGTCCTGCAGGAAATGATGGCACACTCAAAATGAATAATTTGAGGATAGTATAATAAAAGTACTATTTACAAAGGTAAACAGGGTTTGGAGGAAGCAACAAGGAATTGGGCTGTATCCCAGGGTTAGTTGCTTTCAGGATTATCACTGATCTATACAACATGCCAAGCCCAGGCCCTGGCCCATAAGAGGTGCTTAATGAGTGGTAGAAATTATTTTCAGTAGAAAATGAAATAGAAGATGGATCACACCTCAGTGAGATGTTATAATATGTATTCAAGCAATGGTCCCTTTAAATTCCAAGAATTTGATTGTTTATCTTTCCTTGTAACTTTCCCAAGATCACACAGTTGCTAAGTGGTAAGGTCTTCTGTTCCTGAGATAGGTCCACTTGAGGGCCTGCTTCAGGCAATCAGGGCTAATTAGATAACATGTCAGCAATGGGCTAGGACCTTTTTCCTTTAAATTCTGAGTGTGTTCTGGAAAAGTTCAAAGAAGATAAACTCTGGGGAGGTACAGCTTAAGGATACCAAGTGTCTATGGGGGTGGGGCAGGTGGGGGGGGGGTGAAGAAAATTGTTTTTTTAAAGTGGATTAAGGAGAACATTTGAAGACAAGCTTAGCCTGCCTCACCATTTTTCAGGGTCCAGCTCTTAATGTTACTGCGAGCAAAGGAAAGGGAGTAGGTCCTCACTGCAGTGATTCTCAAACTTTAGTATGCATCTGAATCACCTGGAGGACCTGTTAAAACACAAATTGCTGTCCCCACCCTGGAATTTCTGCTTCAGTAGGTCTGGGGGAGGACTGGAGTATTAAGATTTTACATAAATTCCCTGATGATGGCAATGCTGTTGGTCTGGGAAGAAAGCTGTGGAAAAGCAGTTTGACACAAGCTGTGCCCTCTGTAGAGAGATGCAGCCAACATGAAGAGACCCAGCAGGGATGGTACCAGAAGAATCTAAGGCAATCAGCCAAATCTCCCCTATCCAGTTCCTTCTGTTGCTCCTAATTGATTAATCTCAAACAGCAGCCAAAAGGCAAGAGAGCCCATGGAAGCAGTTCTGACAATTCAGCCTCCAGGACACATGATCAGAATGGAGAGTGAATTTGGAGTAGCAAATGGAAAATATCCAGCACTTTCACCCCAAAATATGTTCTACCTTCTCATCATCATTTTTAAATACTATCTTATATTTCTCTCATGCTTTCTCCAGTGTACATCAACATTCACATACATGATATAATATACATGATATAATGTGATCCTCACAGTAATCCTGTAGGGTAGGTGGGAATGAAGTTTTGCTCACTTACAAATAAGAAAACCGAGCCTCAAAATGGTAAAGGCTGCACATCTGATAAGAGCTGGGACTTCACATGAGTTTTCTGGGTTCCAGTTTGGAGCTCTTGCCACCACTTCACACTTCAGACATGAGGGAATCCAGAAGGGATGCTAGACCCCAAATCCAGGCTTCTGGAAAGCTGTCTCTTCCTGACTCATTGTCCCATGGACATACCCCTTAAGAACATTCTCTTCTGCAAGAGGTGGCTCCTGTCCCTGACTGAATTGCTCACTTCTTGCTCAAAGGCATACAGTGAATTTAGTCTCCTGCTAGAGTCATTTCTTTGCCTTATTCACTGGTTTTCAAACTTTTCAGTGGCGGGGCTATTTGAAGTCTTGATTGGGGGGCTTCAAAGAGATCAGCAAATTGCAGCTCGTAGCCCCTCTGAATTCAGACCTTTTGAGAAATAGACATAAGAATCAGACAGGTGGAGATAAAAGCATCAGTTTTAGCGAGGGTGAGGCCAAAGTGGAGAAGCCACAGGCCTGGGCTCACAATCACACTTCCCAATACTTGCCCCTAGAACTACTGGGGAGGCAGGTGTGGGGTGGGGGAGGGGGTACCGGTCTAATGGGCAGGCTAGTCCAAGGAGAAGGATGTAAAAGAGACCAGGCATACTCAGTTCCTTACTCAGTGGCCCAGTTGCATGAGTCACTCCTTCCTTGGGGAGAGCAGAGAGGGGAAATAGCAAGAAGATAAATGCTCTCTTCACAATTCTTAAGTGGAAGTTTCTATTTTATGGACCTGGGGGAGGAAGAAAATGACTTCCCCCAACAATAATGCTCTTAGAAGTATGTAACATCTTGCTCTTAGCAGTACTGTATAGAAGAACTATTGATGCAGTTAATTCTGTCATATGATGTAGGTACTGTAATTTTTAAGGATTTGATTCTCATTAGAACATTAGTACAGCCTCAGGCTTTAATAGTACAGTCACCTTTTTGGAATGTTACTTTTGTTTCTTATAACTTGATTCATTTCTGATCCCTTGATCATTTCCTACAATTCTCTGGATTAGGGCCTGCTTGAATATTAAGTTCCCATCATTTCCTTCTGGGAAGATCCCTGTCTATCCAATCTGGAGCCTCTCTCTCTTCCTTGTCCTGGATATGATAGACTATTGGGAAAAGTATTTACAAAGATTTCCTGGGAACTGAATTTTAAAAATGAGTGCATGTGGGAAAATACTCTCCAAGAATGGAGGGGGTTCTGTTTTTGCCTCTATTTATTTCTCAAGCTCCTTGGGGAAAAGAAAGTATAACAGGTCAAATCTCCTTACAAGTAGCTTGACTGGGCTGTCCAAATATGTGGTATGGAATAAAATTTTGTTTCATGGACTATTGCTTGAGCTAGGATAGACATAAGCTGGGTTGTGGAGTACTTTCGGTTAAACAGAGATTTTCATTGCAAAGGTATTTATTGTAGAGGAATTTATCCCATAAACACAGATTTCTTCCAGCTGATGTTTTTACCAGGCTGATTCAGACTAGGGAGACGGAGTGGGAAAACACTGTGGACAGTCTGCTGGCTAGCAGTCAAGGCAGAAGAAAGAAAACACAGGCAAAGGTCTGTGTGAAATGTGAATCTGAGTCACGGAGAGAGAGGAAGAAAACAGCATGTGTCATTTTGAAAAAGCTCTTAATGGCAGGTTCTTTGGACCGTAACTGCTGCCTCTCCCCTGGAGAGAGTCACAGGGCCTCACTTGGCTCTCCCTGCCGCATTTTCAGACTTAAAAGGAAGCAACCTTCAGGCAAATTCCCTCCTCACAGGAAAAAAAAGGAAATGGAGAGTCCTGGTCTCTAAAGAACCTGGGTCAGGTTTTGAATGAACCAGTACGGTGCGCCAGCATCAGAGGCTGGGAATGTCTGCAGCCACGACTGGAGCTTACTTCTCTGGCGCCCCCTTGGGCATGAGAGTGGAACTGTATTCTTTAAGGTCGCCTAAATCCCCTCGGTTGCAGTTTCCAGAACCAGGCTCAGTATGTCTCCATTTCTAGGCCTTACCTCTCAGCCTGGAGAGTTTCCTGACCAATTTCTTGCCATTCCCAAGGTTTTTCACTGGCCATCCCCTGCAGACCCTCCTCAATGTATTAATTTTTCTAAATAAATTCTTTCTCGTTCTATTTTTGCATGTGTCTCTTGTCACTAATTCCCAGAAAGTTCCTGTAGCAAATAGTCAACCAATAATTAACTAGTAGGTTGGCAGGTTAGTTAGACTGGTTAGAGCATGGTGTTATAACACCATGGTCAAGGGCTTGGATCTCTGTACTGACCAGCTGCCCAAGAAAAAAAAAATGAACTAGTATTTCTGAAATTCATTAAACATGTTTTACTGTTTTATTGAAACATTTCTTACATACCACAAAACTTCATCTATTGTAAGTGTACAGTGAATATTTTTAGTAAATTGATAGTGTTGTGCAACCATTATCACAATCCACTTTTAGAACATTTCTAACACAGCAGAAATTTCCCTCATGAGTATTTGCAGTCAATCCTCACTTTCACCTCCAGTCTCAGGCAACTACTGATCTGCTTTCTGTCTCTACAAATTTGCATTTTCTGGTCATTTCATATAAATGAAATCATACAACATATAGTCTTTTGTGACTGGCTTCCTTCACTTAGCATAGAGATTTCAAGGTTCACCCATGTTGTAGCATGTATCAGGACTTCATTACTTTTTATGGCTGAATAATAGTCCATTGTATACATATATACTAGGATACTTCAAAAAGTTAGTGGAAAAATAGAACTAAATGATAATACTAATCTTTTTTTATTTTTTAAAAAAATTTTATTGATTGAAACAGAATTGATTGAACATATATATCTATGGGGTACAGAGTTGAGTATCAATAACTGTGTGCAATATGTGATGCTCAAATCAGAAGAATTAGTATATTCAACATTACGCAATGTAATCATTTTTTGTGTCTCTTTACCATTTTCTCGCTAATCCCCTCTCCCACTCCTCCTCTCCCACCTCTGGTGGCCTCAGTTTTGTCTCTCCTTTGGAAAGCACAACAAATTACTTTGATTGTTATGTCTTTCTTCTTTTTTTATTTGTTTATTTTTTTAGCTCCCACTTATGAGTGAGGACATGCAGTATTTCACTTTCTGTGCCTGGCTTATTTCACTTAATATAATTTTCTCTAAGTTCATTCATGTTGCTGCAAATGGTAGAATTTCATTCTTTTTTATGGCAGAGTAGTATTCCATTGTGCACGTATACTACATTTTCCGTATCCAGTCATCTGCTGATGGACATTTAGGTTGGTTCCAACTCTTAGCTATTGTAAATAGAGCTGCGATAAACAGGGGAGCGCAGGTAAACCTTTGACATGGTGATTTCCATTCCTTTGGGTATATACCCAGCCATGGGATTGCTGGATCTTATGGTAGTTCTATCTGTAGTTGTTTGAGGAATCTACATACAGTTTTCCATAATGGCTGCAGTAATTTACAGTCCCACCAACAGTGTAGGAGTATTCCCCTTTCCTCACATCCTTGCCAGCATTTGTTATTCTCTGTCTTTCTGATAATGGCCAGTCTAACTGGGGTGAGATGATATCTCAATGTGGTTTCGATTTGCACTTCCCTGATAGTGATGCTGAGCAATTTTTCATGTGTCTGTTAGTCATTTGCATATCTTCTTTTGAGAAATTCCTATTAAGCTCCTTTGACCATTTTTTAATCGGGTTACTTTTTTTTTTACTGTTAAGTGGTTTGAGTTCCTTGTATATTCTGGATATTAATCCCTTATTGGATGCATAGTTTGCAAATATTTTCTCCCACTCTGTACATTGCCTTTTCATTCTGTTGTTTCTTTTGTTGTGCAGAAGCTTTTTTAGTTTGATATAATCCCATTTGTTCATTTTTTTTTTCTGTTGCTTGTGCTTTTGGGGTCTTATTCATAAAGTCTTTGTCCAGTCCTACTTCCTGAAGTTTTTTTTGCTATGTTTTCTTTTAGGACTGAAGTTTTTTTGCTATGTTTTCTTTTAGGAGTTTTATAGTTTCAGGTCTTATATTTAAGTCTTTTATCCATTTCAAGTTGATTTTGGTATATAGCAACAGATACAGGTCTAGTTTCATTCTTCTACTTATGGATGTCCACTTTTCCCAGCACCATTTTATTTTATTTCATGTTTCAGCAGCTGGCCAGTGCAGGGATCTGAACCCTTGAACTGGGTGTTACCATTTATTGAAGAGGCAGTCTTCTCCCCAACTTATGTTCCCATTGCCTTTGTCAAGATCAGTTGGCTGTAAGTATGTGGGTTTTCTATTTCTGTTCCATCAGTCCAAGTGTCTGTTTTTATGCCACTACCATGCTGTTATGGTTACTATAGCTTTGTAGTATAATTTAAAGTTGGGTAGTGTTATGCCTCTGGACTTTTTTTGTTTTTTTGCTCAGGATTTCTTTGGCTATTGGTGGTCTTTTGTTTTTCCATATGAATGTTAGGATTGTTTTTTCAATTTCCATGAAGATCTGTCATTGGTATTTTGATGGGGATTGCATTGAATCTGTAGATCACTTTGGGCAGTATGGACATTTTCACAATGTTAATTCTTCCAGTCCAAGAACATGGAATGTCTTTCCATCTTTTTGCATCTTCTTTAATTTCTTTCAGCAGTGATTTGTAGTGTTCATTGTGAAGATCATTCACCTCCTTGGTTAAATTTATTCCTAGGTATTTGGGTTTTTTGGTGACTATTGTAAATGGGCTCCCTTTCTTGATTTCTTTTCCTGCTAGTTTGCTATTGGAGTATAAAAATGCTACTGATTTTTGCATGTTGACTTTGTATCCTGCAACTTTACTGAAATCATTTATCAGCTCTAAGAGTTTCTTGGTAGAATCTTTAGGTTTTTCTATATATAGGATCATGTCATCTGCAAACAAGGACAGTTTGACTTCATCTTTTCCAATCTTGATGCCTTTTTTTTTCTTTCTCTTGCCTGATTGCTCTGGCTAGTACTTCCAACACTATGTTAAATAGGAGTAGTGAGAGTGGGCATCCTTGTCTAGTTCCCATTCTGAAAGCCTTTCCCCATTCAGGATGATATTGGCAGTGGGTTTGTCATATATGGCTCTTATTGTGTTGAGATACTTTCCTCCAATATCTAATTTACTGAGAGTCTTTATCATGAAGGGATGTTGAATTTTGTCAAATGCTTTTTCTGCATGTATTGAGATGATCATATGGTTTTTGTCCTCAATTCTGTTGATGTGGTGTATCACATTTATTGACTTGCATATGTTGAACCATTCTTGCATCCCTAGGATAAATCCCACTTGATCTTGGTATATAATTTTTTTTAAGGTGTTGCTGTTTGCTAATATTTTGTTGAGGATATTTGCATCTATGTTTATCAGAGATATTGGCCTGTAGTTTTCTTTTTTTGTTATATCTTTGTCTGATTTTGGTATCAGGGTGATGCTGGCCTTATAGAAGGAATTTGGGAAAATGCCCTGTTTCAATTTTTTGGAATAGTTTGAAGGGAATTGGTATTAATTCCTCTTTAAAGGGTTGGCAGAATTCAGCAGTAAAGGCATCTGGCCCTGGGCTTTTCTTTATTGAGAGACTGCTGATTACTGCTTCAATCTCGTTGCCTGTTATTGGTCTGTTCAGGTTTTCTGTTTCTTCTTGGTTCAGTCTTGGTAGTTTGTATGTGTCCAGAAATTTATCCATTTCCCTCAGGTTTTCAAATTTGTGCATAGTTGCTTATAATAGTTTCTAATTATTCTTTCTATTTCTGGGGTATCAGTTGTAATATCTCCTTTTTTATTTCTGAGTTTTGTTATTTGGGGTTTCTCTCTTTTTCTTTTAGCTAGCCTAGCTAATGGTTTGTCTATTTTATCTTCTAAAAAAACCAACATTTTGTTTCATTGATCTTTCGTATCAATTTTTTGGTCTCTGTTTCTTTTAGAACTGCTCTGATCTTAATTATTTCTTTCCATCTATTAATTCTGGGATTGGATTGTTCTTATTTTTCTTGATCTTTGAGGTGTAGCATTAGGTTATTTATTTGAAATCTTTCTACTCTTTTGATATAAGAATTTATTGTAATGAACTTCCCTCTCAGCAGGCTTTTGCATTATTCTACAGGTTTTGGTATGATGTGTCTTTATTTTCATTAATTTCAAGAAATGTTTTGATTTCCCATTTAATTTGTTCTTGGACCCATAGGTCATTCAGGAGCATGTTTTTTTAAAAAAATTTATTTTATTTATTGAATCAAAATCGATTATACATATTTTGGGGGTTGAACATTGAGATATGTTGATTAAATCAATATTACTAGCATATATATTGTTACAAATCATAATTATTCTTTATGCCCCTTGTCCAACCTATCCCCTTCCCCCATTCCCTCCCCTCCCCCCTCTAATTGCCCTAGATTTCTTCTCTCCTTCTGAAAGAATAACAGTTACTCTGTTAACTTGTTGCCTAGATGATCTGTCCAATGCTGAGAGATGTGATCAGGTCCCCCAATATTATCATAGAGCAGATGCTTTTTCTGTCACTCTGAAATGGGTTTTGTGGAAAGAGACCTTCTTTTCTTTGTCTTTGTCTCTGCTGGTGACTCTTCTTGTGTGAATGCACTCCAGTGGTTGGCGGACCATCTGCACGGTGGCTGTGGCGTCTAGCCACTTTTGCAGCAGCCATGGTTATTGTGGTGGCTGTGGTGGGCCGCCCATGTGGAGGTGCTGTTTTTGGCATGCTCCTTGGCACTGGCGGTATGCCTGGTTGTGGGGTGTGTTTGGTCCCCTTCTCCATGCCTCTGGTCCCTGGGCAGGCCCCAAGGTTCTGGCGCCATGTGCCTGGTTGTGGGAGGAGGGTCCAGTCCCCTTCTCTATGCCTCTGGTACACAGGTGGGCCCCGAGGTGATGGTGTTTTGTGCCTGGTGTGGGAGGAGGGTCCAGTCCCCTTCTGCATGCCTCTGGGCTGGGCAGGCCCTGAGGTGCTGGCATGGTGTGCCTGGTTGTGGGACAGAGATCCAGTCCCCTTCTCCATGCCTCAGGTCCCAGGGTGGGTCCTGAAGCGCTGGCTCAGTGTGCCTAGTTCTGAGAGAGAGGTCCATTCCCCTTCTCCTTGCCTCGGGTCCACGGGCAGGCCCCAAGGTGCTGGCATGGTGTGCCTGGTTCTAGAAGGTTGGTCCGGTCCCCTTCTCCATACCCCTGGACCGTGGGTGGGCTCTGAGGTGCTGGCATGTTGCACCTGGTTGTGGGAGGATGGTCTGGTCCCTAACTCCATACCCCGGGTCCCTGGGTGAGCCCCAAGGCCCTGGCTCAGTGTGCCTGGTTGTGGGAGAGAGGTCCGGTCCCCTTCTCCTTGCCTCAGGTCCCTGGGCAGGCCCCAAGGTGCTGGTGTAGTGTGCCTGGTTGTGGGAGGGGGATCCAGTCCCCTTCTCCATGCTTCAGGTCCCCAGGCTGGCCCTGAGGTACTGGTACAGTTTGCCTGGAAGTGGGAGTGGGGTCCGGTCCCCAGATCCAAGCCTCTAGTTCCCAGGCAGGCCCCAAGGTGCTGGTGGTGTTCCTGGGCCAGAACTAATTTTTTGTCCTTTGCTACTAACACAGGGGAACGTCCTGTGGGAAACAGTACTTGAGCTGTGTGGTTGTTTAAATTGCTACTTTGCTGCTGTTTCCCTAGGGAAGGCTTTTTGTGCAGCTCAGGGTTTAATGGTTGACCTTATAGGTACTTCTGGCTCTCCAGAGACCTGGTGGATCTGTGTCGTGTAGAATCTCTGATCTGGGCCTGTGTCTTTTCATCAAACTGTACCCCATGCAGTTCTATATTCCTGACCAGTCTCCTCTGAGTGGTCCTGTGCTGATTGGAGGGCAGATCAGCTGTCCTTGCTGTGTCCCAGTGTTCTCCTGGTGGGCATATCTCGCCCACCACCCGTGGTCCAAATACTTCCCATGGGATGGGCCCTGCGCCGGTCCCTTGCAATGACTCACCGGCCTCTGAGTGGCTCCCTTTTTTCAGCTGTTCTGACTCCTCGCTCCTGTGTGGGTCCATGGGAACCCTATTAGTGGTCTTGCTGTCCCGGGGACCACCAAGGCCCTCTTCTCCCCTGCAGTCTCCATGCAACTTCATCTGAAGGGCACAGTTGTGGCTTCTGCCGGCTCCTGCTCCATGTGCTTATCACCTCCAGCCTTAAAGCAGCCATGGCCCAAAATGCTCATAGCAGTTTTTTCTTTCTCTCATCGTGTTTTCTCCCACCTTCATGAACTCTGTAGGTCTCTCCTCCTCTTCCCCTGCGCTCCAGCGGCTCCGGTTTGGCTGACGTTACATTTTTATAGTTGTAGATTTGGTCGATTTGTGGGAGAGAGTGACGCTGCAGACCGTCTATTCCGCCATCTTGATTGGATCTCAGCAGCATGTTGTTTAATTCCCATGTATTTGTATAGTTTCCAGAGTTTCACTTGTTATTGATTACTAGGTTTAATCTGTTGTAGTCTGAAAAGATACTTAAAATGATTTCAGTTTTTTAAATTAGTTGAGACTTGATTTGTGATCTAACACATGGTCTATCCTGGAGAATGTTCCATGTGCTGATGAGGAGAATGTATATTCTGTACTTGTTGGATGAAATGTTCTGTGGATATCTGCCGGGTCCAATTGATCTAAAGCATAGTTTAA
This sequence comes from Cynocephalus volans, assembly GCF_027409185.1. Taxonomy (NCBI): domain Eukaryota; kingdom Metazoa; phylum Chordata; class Mammalia; order Dermoptera; family Cynocephalidae; genus Cynocephalus; species Cynocephalus volans. The sequence continues at coordinate 87,575,830 of NC_084462.1, read as the reverse complement.
ATCATGTGTTTCTTGTTGATTTGTTGCCTAAGATGATCTGTCCAATGCTTCATTTTTAATTGGATTTTTAGTTTTCCTATTACTAACTGATAAGTTCTTTGTATATTTTGAATATAAACCCTTTATTGTTTCTATGATTTGTAAATATTTTCTCTCAGTCTATGTCTTGTCTTTTCAATTTATTTTGGGTATTTTAATTTTGATGTAGTCCACCGTATCAAAATTTTCTTTTTTGGATGGGTGCTTTTGATGTCATATTTAAGAATTCTACCTAGCCCAAGATCATGAAGATTTTCTCTTCTATTTTCTTCTAGAACTTTTGTAGTTTTACTTTCTACACTTAGGTCAAAGATCCATTTTGAGTTAATTTTTGTGTAAAGTAAGAGTCTAAGTTCACTTTTTAATGTCATATGGACATCCAAATGTTTTCAGTTTGTTGAAAAGACTGTCCTTTCTCCATTGAAGTGTCATTCGGCTTCATCAATAATAAGTTGACCATAAATGTAAGAGTTTATTTCTAGACTCTCAGTGTTGTTTTATTAATATATATGCCTATCTGTATGCTAATACTGCAATGTCTTGATTATTGTAGGTTTATAGTAAGCTTTGAAATTGGGTATTGTAAGCTCTCCAGATTTGTTGCTCTTTTTCAAAATTGTTTTGGATATTCTATATAAAATTTAGGATCAGATTGTGTGTTTTTGACCAAAGCCTGAAGTTTTGGCAGGGATTGCCTAGTACCTACAGATCATTTTGGGGAGAATTAAAATCTTAGCATCACTGAGTCCTTGCAATCCATGAACATAGAATGTTTATCCATTCACATAGAATTTCTACCTAATATCAAAAGCAATAATTGACATAATTGAAGGGAGAAATAGACTTCTTTACAAAAATAATTGGAGACTTTAATACCCACTTTAAAATATGGTTAGAAAACCAGACAGAAGGTTAATAAGGAAGTGGAGGGTGGACCAATTAGTTCAGTTGGTTAGAGCATGGTGCTGATAACACCTGGGTCCAGGGTTTGATTCCTGTACCAGCCAGCCATCCAAAAAATAAAAATTAATTAATTAAAAAAGTTTAAAAAAGGAAATAGGCTGAGGGCAGCCCCCTCTGCCCAGAAGCAGGGAAGGAGCATGTATTAGTCCATTTTCATGTTGCTATAGTAGAATATCTGAAACTGGGTAATTTATAAGGAAAAGTGTTTTATTTGGCTCACAATTCTGGAGCAGCTGCATCTGGTGTGGGCCTCAGGCTGCTTCTACTAATGGCAGAAATTGTCAGGCCTCTGGAGCATGCAAGATCACATGGCGAGAGGAAGCAAGAGAGAGAGGGGGGAGGTGCCAGGGTCCTTTAAACAACCAGCTCTTGTGGGAACTAATAGAGAAAGAACTCACTCCCCACTCCCCACCAGGTTACTATCTATTCAAGAGGGATCTTCCCCCCATAATTCAAACCCCTCCCAACATTGCCAACTTGGAGATCAGATTTTGACATGAGTTTTGTGGGGAAAAACATATCTAAACTCTATCAGAGCATACCTGAGGTCATAGGCAGGAGCCAAGGGTAACCCCATTAACGCAGAAGCAGGCAAGGAGCACATTTGGGGTCCTAAGAAGGAGCGGAGGGCAGCATCCCCCCCAGAAGCAGGCAAGGAGCATGCCAAAAACACCACTTCCATGTGGGTGGCCCACCACAGCCACAGCCACAGCCATGGCTGCAGCAAAAGTGACTGAAAGCCACAGCAGTAGCTACAGACACTGTGCAGGTGTCCCACTGGACACTCAACTGCATTAACACAAGGAGAGTCACTAACAGAGAATGGATAAAAGAGGACGTCTCTCTCCTCAAAACCCACTCCAAATAGAAGAAGCAACTGCTCTACCAGATGTCCAGACATCAAAAAAGAGATACTAGAAATACAAAAATCCAATATGACACCACCAAAAAATATATAGTAATTCCAAAATAGCAGGCCCTACAGAGCAGGAAACCCATGAAATGACTGAAAAGGAATTACAAGAACAATCTTAAGAAAACTCACTGATATATGAGAAGACTCAGTTAGACAAAATAATGAAAATAGAAAAAAATCCATGATATGAAGGAGGAAATTGACAAAGAGATGAATACCTTCAAAAAGGAATGTAGCAGAACTCATGGAACTGATTCACTCAGTGGAATAAAAAACACAACCAAGAGATTAAGCAGCAGGTTAGAACAAGCAGAAGAAAGAATTTCTGATCTTGAAGATAGTCTTTTCAAAATAACCCAGGCAGACAAAAAAAAAAAAAAAAAAAAAAAGGAAAAAAGAATTTTTTTAAAATGAAGAAAATGTAAGAGAACTACCAGACAACCTTAAGTGCACAAACATTGGAATCATGGTTGTTCCAGAAAGGGAGGAGAAAGAAAAGACATGGAAAACCTATTCAATGAAATAATAATGGAAAACTTCCCAGGTATAGGGAGACACAGACATTTAGATCCAGGAGCCTCAAAGATGTCCAAACAGATTCAACCCAAAAAGATCCTCTCCAAGACACATTATAGTCAAACTGGCAAATCTCAAAGACAAAGAGAAAATCTTAAAGAAGCAAGAGAAAAGCCTCAAGTCACCTATAAGGAATCCCCTATTGAACTAACAGCAGATTTCTCAACAGAAACTCTACAGACCAGAAGAAAATGGGATGATATATTCAAAATACTGAAAGAAAACAACTACCAGCCAAGAATACTATACCCAGAAAGGCTACCTTCTAGAAATGAAGGGGAAATAGTGTATTTTCCAGACAAACAAAAAGTGCAGGAGTTCGCCAGCACACAACCAGCCCTACAAGAAATCCTCAAGAAAGTCCTACATCTGGAATCCAAAAAATGACAGTCACTACCACAAACACCCAAGAAAGAACCAAACCCACTGATGGAACAAAAATGCAAATGAGAAAGGGAAAGAAACTAAATCTTGCCACCACAAAAAAACCAAAATGACAATGAAACAAAAGCAAATAAACTCTCTGTCTCTATGGAAGATGAAGGTATATTAGTACGTTTCTGTTGCTTATACCTGGAATTGGGTAATTTGTAAGAATATGAAATTTATTTCTTACAGTTTCAGAGGCTGGGAAGTCCAAAGTCCAGGGAACACAGCAGGTGAAGGCCTTGGTGGTGACAGTACTGCAGGGGTCTCACCTGGCAGAAGATGGTGGAGCAGAGAGAGACTAATCTCTCATTTGCTCTTCTTTTAAAGCCCTCAGAACCATGCCTCTGACCACCATAATTAATCCATTTGCTATGGCATGGTCCTGCAATGTAATCACTTCTTCAAGTCCCCACCTTCAAATTACCATGGTAGGGGCTGGCCTGTGGCTCACATGGGAGAGTATGTTGTTGATAACACCAAGGCCATGGGTTCGGATCCCTATATAGAGATGGCTGGTTGGCTCACTTGGGAGAGTGTGGTGCTGACAACACCAACTCAAGGGTTAGGATCCCCTTACTGGTCATCTTTTTAAACAAACAAACAAACAAACAAACAAACAAATAAATAAATTACCATAATAGGATTTCCCACCTTCAACAGTTACAGTAGGAATTAAGTTTCTAATATATGAATTTTGGGGGACACACTTCAATCAATCCACAGCAACAGGGAAAGAATTCATTTTTCTAAAACTAGTAACTAAAAGGGAAGAGTCAAGCATTTATCCTGTCTTTCCTATATGAATTATTCCTAAGGGTAACCATAAATAGCTGAGGGGGGACCACTACTATCTAGTAAAGTATCCCAGCTAGTAAATCAAAAGGGAATAAAATAATCAGAATATGGTATTTTGCAAACTCCTACAGAAATAATGAATCTAGCAAATGATCGTCAATGTCTGCTAACGTCACAGAGAGATTATCAGACATAATGGGCCTCCTGCAGTAAGAACATATACCTCTGAAGCTGAATTTAATCTGAGTGAGACCAAGCCTCAGGATCTAGCAACCAATCATCAGGAAATGCAGGGGATGGTGGAATGTGTTAAATGAAACTGCTGGGATGGAGCCAGCAAATCCAGACCTTGGGAAACTTTATGCAGTAAAGGGGAAAAAATTAGATGAAGGGGGGTCCTATAATTTAAAAGAAACTTAATAGACAGCTGACATAGCAACCAATGCAAAAAGCAGAACTTCATTGGATCCTGATGTAAACAAATCAATTCTAAGAAAGAGAGAGGGATGGGGAGAAATTTAGAGAAATTTAAACATGTTTAATGTTTGATTACATTAAGGAATTGTTATTGATTTTTAAAATGTGAAAAAGTTTTTGAGTAATTGGCATCTTACTAGCTATATTTCTGTTCAAACTCTCTGTTTTTTCATGATTCAGCATTGGTTGGTATGTGTTGTGGATCTAGGAATTTATTCAATTAGTTTAGATGTTCTAATTTGTTGACCAATAATTATTCATAGTATTCTCTTATAATCCTTCTGATGTCTGCAAATTTGGTTGTAATGACAAAAAACTGGATGAATAAAACATAATAAAGAAAAAAATTTAAAAGGAAATAGAGAACTTGAACAACACTATAAATCAATTAGACCTAACAGACATACACAGAACACTCTACTCGACAGCAGTCATGTACACATTCCTCTCAAGTGCACATGAAACATTCTTCAGAATAGACTATGTGTTAGACCACAACACAAATCTTAATACATTTAAAAAGACTGAAATCATACAAAATATCTTTTCTGACCACAATGGAATAAAACTAAAAATCAATAATAGAAAGAAAAGTGGAAAATGCACAAATGTACTCATGAGTCACTTAATGACGGGCATAAATCATTAGGCACTTTTGTTGTTGTGGGAGCATCACAGAGCCTATGGTTCCCGGGTTACAGACCTGTGTAGCATGTTACTATACTGAATACTGTAGGCAACTGTAACACAATGGTAAGTATTTGTGTATCTAAATATAGAAAAGATACAATAAAAATATGGTATGATACATAAAAAGTGGTACACTTGTACAGGGAATTTACCATGGATGGAGCTTACATGACTGGAAGTTACTTTGGGTAAGTCAGTGAGTGAGTGGTGAGTGAATATGAATGCCTAGAACACTACTGTACACGACTGTAGATTTTATAACACTGAACATGTAGACTAAATTTATTTTTTGAAGTGTGCTACAATGTTACAAGGGCTACAAAGTCACTAAGCAATAGAAATTTTTCAGTTCCAATGGGATGGTATATTTAGAGTGCTAAAGGAAAAAGACTGTCAGCCAACAATTCTCTATCCAGCAAAACTAACCTTCAAATATGAAAGAGAAATAAAGTCTTTCCCAGATGAAGAAAACTAAGGGAGTTCACCAACACCAGGTCTGCCTTATAAGAAATGCTAAAGGGAGAAGATAATACTAAGGAGCAGCAAGAAAATATCTGAAAGTTCATAACTCATTAGCAGAGTAAGTTCACAGACAACCTCAGAATACTTCAATGTCATAAGGGTGTGTGTGTGTGTCTGTGTGTGTGTGTGTGTGTGTGTGTGTGTGTGAATAAACTGCTTACATCCTTAGTATGAAGACTAAAGGACAAATTTAACAAGATGATGACAAATATAACTGCATAAGAGATAGGCAATATTAAAAGATATACCTTGAGATAACAAAATGTCAAAAAGTGGTGGTGGAGGGAGTGACACCAAGGGGTAGAGTAAGCTTTGGTTCTTTCTTTTTTCTTAGATATCAAAGTTAAGTTGTTATTCCTCTAAAATAATGTGTTACAACTATAACATGGTTTTTGTAAGCCTCATGGTAACCATAACATAGAAACTTTAAAAAGACATGCTGAAAATAAATAGCAAGAAATCAAAACACACTGATAGAGAAAACCACTCAATCACAAAGGAAGACAGTAAGATCAGAAAAAAAGAAGAAAAAGGGTCAAAAAAAACAACCAGAAAGAAAATAACAAAATGGCAGTAACTAGTCCCTATATATCAATAACTCTAAATGTAAATTGATTAAATGCCCCAATTAAAAGACACAGAGTGGCTCAATGGATTATAAAACAAGAGCCAACAATATGCTGCCTACAAGAAACTCACTTCACCTAGAAAGACATACACCATCTGAAAGCGAAGGGATGGGAAAAGATATTTCATGCAAATGGAAACCAAAAAAGAGCAGGAGTAGCTATACTTATATCAGACAAAACAGACTTCAAGCCAAGGAAAGTAAAAAAAAGATAAACAAGGTCATTATATAATGGTAAAGAAATCAATTCAACAAGACAATATAACAATTCTAAATATATACACATCCAACTCCAGAGCACCCAGTTAAATGAAGTAATTACTATTAGACCTAATAGGAGAAATAGACTATAATACAATAATAGTTTGGGACTTTGGCACCACACTTCCAGCAAAGGACAGATCATTTAGGTAGAAAATTAACCAGGAAACATTATAATTAATCTCTACTCTAGGCCTATTGGACCTAACAGACATATATATAACATTTTATCCAACAGATGCAGAATACACGTTCATCTTAGCAGCACATGGAACATTCTCTAGAATAGACCATATGTTAGCTTATAAAGCAAGCCTTAACAAATTTAAAAAAAAATCAAAATCATATGCACTACTTTGACCACAATTGAATAAAACTAAAATCAACAAGAAAAAGGACACTAGAAACCATACAAATACATGAAAATTAAACATGCTCCTATAAAAACAAATAGGTCACAGAAGTAATCAAAAAGGAAATTAAAACATTACTAGAGACAAATGATAATGAAAACACAACATACCAGAACCTACGGGATATAGCAAAAGCAGTTCCAAGAGGGAACTTTATAGCAGTAAAGGCCTGTATCACAAAAGAAGAAAGACTTCAAACCAACAGCCTAACATTACACTTCAAGGAAATAGAAAAACAAGAACAAACCAAATCTCAAATCAGTAGGAGAGAAATAACAAAGATCAGAGCAGGAATAAATGAATTAGAAATTTAAAAAATAATACAAAAGATCAATGAAACAAAGGGTTTGTTTTTCAAAAAGATAAATAAAATTGATAAATCTTTACCTAGACTAATGAAGAAAAAAAGAAAAAGAATCAAATAAATAAAATCAGAAATGAAAAAGGAGACATTACAACTGATACCACAAGGTATAAAGGCTCATAATAAACTACTATGAACAACTATATGTGGACAAATCTGAAAACCTAGAAAAAAAGGCTAAGTTCCTGGACACATATAGATAACCCAGATTGAATCCTGAACAACAGGAAAACGTAAACATCCCAGTAATGAGTAATGAGATTGAAACAGTAATAAAAGTCTCCCAACAAAGAAAACCCCACAATCAAATGGCTTTACTGCTGAATTCTACCAAACATTTGAAGAATTAATACCAGTTCTTCTCAAACCTTTCCAAAAAATTGAAGAGGAGGGAATACTTCCAAATTCATTCTACAAGGCCAATGCTGACCTTATACCAAAACCAGAAAAAGATACAACAAAAAAAGAAAACTACAGATCAATATCCCCAATGAACATAGACGCAAAGATCCTCAACAAAATACTGGCAAATAAAATCCAACAACACATTAAAAAGATCATTCACCATGATCAAGGGGGTTTCATTTCTGGGATGCAAAATAGTTCAACACATGCAAATCAATAAATGTGATACAGCACATCAACAGAATGAAGGGAAAAAAATACGATCATTTCAATAAATGTAGAAAAAGAATTTGATAAAATCCAACACCTCTTTGTGATAAAAAACACTCAATAAATTAGGTATAGAAGGAATGTACCTCAACACAATAAAGGCCATATATAACAAACCCACAGCTAATATCATACTGAATGGACAAAAATTGGAGGGTTTTCCTCTGAAATCTGGAAAAAGACAAAGATGCCCTCTTTCCCCACTCTTATTTAACATAGTCCTAGAAGGTCTAGCCAGCACAATAATGCAAGAGAGAGCAATAAAGGGCATCCATATCGGAAAGGAAGAAGTCAAACTATCCCTATTTGCAGATGAGATGATCGAATACATAGAAAACTCTAAAGATTCCACCAAAAAATTACTAGAACTAATAAATTAATTCAGTAAAGTGGCAGGATACAAAATCAACACAGAAAAATCTTCCTGTATGCCAATAAAGAAATAGGTGAGGAGGAAATAAAGAAAATAATCCCATCCACAATAGCTACAAAAAATATGAAACACCTAAGAGTAAATTTAACCAAGGAGGTAAAAGACCCCTACAATGAACACTGTGAACCACTGATGAAAAAAACTGAAGAAGACACAAATAAATGCAAATATATCCCATGTTCCATAGGATAGAAGAATTAATATCATCAAAATGTCCATGTTACTGAAAACAATCTACACATTCAATGCAATCCCTATCAAAATACCAATGATGTTCTTCACGGATACAAAAAAAAAAACTATCTTAAAATTTGTATGGAACCACAAAAGACTCTATGTAGCTAAAGCAAGCTTGAACAAAAAGAACAAAGTTGGAGGCATCACACTTCCTGACTTAAAAATATACTATAACAGTATAGTAACCAAAACAGCTTGGTACTGGCATTAAAAACAGACAAACTGAGCAATGGAACACAATAGAGAGCACAGAAACAAACGCACACACTTACAGCCAACTGATTTTTGACAAAGGTGCCAAGAGTATACAACGGGGAAAGGACAGCCTCTTCGATAAATAGTGCTGGGAAAACTGGAAATCCATATGCAGAAGATGGAAACTAGACCCCTATCTCTCACGATACACAAAACTCAACTCAAAATGGATTAAAGACCTAAGTTTAAAACCCAAACTATGAAATCACTGGAAGAAAACATAGGAGAAATGTTACGCAAAATGGGAACAAGCAACACTTTTGAACAAGACAACAAAGGCATAGGCATCTGAAGCAAAAATACAAAATGGGACTACATAAACTAAAAAACTTCTGCACAGCAACAGACGCTGTCAACAAAGTGAAAAGACGAGCTACGGAATGGGAGAAAGTGTCTGTAAACCACACATCAGACAAGGGACAAATATCCAGAATATATAAGGAACTGAAACAACTCAATAGCAAAAAACCCAAATAACCCAATTAAAAAATGGGCAAAGGACCTGAACATTTTTCAAAAGAAGACATACAAATGGCCCACAAGCACATAAAAAAATGCTCAAAATCACTAAACATCAAGGAAATGCAAATTAAAACTACAGTGAGATATCATCTCATCCCAGTTAGAATGGCTATTATCAACAAGGCAGAAAATAATAAATGCTGGTGAGGATGCAGAGAAAAGGGAACTCTCCTACATTGTTGGTGAGAATGTAAATTGGTACATCCATTGTGGAAAACAGTATGGAGGTTCCTCAGAGAACTAAATATAGGCCTACCTTATGATCCAGCTATCCCACTACTGGGTATGTACCCAAAGGAAATGAAATCAATATATCAAAAAGACACCTGCATTCCAAGTTCTTCATACCGCTATTCATAATAGCATTATGAAGAACAAAAAAACATAAAAACATAAAAATATAACACAAAGAACATAAAAATAGCATTATGAAGAACATAGAAAAGAGATGGAATCAATGTGAATGCCCATCAACAGATGAATGGATAAAAAAATGGTGGCATATAAACACAATGGAATAGTATTTAGGAATAAAAAGAAATTGTATCCTATCATTTGCAGCAATATGTCTTTTTTTTTTTTTTTTTTTTTTTTTTTTTTAAAAGATGACCGGTAAGGGGATCTTAACCCTTGACTTGGTGTTGTCAGCACCACGCTCAGCCAGTGAGCTAACCGGCCATCCGTATATGGGATCCGAACCCGGGGCCTTGGTGTTATCAGCACCACACTCTCCCGAGTGAGCCACGGGCCGGCCCATTTGCAGCAATATGGATGGAACTGGAAATCATCATGTTAAGTGAAGTAAGTCAGACACAGAAAGACAAATACCATATGATCTCGCTCATGTGGAATCTTAAAAAAAAAAGTGGTTCTCATAGAAGTGGAGAGTAGAATAATGGTTACCAGAGGCTGGGAGGGGCGGAGTCAGGGGGAGTAGAGAAGAGGTGGACTAATGGGTACAAAACTATGCTCTCCACCCTAAGTCAATCACTGTGTAGTACATGCGTGTATTGAAACAACACACCTTACCCTGCAAAAATAAATATGAATAAAATTGGGGGGGAAAGGTTATGAAAAAATGGAATTAAAAGATAAAAAAAGAAAATTTTCTGTTCCATTATAATCTAATAGGACCACCATAGAATATATGGTCTGTTGCTGACCAAAACATCTTTATGCAACACATGGCTGTATATAGAAATTAAACAACACACTCTTAAGGAACCAATATGTCAGAGAAGAATACAAGGGAAACTAGAAAATATGTTGAGATGACTGAAAATGAAAGTAGAGTGGTGCTGATAACACCAAGGTCAAGGGTTCAGTTCCCCATATTGACCAGCTGCCAACAAACAAACAAAATGTAAAATGGTTTCCAATCAATAATCTAACTGTACACATTAAAGGACTAGAATAAGAAGAGCAGCCTAAACCAAAGCTAGCAGAAGGAATGAAATAATAAAGATTTGATCAGAGATAAATGCAATAGAGAATAGAAAAACAATAGAGAAATCAGCATAACCAAAATTTGTTCTTCAAAAAGATCAACAAAATTAAGAAAGCTTTATCTAGATTAGGAAAAAGACAGAGAAGACTTAAAAACCTAAAATCAGAAATTAAAGAGGGGACATTACAACCAATGCCCCGGAAATAAATAGAATTATAAAATAATAATATAAACAATTGTACACTAGCATATTGGATAACCTAGAAGAAATGGATAAATTCCCAGAAAAACAAAACCTATCAAGACTGAATTATGAACTAATAGAAAATCTGAACAGACTTATAACCAGTAATGAGATTGAATCAGTAATCAAAAAACCCTGCAACAAAGAAAAGCCCAGCACCAGATGGCTTCACTGGTAAATTCTACTAAATATTTAAAGCAGAATGAATACCAATCCTCCTCAAACTCTTCCAGCAAATTGAAGTGGAGAGAACACTTCCAAACTCATCCTACAAGGCTAGCGTTGCACTGATACAAATTCAGACAATGATACTACAAGAAAAGAAATCTACAAACCAATATCTCTGATATTGATTTCAAAATCCTCAACAAAATACTAGCAAACAGAATTCGACAGTACATTAATAGGGTTATATTCTATCTGTTTATTTCTAGAGGCCCACATGAGGAGGTTAGTGGAGGGTGAGGAGATGCGGGAGGCACCTAAACTCATTAAGGGCTATCTGGCTCTGCTGAGGAGACTGGATTTTGTTCTGTACGTGATGAAAGGCCTGTGAAGAATCTTGTTGAAGGAACCCAATAAGCAGATGCCCTCCTAGCACCTCTCTCTCTTCCTAATTCTTCCTCTGGTTCTGTTTTAATCCCTGGCACTCCTAGCTCCCTCCAGGTCCCATGTCTGAGACAAAACCATATCATCTTCTCTGATAGAAAAAGCTGGACTAGAGCCTGGGTAGACCTCTGAGTTCCTTCCTTCCTTTCTCCCTTCCCTCGCTCCCTCCTTCCTTTCCTTCTAAAATAGTTTTAATTTTTCTTATGTTTATAAAAGTGATACATTATCATTTCTAAAAATTCAATAAATACCAAATGTACAAAGAAAAACATGCACAGTAACCATTTCTATCATCTGAGGCAACCATCTTTAAGGTTTGGATATTTAGTTTTCCCGATACTTCATTCAATAAATGTATAATGAGTGCTTATTATAGGCATTGTGCAGGCACCAGGTAAACAGCAGGCAACACCTGATCCTTGCCCTCAAGGAGCATTCAGCCTAGTGAGGGAGAAAGACCATAAATAAACCAGGCAAATACCTTTACATTCACAAATTATGCTAATTGTGAGATTGACTTTTTTTAGGGGGGTAAAGATGGGCTCAAACCATAAACACACTGTTTTATAACCTGTTTTCTTCACTTACACCAATGTATTATGAATATCGTTCCACGGCAATAAATATAGACTCTGTGCTAGAATTGAAAATAAGGAGACGAATGAACAAGACATGCTCCTGCCTTCATCTTCATATCCCTAAGGGTCAGTTCTAATAGAGGGGAGACAGATAAATAGATAATTTCAATTCAGCTTTAATAGAGGTTGTATAAGGTACAAACATAGGGCAGAGAAGGAAATGAAGAGGAAATCGAAAGAAAGTGAGCTGAAATGCTGGGTACCAATCAAGCTTTATTAAAGGAAGAAAATCTGCCAGGCTGCACTCAAAATGGAGGGCAGCAACCAGGCATGGGGGTGGGAGAGCGTATATAGACTGTAAGGAAGGCTGACGTAATCAGGGAGGGGTTTGGTGCTGGTGTGGAAGATAAGGCTGGTGGATGCAATCAGGTGGAAGGTTGCACCCACAAGTAGAGGAGTTTCTATTTCTGACAAACCACGAGGTTTCTCATAAAGGAAAGGCTGGTGGTCATTTTGTACTCAGTGTAAAAATGGTGCCAGTCACGTCCAAGATCCATCATTCTTGCCTTTTAAGTATTGGGAGAAGGGAAAAGGGGCAAAGGTCTCATTCTTCTGAAGCTACTTCCTGCTGGAGATGGGCAAAGATGTGAAAAAATAAAAGATTTATGTTGGCGGGTAAAACAATTAGGTGTCAGGGTATTGGTTTCATGTGGGGAGGCTGTACTCTTCTGGGGGAGGGTTGCTGATTCTGAGGGGCTGAATCCTCCTCCCATCAAGAATTCAGCCACCTTTTGATTGGTGAAGGCCTGCATACATTCCCGTAAGGAACTAGAGAAACACTGAAAGAGGCAGGGACCAAGAAGAAACATAAGTCCCATCATGGGCAGGGGTCTGATGTGCTTTGTCCTGAAGTCCTCCCCTATTGCTATAGCCTAGGTGAGTGGTTTGGGTGAAGCAGAAATATTTTTACCGGGGGGGGCATTGGACTCCAGCAGAATCCTCTTTGGAAAGAGCTATCCAGTAGTTTCTACCCCTGTAAGAACATGATGTGGCAGTTGTCTGGTCATAGCACGTTGTGGGAACATATGTCAGGGATGTGAATGTGTCCTGTAGGGTTCCCCCAAGGATTGTCCTGTAGGGTTCCCCCAAGGATTCTGGGTAGCAGACCCGGGAGGTTGGAAAGTGTCCTTCCACCCACCAAGACCTTGGTTATATGGCTTACGTGTCTGTAGGAAAAGAAGCAAGAGGAAGGGAACAGGCAAGCATTCAGGGACTGAGGGGTTGAGAGGGTGCATAGTAGGAAGGAGTAGAGGGTAACCTAGTCGGGGGTGTAATTGCAGAGGGCGCCCTTCCAGGCTAATTCAGTTACCCATTCAAGGATGTCTTCAACACTGGAGGTGGCGAGTTGGGACCAGTCTTGGAGCAGCTCCTGTGTGAAGGACGTGAAGTGGGTCTGCAAGAGTGAGAGGATAATCGCCGGGGGAAAGATCATCCTTCTTCTGTGACTGGGGGAAGAGTGGAGGTCCTGGAGAATTTCAATTTTGTGGGTCCTAAAATGGATGAAGTATAAGGAGATGTTGGGTTAGGGGTTGAGCAGAGGGAGCCCTCTGGCTTGGTGTTAACAGATTCTTTGGATAAAGTCTCAGGTGCTAGTTTTACCAAGGATAAATAATACCAAGGGGCCTTTCCTAGTATTTTTACTGCCATGGGGGTGGTGAGAAGTACTGTATAAGGCCCTTCCCAGCATGGTGAGAAGGGCTTTGGGATTCGGGTTTTAATATACACTTGCTGTCCCAGGTGCAGTTTAAAGTCTGAGGGGGTGGTGGGAAAAGGATGAGGTAATAGAAGGTTGGCCTGTTCCTGAAGAAGATCCCTAATGAGTGAAAGAGTGGGACATACTGGCCTAAAAGCAATGAGCTGGAAGGGAGAGGTGTGAGAGTGTAGGGTCTACCGTACATAAGCTCAAAGAGGCTGAGGCCTGTGGGCTTGCGGGGGGCAAGTCACAAGCGAGTGAGTGCTAGAGGGAGAAGTTGGGTCCAAGGGAGGTGAAGTTCCATGGACAGCTTGGTGAGGTGTGTTTTTATGAGGTGATTGGCTTTTTATACTTTGCCTGAGGATTGAGGCTGATATGGCACATTTAAGTCCCATTTGACATGTAATGCCTGTGCTGTGAGTTGTGTAATCTGGGAAATGAATGCTGGGCCGTTATCAGACTGGAGGCTGGTGGGCAAGCCAAAACAAGGGATGATTTCTGAGGTGAGAGCTTGCGTTACTGCTGTAGCATCCTCTGAAGTGCAGGGAAAAGCCTCAATCCAACCTGAAAAGTTATCTACTAAGGTTAGAAGATAGTGTGTACTTTTGTGGGGAGGTATGTGAGTAAAGTCAATTTGCCAATCCTGGCCAGGAGTGTATCCTCTGGCCTGGTGGGTGGGAAAGGACCAAACTCAGAGGCCACCTTGATTGGAGCAATGAATACACAAAGGACAATTCTGAGTGATTTGTTTAAGTAACTTGGCCATGTGGGGAGAGTAATATAAGGGCTGAAGAAGGCGTAGTAGGGGTTCATAGCCTGTATGAACGGAATTATGGAAAACTAAAAGGATTTGCTCAGTTTGTGTGGTAGGGAGGACATAGCGACTGGAGAGAGTATACCAGTTGTCCTTCCTCTGTGCTCCCAACTGTTGGAGGTGTTGTATTTCTTGGGGTGAGTATTGGGGTTAGGGCATAGGGGCCATGAGAAGGACCTGAGAGGGAGAGGAAGAGTGGGGGCCGGGTGATTGAGCAGCCTGTTTTGTGGTTAGATCCACCAGTTTGTTTCCCTGGGCTATGGGGTTGTTGGAGGTTTGGTGTCCTCTGCAGTGTATAACCCCAACCTCCTTTGGGAGTTGCGCAGCCTCAGGAAGTATCTTGATAAGATGTCCGTTTTTTATGGGCCCTCCCTGAGTAGTCATGTATCCTCTCTCCTTCCATAGGGCCGCACAGGAATGTAGGATGTGGTAAGCATACTTAGAGTCAGTGTATATATTGACTCGTTTGTTACTTGTCAGTGTGAGAGCGTGGGTGAGGGTAATGAGTTCTGCCTGTTGGGAAGTGGTGTTAGGGGGGAGGGGGACAGCCTCAATAGTTTGTGTTAGATTTACTATGGCATAACCCATGTGGGGGGCAGGCATGGGGGTGGCGCTCCCATCTATAAACCATGTAATGGGATGCGGGGAGATGTGTGGAAAGGGGTTGAGAAAGAGGTCTAAAGCCTCCATGCAATTGTGTTCTAAGGGTTGTGAGTGTTTGGGGATGAGAGTGGCTGGAATTAAGGGAGGGCAAGCTCTAAAGGAGAACTGGGAATTTTCAGTAAAGGTAAGGTGGATAAGTTGTAGGTGGGAAGGGGAGAGAATTGACATGGTCTTATAGCTGAGAAGGTATTAAAGATGATGGCAAGAACAAATGACTATTTGTTGTCCAAAAGTTAGTTTAGAACTTTCTTGTGTTAAAAGGGCAGCTGCCTCCAAGGCTCATAAACAGGGGCCCATCCCCAGGCTGTGGTGTCCAGTTGTTTAGAGAGGTTTGCAACTGGGGAGAAAATATCTCCTGCCTCTCATCCCAAAACCCCAACTGCCAATTCTTGGGTTTCGGTGACGTATAGAATAAAAGGATGAGATAGGTTTGGGAGGGATAGAGCTGGGACTGCGAGGAGAGAGGCTTTTAATCGCTGGAAGAGAGACTGAATGGGCTTTGTGGGATCTAAGGAAATAGCAGGAACCCCTTTGGCTGCCTCATAAAGTGGTTCTGCTAGCATGCCAAAGTTAGGAATCCATAGGCGAAGATACCCTGCAAGCCCCATGAAACAAAGGATTTCACCCTTTGTGGTAGGAGTAGGGAGTTCAGAAATTAGACTCTTGTGATCCACTGTTATTTCTCTGGTGTTGGGGGTGAGGTGGACTCCCAAATAGGTGACTGAAGGATAAGAAATTTGGGCCTTGCTGGGGGACGCTCAATATCCCCTGGAGGACAGGAAATTAAGGAGAGCAACAGTGCGGGCCTGTGAATCCTCATAGGAGGGGCTACAAAGGAGGAGGTCATCCACACATTGTATTAAAGTGCTAGAGGTTGGGGGAAGTTCAGATATGTCTTGAGCTAAGGCCTGGCTGAATAAGTGGGGGCTATCCCGAAACCCCTGAGGTAGTACTGTCCAGGTGAGTTGTTGGGAACGACGTGTGTCAGGATCAGTCCAAGTGAAGACAAACAGGTTTTGACAGAAAGGGTGTAAGGGGATAGAAAAAAGGACATCTTTGAGGTCAAGTACAGAGAAGAAATGGGTTGTTGTTGGGATTGTGGATAGAAGAGTATAGTGGTTAGAAATGATTGGGGTTATGGGTAAAATGGCTGCATTAATGTCCTTGAAGTCTTGAACTAAACAGTGTGAGTCATTAGGCTTTATAACCAGAAGGATGGATATATTGAAAGGCGAGTGGGTAAGCCATAAGAGATGAAAAGAAAGGAGCTTGTGTATGATGGGTTTTAAGCCTATTAGGTGTTTGTTAGTGATGGGGTACTGTGGGACATTAGGGAACAAAGAGGGGTTCCGCAACTTAACAAGCATAAGGAATGGTGCATGGCAATGGAGGGAGAAGAAGCATCCCATACTATGGGATTAAATTTGTCCAAGGGGAAGGGGAAGGTGGAAGCCTCAGGGGCCAGGTCTGGAGTGGCCTGTAACAGGAGTATTGTAGCTGGAGCTAAAGTGTTTAGGGTAAGGGTAGCTTTAAATTTGGAAAGGATGTCCCATCCCAGTAAGAGGGCTGGGCATTGAAGGCATTATTAAAAATTTGTGTGTGAATTGGGTGTGATGTAGGGTGCAGGAAAGGAGTTGAGTGATCCATGGGGGGTACTCTGATCCCATGACCCCTACTATTGTGATAGAGGATGGAGTTGTTGGTCCTGCATATTCTGGAAGGGTAGAGTAAGTGGCCCTTGTTTCGATGACAAAAGAGATTGGATTATCTGCTATAAGGAGAGTTACACTGGGCTCATGTGTGGTAATGTCTGTGGGGGCCCCAGACCCTGGGCATCATGAGCCCTCCTCCTGGATGAATCCAAGAAGTTCCAGTAAGGATGGACGTGAAGCCAAAGGCTGTGGGTTGGGGACTGGGTCACTCCCTCTCTGGCGAGCGGAATGGTCAACCCCTTAGTGACCTTGCTGTTTGCAGTGAGGACAGGGCCTGGGAGGAAGCCTGGGATTAGAATGGGTCCCTGCTCAGTGACCCAGTTGACTGCATTTGAGGCAGTTCCCGGGTGGCTTGCCCCTAGAGACAGCTGGCTTTGGAGTGTGTGATCTCCGGATAGTATTAGCCAGGAGCTGGTATCTGGCCTGATCTCTTTTGTATAGATCCTTCTTCTCCTCCTCCTCCCTATTATTAAAAACCTTGAAAGCTGCATTGAGGAGGTCTTGTTGGGTCATATTTGGACCACCCTCAAGTTGGTTTTAGTTTTTTTTTTAAATATCGGGGGCTGATTGGCTAATAAAATGAGAGTGTAAGAGGGCCATGCCTGTAGGGGAGTTAAATATATGTGTATTTATGTAAAGCCTCAGAGAGGCAGGTTAGGAACTCACTGAGATTTTTGATGGATCTCTGTGTGATCTCTCTAAGCTTGTCATAATTGACTGATTTGTGAGTAGCCTTTTGGAGGCTGTAAATCAAGCATGTGATCATGTTATCCCAGAGATCCCAGTCCCCGTGGCTGGCCTGTTAGTCCCAATTTGGGTCCATGGGAGGGATGGCAACGGCTCCCACAGGCTGCCTATTATTTTGGGTACGTACCTCGTCTGCCTGTTGCTGGGCTGTTATCCAGAACTGCTCCCTATCCTTGAGGGACAAGGTAGAAGTGAGAATCATGAAAACATCATGCCAGGTGAGATAATAAGACTGGGTGAGATATCTGAATTCCTTAAGATATGTGTCTGGGTCGGACTGGAAAGATCCCAGTCATTTTTCAATTTGGGAAAGATCGGAAAGAGAAAAGGGGATATGGATCTGGACAATTCCCTTTATCCCAGCCACTTTATGGAGGGGATGTAAAGGAGCTGGAGCTGAGGCGGGGTTGTCACCTGATAAAGGGGGAGAAGGGGAGGGGTTGGGAGGCTGAGGACTAGCATCTGGAGACCAGGTGTGGGGAAGAGAGGGAAAAGGTGGAGGGGCTGGTAAAGGATCTGGAGCATAAGGAGGTTGTCTGGGAGCAGAGTGGTCTGATGGGGAGGTCAGGTGTGAGCTAGGAGAATTTGAGATGTAGGACAGTTTTGACAGCGAGAAGCATGCAAACGAAGATAGAAGAAGGCTTGAACATAAGGATTCTCTCCAACTTTGTCATTTGGTGACAAAAGTTGTCTAAATCTCTGAGTATCTAAATCGGGAGTGCCATCTTCTGGCCACTGGGATCCATTGTCTAGTTTGTATTCAGGCCAAACCTGATTGCAGTAGAAAACAAGGTGTTTGCATTTAATGTCTCCCTGGAGGCCAAGAGGTTGTAAATTGGCCAGGAGACAGCCTAAGGGCATAGAGCATGGTGATTTGGATTGTGAGGATCCCATTTAGAAGGTTAGAAAGGGGGTGATCAGTCCCAGTAGAAGAAGGGTAGCACCAAGAAGCATCCTCATTGGTGCACACCTCCTTTTTGAGAGAGAAGCCACTGACCGGCTAGAGGAGCATCCTCCAATAGCTGGGGGCATGAGAGGGGTTCCCTTGGCCAGGTGCCGGGTCTTCAGGAAGTAGACAGTAGTTGTAGACAGTGGTCATAGAAAGTAGTCAGGGGAACCTGTAGAAGTAGGACAGACCCACTGACACCCTGAATTGAGGCCGATGATGGATGCATTGGTCTGAAATGGCAAAAGGAGAGAATCCTGGAGGTACCTGTTTCAGCAGGTCTGGGAAGGGGGGCCGGGGGGCCAATCAACCCAAGAGAAGGGATCATCCAGAGGTCCTGGCCAGGACTCTTCCTGGGTTTCAGCACCAAAATGAAAGAAAGTGAGCCAAAATGCCGGGTACCGATCAAGCTTTGTTAAAGGAAAAACTGCCAGGCTGCACTGAAAATGGAGGGCAGCACCAGGTATGGGGGTGGGAGAGCTTATATAGATTGTAAGGAAGGCTGACGTAATCAGGGAGGGGTTTGGTGCTGGAGTGGAAGATAAGGCTGGCAGATGCAATCAGGTGGAAGGTTGCACCCATGCTAATTCTCAGAAACCACAAGGTTTCTCATAAGGGAAAAGCTGGTGGGTATTTTGTGTTCAGTGTGTGTAAAAA
Organism: Cynocephalus volans; assembly: GCF_027409185.1. Classification (NCBI taxonomy): domain Eukaryota; kingdom Metazoa; phylum Chordata; class Mammalia; order Dermoptera; family Cynocephalidae; genus Cynocephalus; species Cynocephalus volans. Next base: position 87,556,465 of record NC_084462.1, on the reverse strand, counting down.
TGACGCCAGTCATGTCCAAGATGGCACCGGTTATGTCCAAGATCCATCAGAAATTATGTCTGAATTCTGTTTTAAAGACTGAATAGGAATTTTCCAGTTAAGCAAAGAGTGGAAGAATATTCCAGGCAGTCAGTGTGTGCAAAACCATGATTTAAACAGTATGGCACATTCATGGAACTATAGGCAGTTCAACATTACAAAAACCAAACATTCTAATGTAATACTAGTGTGAGAAGGGGCTAGAGAGTCTGGCAGTGTGAAAGTTATAAATATCCACAGATGTCTTTGTAAGGAGTTTGCATTTTATCCACCAATTTTGAACTGGGAATAATAATCGGATTCCTGAGTTAGACAGCTTTCTCTGGAGGGCTGGCTAAAAAGATGAGGCTGGTGATAGTGAATGACTAATCAAATTTTTATAATAATCCAAGACAGAGATGAGGTACTAAGACAAGATAGGGGCAAGGAAGATGGAGCAATGGAGTGTATTACGCACCTTATTGAGGATAAATAGAGGCAGCTTAGCTCAAGTGGGAAATTGTAAGATCTGTGCACTGTGCACAAACCCCACACGTTGGGATGGCTCACCTCACAAAGACCATGAGACAGAGACCGATGCAATCAAGCAAGAGGAGTTTATTCCAGCATGCTGGGGTCACTCAGCATTCAAGACAAAAGCGACCCAAGCCTTTAACACAAGAGCTTTTTATACAGTTTTTTAGACAGACTTTCACAATAGGATGAGTTGTTTACTGTTTACAGATTATCAGAGGTGACCTTTGGATTTATTGGTGGGCTTTAGTGGGCTGGTACCCCGATAAGGAACAGTGCACTTCCCAATCGTTTATCTTCCAGGTGGCTTTTAGATAAGGAACTGGTCAGTCAGTTCCTGGAACCGGGTGGTGTTTTACTCCCTTCCTGGAATTTAATGTGTCTGGGCCTGCCTTACTTAAAATGACATTAGTTATGTTTTCTCGTTTTTAGCAAGCAGTAGCAAATTGTGCATGTTAAAGTTATATTTTTCTTCACAATCCCCCCTTTTTCTTGTGCGTATTTCAATCATGAAATACTTGTCTCGGGGCTGAGTTATTTACTTTGGTGCTGCAGCCTCTGACCCTGCAGTGGGGACTGAGGGCTCTGGTTTGGTACCCAGGGGTGTTGGGGTAGTCTTTGGTTTTACCCCTGGAATTAGGTATTTATTTGGGCCTATGGGTTTCTATTTTTAGCTTGATGGTAAACAACAGCCCATCATCATACCTCTCTTTAAAAAAAACTTAATCCCCACATATATCCTTTGTCCCATCCACTAGCCTTTTTCCCTGCTTCTGTGAAAGACACTCTGAGGGGGTGACACCACCCACTGCAGGTAGAGACCTGTGTCCACTGAAAGTTGCTGCTTCCTGATCGGCCTGCCCACCCTTCAGCAGGGGGAGAGGGGAGGTTATAATTAGCAGTTAACTTTATATAGTCCCAGGAGGGCGAGGGATGCCAATATGTGTCTCCTGTGGTCTCGCACCCCCAGCTTTTGCAGAAATAATCTGCCATTCCTCCACACCAGGAGCTGAGTTTTCGGTTGCAGTGGAACCCAGGGCATACATAAAAGGTGAGAGCACTCAGCCAACTCCTCCTAAAAGGGGTTGCACAACCCACCCCTCCTGATATCCCAGAGTGGCTTAGTGGGATGGGGCGGCAGGGGGGTTATGGATATCAAAGTATTCTACTAAATCCCAATTAGGTGGGGCTCCTAAAGCTAGTTTACACACATCTGGAAATAGGTCAGGCCACCATCCTCCTGTAGCTACCTTGGATCAACTCCAGATTGTATCTCCCACCCCATTTACAACATACCAAGTGAAATTTCTGGGGATATGTGGGCTGCTAGCTCTTGGGCCCTGGAAGAGAATTGTTAGGCATAAGAGGAGCAAGAGAGTTTTCATCTTACAACATTTAGGGTGTCCGAACAATTTTCAGTCTTAAGGGGTGTTCCTTGGAACTCTGGACTCTCCAGGCGGCGTCTCCCGGTCCTTGGTCCTATGGCGGCACAGGTTTTACGTGTGAGGCGTGGATCCAAGCTGAGATCCTGTCTACCTTCACAGCTGTTGGGGTTGTCAAAAGCACTAGGTAAGGTCCTTTCCAGCGGGGCTCCAAGGTCTGGGAGCGATGTCATCTCACATTGACTGCATCTCCAACCTGGAACTGGTGAGAAACTTCAGGGGTCCCAGGCTCATAGGCGGCCGCCAGCTACGTCCAGACTTCCTTCTGCACCGCTTGTAGTCCTTTCAACCTGGCATATAAGTCACTGTTACTGTGGCAAGTGGGTTCAAAGGCGTTCCTCAGTAAAGTCAAGGGGGCAGGGGCACCATAGAGAATCTCAATGGGGGTCAGGTTGAACCAGGAGTGGGTGTTCCTAGCTCTAAACAGGGCTGAGGGAAGGAGCACCACCCAGTCTACACCAGTCTCCATGGTTAATTTAGTCAGGGTCTCTTTTAGAGTCCTGTTCATCCTTTCTACCTGTCCTGAACTCTGGGGTCTATAGACACAATGTAATTTCCAATTGACCCCTAGGTATCTGGCCACTCCCTGACTTACCTTGGCAATGAAGGTGGGTCCATTGTCAGACCCGATTACCTTGGGCACCCCGAAGCATGGGAAGATTTCTTCCAGGATTTTCTTGACCCACGACTGTGGCTGTTTCTTGTTTCGTTGGAAATGCTTATACCTATCCAGAGAAGGTGTCTATAAAAACTAGGAGATACTTGTAACCATATCTGCCTGGCTTGATTTCTGTAAAGTCTACTTCCCAATATACTCCTGGTCTGTCTCCCCTGAGTCTCTTGCCAGGTCCCGCTGTATTTTTGCAGACATTTACCTTTTGACAAGGTACACAGCTTTTAACTATCTGCTCTGCTAATTGTTTTAGCCCCATGATATGATATTTTGTCCTTAGGGCAGTCTGGGCCAATTTGTTTACTCCCAGATGAGCCCATTGATGCATTTGTTTTACCATGGCGTATGCTTGTTCTTGTGGCAAGATAGGCTTGCCTGACGCTGCATGCCAACGCCCTTTTTCCTGATTATAATAGTTATTAGAGTCCCTTGAGATCACTGCTATGTCCTCAGCAGAGTATTTAAACTTGGGCTTTTCTAGCTCAGGGGCATTAACTAATAGAATAGACGTGGACCCGTGGGCTACCACCCTTGCCTCAGAATCGGCCAAGTTGTTTCCCCTGGTGATGGGGGAATCCCCTTTCTGGTGGCCCGGGCAGTGTATAGTACTCAAGAGGATGTCATCTACATACTGTAACAGAGTTACCTGGGGGTTAGAGGCCTGGAACATAGCCAAGTCTTGGTGGAGGGCCTCGTCAAAGATGGTGGGCGAGTTCATGAATCCTTGAGGCAGGCGAGTCCATGTGAGTTGCCCTGCTAGGCCAGTCTCTGGATCTTTCCACTCGAAGGCAAAGTAATCTTGACTTTTTACAGCCAACGGTAAGCAGAAGAATGCATCTTTGAGGTCCAGTACTGAGTACCAGGTCCTGTCTCTCGGAGATCTTTGGCCGGCTGGTAATCGTTAGTCCCAGGTTTTTGGATGGGCAGCAAGGGCGTGTTCCAGGCTGATTGGCACTTCCATAGGATCCCCAGCTGGAGCAAATGGGCAATGTGGGGTCGGATGCCTTCGTGTGCCTCTCGGGACATTGGTTATTGTCGGACAGCTATAGGACTGGCCTGAGCCTTCAGCTCTACATGGACGGGGGGCCGGTTTTTAGCCTTCCCTATCCCTGCAGTTTCTGCCCACACCTGGGGGTAGTTTTCTAACCACCAGTCCATCTACCCGGTCTCCCACCCTTGTTTTTCAAACAACTGGTATTCATCTTCCAACCTGAGAGTTAGTACCTGGAGAGGCTTTCCTTGTCGATCTAACACCCGAGGTCCCTCGGGGTCAAAATGAATTTGAGCACCCATTTTGGTGAGGAGGTCTCTTCCCAGCAGTGGGTAGGGGCACTCAGGAATGACAATGAATGAGTGGGATACTCGGCCCACGCCTAGGTCCACCGTTCTTCCGGTAGTCCATGAGTGCTGCTTATTACCAGTAGCCCCTTGTACACACGACTTCTTTTTGAGAAGGGGTCCATTTGCTTGTTGTAACACTGAGTTTTCAGCTCCAGTGTCTACCACGAACCGAGTAGGCTTCCCCTCCACTTTTAGGGTTACCCTGGGTTCAGGGAGGGGATCCGAACCACGTCCCCTCTAATCACTGTCCTCCTGCAGGGCCAAGACTTTGGGGGCCTGAGGCTTTTTCTTTTTCTTGGAGCATTCTCGAGCCCAATGTCCTTTTTCCTTGCAGTACACACATTGATCCTTTGCTAGGGGTCCCTTCCTGTTGCTCAGTACTGTCTTATTAGTTTCCCTGACTACAGTGGCCAGAATTTTGTGAAAATTTCTTTCTTGGCGCTTTTCTCTCTTTATTTCTTTAGCTTCCTGCTCTTTCTGCTTTCTTTCTTCTTTTCCTTCTCTGTCTCTCTATTATGATAAACCTTTTCAGCCACCTGCACTAATTCCTTCAATGACTTATCTTGTAACCCTTCAAGCTTCTGCAGTTTCTTCCTGATGTCTCTACTAGACTGGTCAATAAAAGTGACTGTCACCATAGCCTTGTGCTCCTCACACTAGGATCATACGGGGTAAACTGATGGAATGCCTCCATGAATCCAAAAATGCTGACGGAGACTCATTGGACCCCTGGATCACCTCTCTTACCTTAGTCAAATTGGTGGGGCATTTTGCTGCCCCTTGGAGACCTGCCATTAGAGCCTGGTGATAGACCTTCAGGTGCTCCCTACCTTCTACCGAGTTAAAATCCCTGTTAGGTCTGGTCAACGGGAATCCTGCATCTATGACATCAAGGAGGAGGGTAGGTCACCCATCGGCTCCTGGAACATTCTTTCGAGCCTCCAGGAGGATCCGTTGTTTCTCCTTGGTGGTGAACAGGACCTGGAGGAGTTCCTGGCAGTCATCCCATGTGGGCTGATGAGTAAAGAGAAGGGATTCTACAAGGTTAGTGAGACCCTGGGGGTTTTGAGAGAAAGGGGGATTTTGAGATTTCCAGTTGTAAAGATCGGAAGAGGAGAAAGACCAGTACTGTAAGGGCTGGTTGCCCTCTTCATTAGGAGGGCCATAAGCCCGCAGGGGGAAGATAGATATTGCCTCCGGAGAAGCTGCCCGCCCACTGTGCGTCCCCTGCGCAGGACCTTCTTGTGCTCTTTGTGGATCCTCTGGCGGGGCCGAAGGCTCTGGCGGGGCCGAAGGACGGGCTGCCTGTGGGTGAAGGGAAGGAGGATAGGGAGGAGGAGGAGGATCAGAAAGAAGTCTGAATCAGGGTAGGATTTCTGGCTTCTTTTTCATTTCTCTAAGGGCAAATACAGCCGACGGACTTGTTAAGGGAACAAAGGGACGGACCCAGGGCGGAGGATCTGTGACTAGATCTTCTCAGACAATGATATAAGGGATCTGGTCTGGGTAACTTTCAGAACTAAAGATCTTTCTTTTTACTGCCGTGATCAGCGGTGGAGAGAAGGAACCTTCAGCAGGCCACCCAAGTTGGAAGGTCGGCCACTCCGAAGAAATAAGTGTTGCCCACTTATTCCTTTTAACCTGCACAGACAAATTATTAGCTCTGTCAGTCCAGTATTTCAGAGTCAGACTTAAAGGGGTTGAGACAGTCTGCCCCATGTCGCCCCAGAAAATCGTCAGTCCCCACACACACGCAACCAGACAAACAAAAACCAAAACACTGACGCGCTCCTGCCACGGGCGCCACAACCAGATTATCAGAGAACTCGGGAGGGGTCTCCTTCCTAGAGATCTCCTGTGGAGCCGATCTTGTTCATCTCCCACAGAGGAAGCAGGAGCATCCTCCAGGATTCCTGTGGCCGTGATGTGCCGGTATGTCTACCCGCCGCTATGACCACTACAGACCGATGGCTCCGTCCCAGAGCCACCGAAACGCCAAAACCAAACCGATGACTCCCTCCTGAAGCCACCAAGAAACTGAAACCCGACTGATGACTCCGTCCCAGAGCCACCGAGAAGCCAACACTAGATTACAGTAAACAACAAAGAAGACTCAAAGACAGACACAGCAGACAGACAGAGACAACTGCGGTACCTGCTCGAGCAATCCTCCATTCTCTAGTCTCTGGTCCCAGAGAGAGAGAGCCATTTCCCGGCCAACGTACCAAAAATGTAAGACTTGTGCACCGTGCACAAACCCCACACGTCGGGATGGCTCACCTCACAAAGACCATGAGACAGAGACCGATGCAATCAAGCAAGAGGAGTTTATTCCAGCATGCTGGGGTCACTCAGCATTCAAGACAAAAGCGACCCTGAGCCTTAAACACAAGAGCTTTTTATACAGTTTTTTAGACAGACTTTCACAATAGGATGAGTTGTTTACTGTTTACAGATTATCAGAGGTGACCTTTGGATTTATTGGTGGGCTTTAGCGGGCTGGTACCCCGATAAGGAACAGTGCACTTCCCAATCGTTCATCTTCCAGGTGGCTTTTAGATAAGGAACTGGTCAGTCAGTTCCTGGAACCGGGTGGTGTTTTACTCCCTTCCTGGAATTTAATGTGCCTGGGCCTGCCTTACTTAAAATGACATTAGTTATGTTTTCTCATTCTTAGCAAGCATTAGGAAATTGTGCATGTTAAAGTTATATTTTTCTTCACAATCAGAATAACCGTATTGGTGAGAGTTAACAGGGGCTTTTCAGGGAAAACATTGCCAAATGCCAAACCCAAAGAGCAAGGGGATGAAGAAAGCTAAATGCAGTTTAGTAGTTGAAGGGGTTGGAAATCGGATGGATGACTCAGAGTCTAGGAGAGAGTCTGAGTACAGAAGGTGAGACTGGGACCACTGGATGTGTGTGTGTCCTGGCACTTCTCTTTCAGTTAGTTCCCAGGTGCCTTGCTGGGACAGGGATAGCAACTCTTGGAGCATGAACAGCTGTTGTCTGCAATAGTCTCGACAACTGGGGCAGAGGTTTTCAGTGAAATATTATATGAAGGAATAATTCCCTAGAGATATATCCAAAAATGAAAAGGATTGAATTCTCTGTGGGCATGAGGTGGCATAAGTGGCTTTCAAAATGAAAGCTAATGTTTCTGTAAGAAAACATTGCTGAAAAAATAGACCACAGTGGTTGTTTCTAGGGAGATAAGTAGGAGGCTGGGGAATGGGAACAGAGGAAGACTTTTCTTAGTACAAGGTTTTGTACATTTTGAATTTTGAATAAAGTAAATGTAATGCTTATTCAAAATAAATAAAAGTTTTTCAAAAGGAAGCTGAGGAAATACACAAAAGAAAAACACATATTACGCTTTCATGTTCTTCTATATTTTTCCCAGTGAGACAGCTCTGCTTGGAAAAGTCATGGTGGGGCTGGAGATATTCTTATGGAGAATATAAGGCCCCTAGTGTCCTGGGACCACTGCACCTTCTGTCTATAAAACCCTTGTTATTTGTAATAGACATTGGAGCACTCCTCTGACTCAGATGGTGTTTCCAGGGTCAATCTTCACATTTGGATCTCAATAAACTGTATAAAATTATTTCTGCCTCTACAGCCTTAGTTTCAGTCAAGTGGCTTCCATAAGTCTTAGCATCCTTTTCTACAAAATGAGGTGAGGTAAATGTATGGGTGACCTCCAGATTTTCTTCCTCAGGTTCTGTAATTCTAAATCTTAGCAAGTCCTACTACACAATTTTACAGCTTTTCCCTTGTCAAAGGACAAAACTACAACAAATTTAAAGATCTCAGTTGGCTTTATTGTGCTTCTAGAATTGGGCAACACATCATTCCATAAAATAGAATAAGTCTGCCAATAAGCCACGCACAGGAGGTTGGCTTTATAGACAGAAAAGGCTGAAGAAAGCAGAAACAAAGAACAAAAAGCAGATTGGTCATTTTGAAGTTACTTTCCTTCCAGGGTGGGAACAGGGAGACAGAACAATAGAAAAAACTGATTAGTTAACATAGGCTTACTTCAGGCTATCCTTTTGTGTGTAAGGATTAAAGTACAGAGAACTGCATTATCACACCTACTGAAGATTTAAACTGGCCTGTTAAGAAATAGGCTGTTATTCTCTCTCTCCTGATTTCTCAGAAGGTCAGACCACAACTTAGTTTAGATTTGGTGAAACAGAACTTCGTCCAAAACAATGGACTCCTATAATTTTATTTAACACGCTCCAGGCATTTCACTTCTGTGGATTTGGCATTTGATTCTTTGCTATATTTTTAATTTTCAGCTTTGAAAAGTGAAAGCTAGGGGAGGAATGGTAGAAATTGGTGGGGAGTCGATAGTCTTTGTGTCTGGGTCACATGGTAGGAAGCTCTGGAAGGAAGTTGTTCCAGCAACTTCTCCTTCATAATCTGACGAGTTGTAGATAATTTTGTCTTTTTCCCAAATTTCTCTCTTTTCCAAGAACTCTTGTGTTCTCTTCTCTTGTGACCATTCACCTTACCGTTAAACTCTTGCTGTCAACTGGCCTGGGCTCATATATATCAATTGGTGTGATTGAATAAGTATAATGATTACTTCAACAAATAATTGACTGCCTGCTATATACTAGATAAGCAGTTTTCAATTTTTTTGGTCTCAGGACCCCTCTGCATACTTAAAAATTATTGAGGACTCCAAAAAGCTTTTCTTATTTGCATTATATCTATTGATATTTACTGGCTTAGAAAGTAAAACTGAGAAAAATTGAAGATGTTTATTCATCTTAAAACAGCAATAATAAATCCATTACATGTTAACATTTTTTATATTTTATTTAAAAATTTATATATTCAAAACCAAAAAAATGGTGAGAAGAGTGACATTGTTTTACAATTTTGCATATCTCTTTAATGTCAGGCTTAATATAAGACAACTGGATTCTCATGTCTGCATTTAATCTGTTGCTTTGGCATTTATATTAGTTTCCTGTGGCTGTTATAACAAATTACCACAAACTTGGTAGCTCAAAACAAAGAAATTTATTCTCTCATAGATTTTTTGTTTTTTTTTTTAAAAAGAATGTGCACATTTATTTGTTCAAATGGCAAACACATAAACTGAAAGGGAGATGAATAACAGAATAGGCTTCAAATTTTCACAGGAACTGGAGATGTAAAACTTATTAAAATTTACATATTTCATTTTATAATCTCTACAATGATTTGAGATAGCTCTCTAGAGTGTTCCAAAAGCATGCAAATATAAAATTAATTTCAACAAAGGAAGATGAATAAACTTTTCAAAGGCAAATTAATTTCTAAGCAAATCAACAAGTCCACTTTTGAGTGGGGGGTACTGCCCACAGTTTCTTGCCAAGGATCCTGGACATGCTCTCCTGCCTGCTTCCCGGTGGAAGGAGCTGCAGCCCTTAGCTCCTTGCCTAGGACCCCTGACATGCCCCCTTGCCTGCCTCCAGGCAGAGGGAGCTCTATTCTCTCATAGTTCTGAAGGCCAAAAATTCAGTATCAGTTTCATTGGGCTGAAATCAGGGTTGACAGAGAAGTGTTCCCTCTGGAGGCTCTGGAGGAAAATTTTTTCCTTGCTTCTTACAGCTTCTGGTGGCTGCTGGCATCACATAAATTAGTGGACACGTAACTCCAATCTCTGCCTTCATCTTCCCATCTACTTCTCTTTTTTGTGCCATGGCTAATCTGGCTAATCTCCCCCTGCCTCTCTTATCAGGATGCTTATGATGGCATTTAGGGCCCACCCAGATAATCCAGGATAATTTCTTTATATTAAGATCCTTAACTTAATATATCTGCAAAAGTTTTACCATATAAGGTAACACTCACAAATTCCAGTGATCAAGAGATGGACATCTTTGGAGCCATGATCAGCCTACCACAGCATTGATCATTTGGAAAATATTAGTTCATTGAATTATATAGTTCTTCCAAATGTTGACACATTTAATTATGTAATATCAAAAATAACACATTAATATCTCATCAATCTTATCAGAATAGTCCTTCTGTATTGGGAAATTATCAAACTCATGGTAGATACAAATTTTTCAAAATTCTAATTTTTGAAAGCTTGAATAAGTGGCAAAAAATACTGTCAGTTATTCTCCTTGAAATGTGAAGGAAACCAGACTATGTCACTCCAAAGTATTCTTTGACAAAAAAAAATTCTTTTGAGCTGAAGGCAATTACATAGTAGCAAAGGCAGGTAAAGCTTTCTCTACCGTCTCCCTTTTCTGCCTAAAGGCAGGATATAAATTCTCCTTTACTGGAGGCAACTCTAGATTCTTATCAGCCGAGAAATGGCACCAAAGGAATATGCAAGCAAACCTTATTCCATTAATTTTCTCCCCTATGAGGGTACTTCAAAAAGTTCATGGAAAACTGAATTAAAAGATAATATGATTTTTCAATGAACTTTTTGAAGTACCCTTGTGTACACCTTCCCAAAGTTTCCTTCCGTTGGAAGCCTAAAATTGCTTTTCTTTGTACTGTCCTTTCTCTACAAATTTATTGTTCTTTGTTAAAAATACTATATAAGCAAGGAGTTCTAAGTCGCTCGAGTTACTCATTTCTAGGTACTGCAATGTGTTACATATGCCACACACATATTAATAAATCTGTTTTTCTCTTGTTAACCTGTTGGAGTGAGCAGGACAAAAGCTTCGTTGTGAACTAAAACTGCATGGGCTATAGAGAAATTTTTTAAAGGACAGTTGTTTTTTTTTTTCTCTCCACTCTTTCTTCCTATCCCCTGACTTTCTTATCTTGCTTGCTAAATAGGAAAACAAGGCTGAGAAGCTAATCAGTGCTTTGCAAATCTAACAGTTCTTTCTTTGAGATTTCTAGAATTTTGAGATGTGATCAAGACCAAATGACTGGAAGCTGACCTTGGGCACCAGCCAAATCAACCAGAGCTCTGCTAATAGAAAATATGCAAAAGACTTTGCAGAAGAGCTGATTTTACTCTGGAGCAAATAAAAATCTTGCCAGGGTCCTGAGATAACAGCGAAGATGAGAAAAACCTGACAAGGCCTTGTACCTGACTCATAAACATGGACCCCTCATAGCTTATGTCTCCTTCCCTCCTCCTGCTTTTCATTTCCCACGTTCTATTCCCTCAACCCCTTCTTTAAAAACCCCTCAGTAAACTTGAATCTTTGAGATGGCTTTAGCCTGGCCATTCTCCCTCAGGTTTACCGGAGAGATGGGTTAACTTAACATCTCTCCTCAGGTGACTGGTATTCCTGAATAAAAGCTGACTTCCATTTTCGCCAACATTTGACTTTCGATTGGTTTGCTTTTGTCTGGGGGGCTGGCAGCCAGACCTGTGAGTTTGGTACCAATTTGGGGGAGCCTCAGCCAGGGGCTCAGTGTGCCCTATAACAAATCTATCTTCCTTTACAGGAGCCCCAGTTGAGAACTTCTGCTTCATCAAAGATATTCTTAACTGAAACTGGCTTTTTTTTTTTCAATGTGAGTGTATTGTTCCAGAATAGACTATGAGATTCAAAGAAGTCATTCAACACATTATTTCAGCATCACTTGTATTTGTTGACAAGATTTATAATAAAAGATCTTCAAGAATTGGTTCGTGCTGATGCTGGATGGATATAAGCAAAGCAACAAGTCTAGCTACATCTATAATTATGTCTATTTAAAAAGAATTATAATTCTGCAAATGAGATATTAACTCAGACTTTATGTTTGCAACTAAATTTCTTATTCGGTTAGTTACTGAACCTTTGCAAAGTAGCACTGTCATGATTTCTTTTACTGATTTTTCATTTAGCTTTATTAGTCTTTCAGCTATTGCATTCCCTTCTCCAGCCAACACAATACAGTAATTTAACCTGTAAGATGCTTCAGTGGGTTTTTAATTTTTACTTTGAAAAGTGGGAACAAAAAAGCATTGGCTTTTATAAAGCTTATCATGTCTATGTTTAAAATATTCAATTCTCTTTCCTTTAAACTCTGACTGGTCTCAAAATGATGCCTCCACTTAACTGGCACCATAGTAGTAGTTGCAAATGTTCTGTGATAAAACAAAAATAAGGTAAATGATTAAAATCTCTAAAGCCAAGGGAAAGAAAGAAGCTTTTATCACGCCTTCCTTTCTTATTTATAGTTTCACCCAGATTTCTCCCTTTTCCTGAGTCAGAAAATTTTTTGATACTAATGTCAGCATCTTCTTTTTTTAGCATCTTTAGATGTGGGAGGGTTAGGAAGCAAATCTCCCTTTTTTACGGCAATGAAAGAACCTAAAATTTAAAAAGGTTTTTAAACATTTTATTTTAGGATAAAATATTAAATTCTAAAAGAATATTAGATAAAATTTAAATATTTAGAAAATTTTTCAATAAATTAAAAAATATTCTTGCAAAACAAGTCAGCAAAGTGGGCTTTTTACTTGTGTTTCTGCATAGGTACAAGGACAACTTCAGGATTTCAAAAAACCCACTTATTAGATGATAATGAGGTTACAAAGATTAGAGCTGGTATAACTGAAGATGGCTGGTATATACTCAGGACAAACTTAGTTACTTTGCAAATGCACACATTATATTTGAAAATTCTAGAAAACACAAGAGTACTCAAGCACACATCTTACCAGCTAACAGCAATCATGCGTCATCTAGCTTCTTGAAAGCTCTGTACATTCCCGAGAGAATGAGAGTGAAAACGGCAAATAACATCTAAGTAATACTATGAATATCATTTTGACTTCTTGGATCCTCTGGAAGGGTCTCAGGGACCCCCAGAGGTCACCAGACTGCACTTTGAGAACCAATGCACTAGATTCTGTTCTAAGTAGGATCTGGGGTAATAGACATGAATAAGATACTCTCTCTATAGGGAGTTAAATATGTAGTGGCCATTGTGATCAGTTCTAAAATGGAGAAGAACAGAGTGTTGTGACAGGGTGGGACAGGGAGACCTCTCCTTGCTGCCCTGCCACGGAAGTCGGCTCCAGGAAAGTGACCTTTAAACTGTGACCTGCTGCATAGCAGTCAGCATAGGTGGCCCCCGCCCACGTCTCCTTTCCCCCTGCCTCCCCAGATCCCAGGAGAAGAGGGGCGGACGGGATGCAACAGTGGTCGCGAGTCGCCGGTGCACGGCGGGCTCTGAACCCCAGGGCAGCAGCGCTGTCGTTCAACACCCCGAGCATGGAGCCCGCCTCGTGGGGTGCGTCGGCGGGGGTGGGCGGGTTGCCCGTGGTCCGCAGTAAGGGGCGGCCGACTGAGGCGAGGCCGGGAAGGCGTACCTCCTGATGCAGCCTGGGGCAAAGAGGAGACGACTAGTGGGAAAGAGAGACCCTGGAGGCCGAAGCATAAGAGGCACCGGCCCCAAGCGGCTTCCTCGGTAGGACTCGCAGTGGCGGAGGGAGGCTGCTATGGAAACCGGCAGCGTCGCGTGCCTCTACGGCTCCACTGGAGGTCAGCCTCTGCGCAAGCGTGGGCGAGCGGCTTTCCCCGCCTCCCGCGGACTCTTGCGCCCTCCGGCGGCCTCTCTCAGGAACGACACTGTTCTTGTTCACGCGGGAGGCAAATAAAGATATCTTCTTCAAAAAACAGGAAGTGCCTACGGAGGCCCGGACGGCGGCGGCGGCCGGGCATGAAGCCGGGCAGTGCTGGGAGAGCGGGCGGTGGCGGTGGCGGCGGCGGCGATGAGCGACATTGTGGAGAAGACGCTGACGGCGCTGCCGGGACTCTTCCTGCAGAACCAGCCGGCTGGAGGGCCCGCGGCCGCCAAGGCATCCTTCTCCTCGCGGCTGGGCGGCTTAATCCGCGGTATCACCGCGCTCACCTCCAAGCACGTAGGTGCCCGCCGGGGCCCGGAGCTCTGGGGCGTCCGGGCGAGGCCTTGGCCGGGAGGCGAGACTCTGGTGCCTCTGGGGAGGGCCCCCGGTGGGGCTCAGGGGCTGCCTGAGTGTCGGTCCTTCCTTCTGTCTGGAAGCTTCACTTTCCTGCCCGGACTGACAGCGGGGAGGCTGGGTTTCCACAGTTGGCCTTGACAGTGACTCCTTGTGATCTGGGGCAAATCTCTTTAACCTCTGACCCTCCATGTGTTTTCTCAACATTAAAGTGGAAAAGTACCGATACGTATCTCATAGGTTCTTTCGAAGATATTATTTAGTTACCTTCAGGTATTATTTAATTACCTTCTACAAAGTTTCTTTACCCTACTCAGTTTCTCTTCTCCAGTCCCTTCAACTGCTAGATGTCACATACCTGAGCAGATATCCTGCCATCTGAGCCTGCTGTTGAATATCTTCGGGGGAGCTTGAGGTTCTTAGGTTAGACCAACGAGTTGGGCAAAGAAAAAGCATAGCTTTTAAAATGTAAAATTTGCTGAGTGAGTCTCAGCCTCAGATGAGTTTTGAGAATGAGCGTTACAAACAGAAGTCATTGTTTCCACAGACTATCGGTAGTTGCACGGATTGTGTAAGATACTGATTTAAAGCTTCAAGGAGTTTATATCTTAAAAAGATCATATGTATGTCATAATTTGTACAACAGATATTTATGGAGTAAGGTTATGTGTTCGGCACTGAGGAAAACAGAGTAAAACACATTCTCTTCTCTCAAGGAATTGGTCATCCATTTTGGTTTTAAGACAAGTATAAGTGTGGCTACAAGGTATCAGAAGTGCTGAGAGAGATGAAAAGACAGAAAAAAACAAAATGTTCTGAAGATTTAAAAAAACTTTAAAAAGTTGAAATAAAATGATGCTATGCTAGAGATGGTCTGCTTCACATTACAAAGTCGTTATTTGGGACTTAGTATTGTTTTAACCTGTTTTTCTGTTACTTTTTATGAGATACTGAATTAAATTTTTAAAAAATTTATTTTGGGGGCCAATTTTTAAGTGCTTAAGGAGGTAAAATACAGTGCACACAGTAGAAGTGACCACACTGGGGTGTGTGTGTGTGGTAGGAAGTGAGGCAAAGGATATAGTTTAAGAGGAAAAGTCCTGTTTCTGTTTCTGCCTTCTTACTCTATTTCTCTAGTCCATGAAGACTTTTTACTTTTAAGGGGAAGGTATGAGACTCTTATCTTGGGCCAATACATGGAGAAATTTTTTCTATACTCTCTCCACCTTTAATTTTTTTAAACAATATTCTGCTAAACAGTCATTTAAGGGGACAGTAACTGAGTGAAGAAGAGGAATGGTGGCTTAGCCTGGAAATATTTATTCTCTCCAGGGATGATTCTGAAGGCTGGAGAAATGATTTTAGGCAGATATTAAGCACATAATATTTATAACTCTGCTTTAAAATAATGTTTCTTTTCTATTGAAAGTATTATGTTATAGTTTTTCCTGTAAAAATACTGTTATAGTTTTAAAGATAGTTATTCAAGCATTTAAATATTTTCACTTTTTCAGGAAGAAGAGAAATTAATCCAGCAGGAATTGAGTAATCTGAAAGCAACTGTTTCTGCTCCTACTACAACACTGGTAAGTTTGCATAGTCAGTGCCAACGCATTTGAATTTGAAATCTGATTCACTGTGGACTCAATAGTGGAATGTAACTGATCAATTGCTAAAATTTAATTTATTGTGGTCAAAATCAGTTATTGATGGTAGCAAGACAGACATTAATGATAATTTTTTATTATTGACTAGTTGCACCAGAATAAGGCTTCCTTGACAATGTCATATCAGGGCCAGCTTGATGATAATTACGTAAATGTGGCGATACTCTTGCCCCCCGCCACCACCCCCCCCCCAGTGCTGATCTTATTGTTTTAATGTTGTGCCCTTGAAAAAGCTTAGGATATGTCATTTAACATAATATTTTCAGACCTGAATTTTACTATTACATGTTTTGGATACGTTGGCTGACAAGGTGGGATAATTGTTTTATTGCTGTGAAACTGAGTATATTGTAAGCAGCTAAATTAAGACCTGGTTGTTGGTTCCTAAACTTGGTTCCATATAATTTGACTTCTAAAACAATATTTATTCAGCAACTATATAGTGGACACTATATGCAGGCCACTGTGGTGCTATCCCAACATAGTTAGATTAAGACCCAGTTTATTTTTTTAAGGAGATTTTTTTCCAAGCAATGCTTGTTCAGCAAATATTTAGTGAGTGTCTTCTGTGTGGAAGTCACTATAGGAATGTTTCCTTTTACCTCCAATAAAAGTATCAGGGTGATCATTTTGCATGAGTATGTGATCATGTTTGTGAATAACACTTGTAAACTCTGAGAGAATGTATATATTTCCTTTTGTGTCCATAATAATATGTGGATAAATAAAACTTAAAACATAATTTGGTATATTTGTGTATATGTACATATGTATAAGCACGTTTGTGTGTATAGATGTGTGTGAGTGTCTGTGTGTGTCTGTATAAAATTATCGTGCCTTATGGTACTTGATAAACATGTTAAACAGAAATTGTTTCTCTTTGTTAGATTTCCATTTTCTACAATTGGCATCACTGTACAGTTTTTATTGCTACAGGTTGTAAACCTGTGTTGGGCAAAACTAAGATAATTAGGTAGAAGTTAGGGAGCCAGAGTTTAGAAGGAGGATTTTATAATAATTATGGCTATCCAATTCTGGGCATACCTTACAGAGTAGTTTGTCCCCGAGCGATCATGTAGAGGTTGGATGACAGTTTGTTAGAGAAGTTGTAAAGAGAATTCCTGCATTGGGGAATGCACTTTCTTCTCTAAAAATAAGAGAATAATAACATACACAATATAATTTTACTTAAAGTTCATAGTGACTTTTGAAAAACTCTGAAATTGTTACAAACGTAGCATTGAAAAGTAATGGCTTAAATTAACACTTTCACTCCTAATTGATGTAGAAGCCTTTGGTGAGGGACTTCTAGTATCTTCTAAGTTAGTTTCCTCAATATTTGGTAGTCTTAATTAATGTTTAGTGAATTAACATTTATTGCTGTAAGCACAAGTGACCTGAATTAAATCTCATTCCCCTAAGATTTTCTTATGATTTCTCTTTGAATTCCTCATATTACACACAAACACACCCACACACACACACATACATATGCACATGGAATATTAAACATTATCGTTACTTTAAAATATTTATTTTAGTGTTTCTTAAGCATTTTGTGATGTAATCCTGTAATATGCTAATCCTAATAAATTTTTAGGTATTAAAATAGTCTGAGCTTTGAGCTTTTCTTTATTTTGAAAAACATTTTATTTATATATTTTATTTCTGAAAAATTTTCTATAAAATTTTGAGAATGCAAATATTATCATTCTAATAAAACAAATTTATAGAATCGCTTAAAAATTTTCAGCTTGCATTGCAAATATTGAAAGACCCCATTAAAAATTAAGTATTATTGGAATTTCTATACCATTAATGAAATCATGCCCCTCAGTTCGTAATAATCATGAGAGTTATTCAGAGTGCCTATGCCTGTAAAGCAAACTGTTATATTAGTATAGTAATTCTGAAGAAAATCCAGGTGCAATTTGATTTTTAAATATGAAAAATATTTTCATTGTAGAAATTATTACCAACTTATGGGAATTTTATGGATGTTTTCATTTGACAAAGTATATTAAAATGAGGTGGTGCATTTTAGAAGCCAAGTAATATTACCATGGTTTTTTTGGTCTGAGGACCTCATGAGCATAGTCACGTTTTATATTAGGGGTACATAGAATTAGACATAGTTACAGTTCGTTTATTTTATGGTATTGCCACTGACAAAATATTGAAATAATCTTCTGAAATTAATACTGTTGGTAATTAAGATTGGGAGGAACTTTTATTTATAAAGTCTGATATTGGGTGATTAATTTATAATATATGCATTATCTTTTCATTTTCAAGATTAAAGGATTCCCATGTTGAATAATTAGAACATAATAAAAAAATCAAAACATTTATTTATATAGTTACTGGATATTTTGCTTTTCAGAAAATGATGAAGGAATGTATGGTGAGACTTATATATTGTGAAATGCTTGGATATGATGCTTCCTTTGGCTATATACATGCAATCAAGTTAGCCCAACAAGGAAACCTCTTAGAAAAAAGAGTAGGTATGTATGTATTTAAGACTTTCATACTTGAATGTTGTCCTTAAAGTTCCAACTACTATATAAAATGAATGATGGTAGGAATATAGTATATTGTTAGTACACCACATTATAATTTCCAAGGCTTTACAGGATAACACTTCAGAAACTCAAAGCCTGTAAATGAAATCAGTTTGCCTGATTCATAACATTTTGGAGTTACAGAGAATATTAAGAATTGCTTGGTCTGAGATGTTGATTAGATGATGTTTGTCAAAACTCATTCAACTGTACACTTAAGATGGGTGAATTTTCTTGTATGTAAATTATACCTCAATTAAGCTGATTTTAAGGAGTCTTTCTAACCTCATCATTTTAGTGGTCAGAAATATTTCTTTCTTTTTTTTTTTTGATGGCTGGCTGGTGTGGGGATCCAAACCCTTGACCTTGGTGTTATCAAAAAAATGTTTCTTGATAGAATAAAACTGGATTTGACTAGAATAATTTAAAATATCCTGTTCTCAGTTTCACAAATGTTAGCCGCGGATTAGAGGTACCTTTTCAAAAATTTTGTCTCTGTAGTCAACCTTTAGGGCTACTAGGAAAAATTCTTTCAGCGACTTAAATCTTCTATTCATAAAGGTTCAGCTTTGTATCAGAATCCCAAGAAGAAGCTTTATATTGGAATAGTATAGGGGTGGAACATGTTCTTTATTCAAAGCGGTTGATAACGTCGTATTGTCAGGGACTAGCATTCTTTATGAATTATATTGATGGTGTTGTCAGATGATGGGGTAGGGGTGGGAAGATGTCTTGGTAAAGATTTTGAGTCTGTAAGTACATAACATTCCGCTTGTTGAACCTCACTCCTCCCAAAATACTCTTCTATCTTCTAGATTTGTTGTACTCTTTCCTCCAAGTAGAATGTCTTCTGGTATCCTGTTTCTCCATTTCAATATTCCAAATCAAGTTTTAACTCTTCTGTGATCACTCAGGTGGCTCTTACTATCTGTTACTTTATGATGTTTTTCTTTTCATATATTAATGTCTTAGCTCTCAAACTAATTCTAAGATTCCTGAAGGTAGAACTTTTGTTGTTGTTGTTGTTAATAATGTAGTCTTTATTAGTAATTTGCTTTTCTTAAAACTTTTATTTCTCTTAAAACAGTATATAAAAATGGGATTTTATTCTACTAATGTTTTATTTTAGATAGACTTGTAAAGCCCTTCTAGTGATATTTATTGTGTTTAGTTGTCACTCCAAACCTTGAAAATTTACTTCAATCAGAGTTTTCATATGTCTAAAGTTTTTCTAATGATGTTGCTCTTTTAGCTTCTAAAAGGTTGTATCCGGAATGTTTTTTTCTTCTTTTGTTTTCTTTCCTAAGAAGGAAAAGATCAAAAAGGAACTTTCAACCATTGTTGAGAATTTTGGGAAAAGTGATAACCTACTTCATCCTTTTCTTTTGTAAGGAGAAGCATGTTAGACGTGAATACATTTGAAAATGATAAAAATTCAGCCATGGGAGTGATGGCAGATTCCAGGCAAAAGTCTGGTATTTCTTTTCCTCCTTCCCATTTTATCTTTTCTTTTCATTTCCTTGCTTTTCCACTTCTCCTCCCTCACTATATTTTTTCTTTGTAATGTCTCCCTTCAGGATTGAGCCATTTTCTTTTATCCCCTTTATATATTTACTCACAGCAGTTGAGAAAACATCGACACCCCTCTCAGAGATATCTATTTTGTTAAGAACTCTATAAGACAGATATGAAGAAATTAACCTTCAATAGTGAAATTTTGCCTTGAGTAGGAAAGATATTTATGAGCAGAAAGTCTTCTTAGGGAATGTTTATAAAATTTATTCAGTATTCATGGAACAGATATAATGGGTGTCTACTGTATGCCAGGTGCTGCAGTTAAACATACAGATGGATAACTTACATTGCTCTCATTTTGAGGCAGGAAGGGGGACAGAGACAAAAATAGAAATTTACTAGTTGAAATATAGTATTATTGCTTTCATGGAGGCATGAACCATGTGTTGTACTCATATAGTCAGGCATAAGAATGATCATGGAAACCTCTGTTTTCCTGCTCTATGAGACCTCGAGGGGGAGAATTTGCTGTTCTGTTTCATTTAAGTGTTCCGAAATGAAACCGCCTTGGACCCTGTTTAAATATAGCACAGTTAGAGTTTAGTTAGACTTAGCTTTGGTCCTGCCATTTTTGTTTTGGATTCCTTTGGCATGAAGGGGGGCCTTTGTCCTGCTCTCTCTTGTTAGTTGGCCGGCTTCCATGTTAGCATAGGCAGGAAATTTTGAAAACAATAGTCAATAAATATTGGATAGTTGGTAGTATAATTATTTTGTGCAATTGTCGTTACATTCTGCTTCTTAGATTATTATATGTAATTTAAAATTTTTCAATTTTATTTTTTAAATATGTAAAGCATTACATGGCTCAAAGGTTATGACCTTGTAAAAGGGTATAATCAGAAAAGGCTCAGTTTTATCTCTATTTCCACTGCTCAGTTTGCCCCTTACCTCTACAGGTAACTATTTTCATTAGTTTCTGATTAATTTTTCCTTTTTTTTTTTTGAAAAAGCAAGCGAAAGTTTGTATGTATACTTAAACTCACTCTTACACAAGGGTCAGTGTATTCTATACACTATCTCTTACATAAAAGATAGCATACTACATAGATTACACCTTGTTTTGATGTCTTTATACTTTTATACAATTGTATCATTTTCACTGGGTGAATGTATCATAGTTTTTTCAATCAGATCCCTATTGGTGGACATATAGATTGTTTTTGATATTTGCTCTTATAAATAATGTTGCAGTGAATAACATGTGCTATTTCATAATTATGGAAGGTTACCTTAAAGGAGACCTCAGAGTTATTTTTATTGGGATTCATGATCTTCCTTAGGAAAATATTTTCTTGCCACCTGTAGAGACATTTATTGGCTGGCATCAGATATTCTTAATGTGTACTGTTGAGTGAAAGTTGTTTTGTTGTTGTTGTTTGGGTTTTTTTGGTGGCTGGCCAGTGTGGGGATTTGTACTCTTGACCTTGGTGTAATCAAACCACAGTCTCTTAAGTGAGCTAACTGGCCAGCCCTAGAAATTGTTTTTTTAAGATAGCATTTAAGCCTTCTACATGTCTTCATTCTGGTACTATTGCCTCATTTACTCTCCTAAGATCTAAGGCCAACTTTGATGCTTTCTCTGATGGAAAATGCCTTATTTTTTGTATGAATATTGTTGAATAAATAAATTTCAGTACCCATCCAGTCAGGCATTATGTTAAGTGCTTTATCTTGTGAGATAGTATTTATCTTAATTAAATTAATTAATTACAGTTATTTATTTATTTATTTTTAGTTGCTGGCCAGTATAGGGATCTGAACCCTTGACCTTGGTGTTATAACATCATGCTGTAACCAACTGAGCTGATCAGCCCTTTATCTTTGTTTTAGAGATGAGAAAGCTGAGGCTCAGAAAGGTCATGTCACTTGTCTAAGGTCATATGGGTAATAAATGGTAGAGCCAGAATATGAACCCAAATTTCTGAGTCAAAGCCTGTATTTTATCCTATACCCTACTCTTAGTCATATCAAATATGCTTTATAATCATAGTTGTTATTTTTTGTTTCCTAAAAATTTTTTTCATTTTTTGAGTCACAAAATATCTTTTCCCCTGTTTTCTGATTGTCAAAACAATTAGGATATTCTTTGTAACAGATAGAATTAAGATTTCATTGAGATGGTGTTTGGATTAGTTTGGTGACATGGTTATGGGTGATATCTTAGCTAGACAGGTGAGTGAGTTCTCAGCAATCTGATAAGACTTCATCTCTGCTTTAAATGCTCTCTGGGGTTTTCCTGTTGTCTTTCTTGGCCCTGGTTAGACTTTTTTTCCTCTCTCATAATTGTATGAGTAATAACTCTGCTCCTTTGACCTTCAGTGAAGATGTTGCAGTTTGTCATGGTGCTACTACTTATCAGTTGTGAGAATAGGAAGTTTCTGTTTTCCCATGTTCCACAACAGACATTGACAGTACGGATGCTGGGTGATGATGGGCATAGTTAACATTAGAGTCCTTCATGAAAGAGTTGAAAGGATTGAGAAGAATGAAAAACAGTGAGGATGGTAGTCAGGGAATAGGGCCTCAAGGTAGACTGTGGAGAGTCAGTATAGCACAGGGGTTTATGATATGGAGTGACTCGACTGTCTGGGTTTGAGTCCTGGCTCTACCATGTAATAGCTGTAGACCTTGGAAAATTACTCTTTTGGGGTTTCATTATCATATCAGGAAAATAATAATACATACTTCATGGAATTATAGGTAAGAGAGGTAAGGCTTGACCCATAGAAACTGTCTAATATTAGTTATTATGAAAATGAGGGGTGACAGAGAAAATGGCATGGGGCATCTAGATTCCATGTGTATATAAATTTGTCATGATATAAATGTATTTCCTCAACCCTAAGATGTACTTTTTTAATGTTTTAATATTTCTGAAATAAAAATGCTTATTTAAGCCAATGAGTACATTTAATGTGTTAGAAAGTGTTTCTTTCAACAAATGTTATTCATTAAATAGTGTCTTCAAATTGAGAAAATAAGGTTGTGTATGTAACTTTAATATATGATTTACATCATATGGGTTGATATTAGATAGCTTGTTCAATAATACAAATAGCCAGTAACTCACTATTAATTGTAGAAACTGTTAATTTTTGAATAATCATATGTTTGGCTATAAGGTGGAGAATGTTTTGACTGATAATGTAGAGATTTGCACAGAAGATAGAAGGTATGTCTTCTTAATGTCATTTACAGGACTCTAAGTTGATACACATAGCCTCTTTTCTGTTTCAGGTTTATCCTATGAAATATATAATTCTGAAAAGATTTCAGGATGAACAGCACTTGAAATCTTCCTTACTGAAGTTTTTTAACCTCATATTTTGCAATTAGTTTTTATGTTTATGTGTAACTGGTATCATTGACACTTAAAACATGGAATGTGTTATTGCTTTAACTTCTTGGTAAATGTTTATTTTTGATAGGTAATAATGAGAGTTTTCCCCTCAATTTTTATAGGTTATTTGGCTGTTTCTTTATTTCTACATGAAAATCATGAACTGTTGCTTCTCCTTGTGAATACAGTTGTAAAGGTACCATAGCATATGTTGGTTAATACGAAGTCTTAAATTATTCAAATGATTCCTGCCAGCATCTGAAATTTCTCCTCAGTCCTATTGAATTAAGCAATTTTGGAAGAATGGGTTTAGAAAGATATTTTAGATCAGTTTCTGCAACTGTAAAATGGGGATAAGTAATAGAACTTACAGAGTTGTGAGGATTAAATGAAATACTATGTGAAGTAAAAGCTGCTGCTGCTGCTGGTATTTCATTTTCAAATGCACAGTTAGAAATTATAACAGATCTCCAGGCTGTTAGTCAGTGCGATTTCAATACTATTTTCTGTTCTAAAGGGATATAGATATAAATGGAATAATTGAGGTCTTTAAAATTTACAAAGTCATTTTATTTTTATTTATTTATTTTTTTTTCATTTTTGAATATGTAGCTGTGATATTATATAACCTCATGTTCAGATTTAAAATTTTTTTTTAAATTTTAACATTTAATTGTACATATTTGTGGGGTACACTGTATTGTTTCAATATAGGCACATACTGTACATTGATTCACTTAGAATATATAGCAGAGCTTTGTACATGTTAATCCACAACTTTCTCTCCCCCTCCCCCTCCCCACAAAGTCATTTTAGAGGGAAGTAATCAGGCATCTGAAATATACTGATCTTAAAAACATTATTATTGTTTTTTTTTTTTTTTTGGTGCTGGCCAGTGCAGGGATTGAACCTTGAACTTTGGTGGTGTCAGCACCATATTCTAACCAACTGAGCTAGCTGGCCAGCCCAATAAAAACATAATTTAATCCACACTCACAATATTTCTTCCTATTAAACTTCTAATCAAAGTTGATAATGAGGTATACTTAAATTGTTGAGCTTTTTCCTGTTTATCTTGTATCAGCCTTTTGATATGCAAGAGTGTGTGTATGTGTGTGTAGTATTGTCTGAGTTTAAGTCATATGCTATAAGATTACAAATAGCTTAAATTTTTTCCAAACTTTCAAAAACATATTTTCAGGTTTTATTAGGATGATTTATAAATCATGTGCATATATAAGTATATATGAACGTATTCATTTTATTGTATATATTCTAGAATTACTTCCTTTTGGACTTCCACTCATATTATTGTTAACAAGAAAAATTTACAAAATTATTTTGCTATTGGTTTAAAAAAGTTTTAAAGGCTTTAATAAAGAAGACTCCTTTGCCCCAAGCAGAACAGAAATCCAGTTTCCTTCTGTATCAGTTGCTTTTTGGCTTTATCTATCTATTGATTCAGTTAAAACAAATGAAAAATAGGGATATTACTATAAAATATGGTGTAAGTCTGAATGTACAAATTTACTATAAAGTTAGTAAAAAATTGCTAAGTATATAGGATCATTACAGTGTTGAGTTAGCCATCGCTAGTTTCAAAATTTACGTTGGATGTTTTCTTTGCTTAATGATTACTCCAGGACTTACAGAGCACAAACCTGGTAGAAGTATGTATGGCACTTACTATTGTCAGCCAGATTTTTCCTCGAGAAATGATTCCAGCTGTTCTTCCATTAATAGAAGATAAACTTCAACATTCTAAGTAAGTAAATTCTTTGGGGATAGTCATCATTTCAAAACAAAAATTTATACTGAAAATTTATTATAACTTTAACTTAATACTACTAGGATAGAGAATATTCTTTGACTGCCATATATAGTGAAAAAAACCCCAATAGGATCATCTTTATTTTTAAGTGAGTGTAGAAAAATGTTAGGTGGCTTTCTAACATTAGACTGAGAGACAGTGAGGTTTAGTGTTAGGAATCCTTGGCCTTCCTGCTAATTCTACCACTAATGAGCAGTGGTCCTGTTTTTCCCTTGACTGTATGGAGTTGGTTGAAGCTCCTTCGTTTTCACAAAGTTGTTTTGAGGATAAAATGAAATAATGGAAAACATATGGAAATGGTTCAAGTGCTGTGAATGCAAGCTTTAGTGTATTGGGAAGATGCTTTTTATTTCAAAACCACAGTGAAATTCTATTTTACAGCAGAACATATCCACATAAACAGAATGTATCCAAATAAACTTGTAATATTTTACTAATCTTCTCTTGTAAGATTCCTTAACTCTCTCCTTACTGGTTTGACTTACTTTTTTTATCATATGTGGAATTATTTGGTTTTTGACCATGTCCCTTAACTTTATAATCTTTGAAGTTAGGGAAAACTTTGCAATCATTTTCCTTTTTCCTTTGTGATCGTATTATTTTAGTTATACATACAATCTTTCTTCCTTCCTTCCTTCCTCCCTCCCTTCCTTGTCGATATACAATGTGGTTGATTATTGTGGCACATTACCGAAGCCCCCTCCCTCCTCCCTCTCCCCGCTCCCACCCAACAATGTCCTTTCTGTTTGCTTGTCGTATCAACTTCAAGGAATTGTAGTTGTTATGTCTTCTTCCCCCCCTGCCCTGGTTTTTTTTGTGTGTGTGTGAAATTATTTATTTATTTTTAGCTCACACAAATAAGTGAAAACATGTGGTATTTCTCTTTCTGTGCCTGACTTGTTTTGCTTAATATAATTCTCTCAAGGTCCATCCATGTTGTTGCAAATGGCTGTATTTCATTCGTTTTTATAGCTGAGTAGTATTCCATTGTGTAGATATACCACATTTTCCGTATCCACTCATCCGATGATGGACATTTGGGCTGGTTTCAACTCTTGGCTATTGTAAAGAGTGCTGCAATGAACATTGGGGAACAGGTATACCTTCGACTTGATGATTTTAATTCCTCTAGGTATATTCCCAGCAGTGGGATAGCTGGGTCATATGGCAGATCTATCTGCAATTGTTTGAGGAACCTCCATATCATTTTCCATAGAGGCTGCACCATTTTGCAGTCCCACCAACAATGTATGAGAGTTCCTTTTTCTCTGCAACCTCGCCAGCATTTCTCGTTCAGAGTCTTTTGGATTTTAGCCATCCTAACTGGGGTTAGATGGTATCTCAGTGTAGTTTTGATTTGCATTTCCCGGATGCTGAGTGATGTTGAGCATTTTTTCATATGTCTGTTGGCCATTTGTATATCTTCCTTAGAGAAATGGCTACTTAGCTCTTTTGCCCATTTTTTAATTGGGTTGCTTGTTTTTTTCTTGTAAAGTTGTTTGAGTTCCTTGTATATTCTGGATATTAATCCTTTGTCAGATGTACATTTTGCAAATATTTTCTTCCACTCTGTTGGTTGTCTTTTAACTCTGTTAATTGTTTCTTTTGCTGTGCAGAAGCTCTTTAGTTTGATATAATCCCATTTGTTTATTTTTCCTTTGGTTGCCCGTGCTTTTGGGGTCGTATTCATGAAGTCTGTGCCCAGTCCTATTTCCTGAAGTGTTTCTCCTATGTTTTCTTTAAGAAGTTTTATTGTTTCAGGGTGTAAATTTAATTCTTTAATCCATTTTGAGTTGAGTTTAGTGTATGGTGAAAGGTATGGGTCTAGTTTCATTCTCCTGCATATTGATATCCAGTTCTCCCAGCACCATTTCCTAAAGAGGCAGTCTCTTTCCCAGTGTATAGGCTTGGTGCCTTTGTCAAAGATCAGATGGCTGTAGGTGTGTGGGTTGATTTCTGGATTCTCTATTCTATTCCATTGATCAGTGTGTCTGTTTTTATGCCAGTACCATATTGTTTTGGTTATTATAGCTTTGTAGTATAGTTTAAAGTCAGGTAGTGTTATGCCTCCAGCTTTATTTTTTTTGCTCAGCATTGCTTTGGCTATGCATGGTCTTTTGTTATTCCATATAAATGTCTGGATAGTTCTTTCCATTTCTGAGAAAAATGTCTTTGGAATTTTGATTGGGATTGCATTGCATTTGTATATCACTTTGGGTAGTATGGACATTTTCACTATGTTGATTCTTCCAATCCAAGAGAATGGGATATCTTTCCATCTTCTTGTATCCTCTATAATTTCTCTCAGCAGTGGTTTGTAGTTCTCATTATAGAGTTTTTTCAACTCCTTGGTTAACTCAATTCCTAAGTATTTTATTTTTTTGGTGGCTATTGTAAATGGGCAGGCTTTCTTGATTTCTCCTTCTGCATGTTCACTATTGGAGAAAAGAAATGCTACTGATTTTTGTGTGTTGATTTTGTATCCTGCAACTTTGCTGAAATCATTTATCAATTCCAAGAGTTTTTTTGTAGAGGCGTTAGGCTGTTCGATATATAGGATCATGTCATCTGCAAACAGGGACAGTTTGACTTCATCTTTTCCAATCTGGATGCCTTTTATTTCCTTCTCTTCTCTGATTGCTCTGGCTAGTACTTCCAACACTATGTTGAATAGGAGTGGTGAGAGTGGGCATCCTTGTCTAGTTCCTGTTCTTAAAGGAAAAGCTTTCAGCTTTTCCCCATTCAGGATGATATTGGCAGTGGGTTTATCATATATGGCTTTGATTATGTTGAGATACTTTCCCTCTATACCTAACTTATAGAGGGTCTTTGTCATGAATGAGTGCTGAACTTTATCAAATGCTTTTTTAGCATTTATAAAGATGATCATATGGTCCTTGTGTTTGACTTTATTAATATAGTGTATCACATTTATTGATTTGCGTATGTTGAACCAACCTTGCATCCCTGGGATGAATCCCACTTGATCGTGGTGAATAATTTTACGTATGTGTTGCTGTATTCTGTTTGCTAGTATTTTAGTGAGGATTTTTGCATCTATATTCGTCAAGGATATCGGCCTGTAGTTTTCTTTTTTGGTAATATCTTTACCTGGTTTTGATATCAGGATGATGTTTGCTTCATAGAATGAGTTTGGGAGATTTGCATCTGTTTCAATCTTTTGGAATAGTTTGTAAAGAATCGGTGTCAATTCCTCTTTGAATGTTTGGTAACATTCTGCTGTGAATCCATCTTGTCCTGGGCTTTTCTTTGTTGGGAGCTTTCTGATAACAGCTTCAATCTCCTTTATTGTTATTGGTCTGTTCAGATTTTCTACATCTTCATGGCTCAGTTATGGGAGATTGTGTGTGTCCAGAAATTTATCCATTTCCTCCAGATTTTCAAACTTGTTGGCGTAGAGTTGTTTATAGTAGTCTCGAATGATTCCTTGTATTTCAGATGAATCAGTTGTAATATCGCCTTTTTCATTTCTAATTTTTGTTATTTGAATCTTCTTTCTTCTTTTTTTTGTTAGCCATGCTAATGGTTTGTCAATTTTATTTATCTTTTCAGAAAACCAACTTTTTGATTCATTGATCTTTTGTATTGTTTTTTGGGTTTCAATTTCATTCAGTTCTGCTCTGATCTTAATGATTTCTTTCCGTCTGCTAACTTTAGGTTTGGATTGTTCTTGTTTTTCTAGTTCTTTAAGGTGAAGTGTTAGGTTGTTGACTTGCCATCTTTCCATTCTTCTGAGGTGAGCATTTAATGCAATAAATTTCCCCTTAATACTGCTTTTGCAGTATCCCACAGGTTTTGGTATGATGTATCATTATTTTCATTAGTTTCAAGAAATTTTTTGATTTCCTGCTTGATTTCTTCTTGGACCCATATGTCATTAAGTAGAATGCTGTTTAATTTCCATGTGTTTGTATATTTTCCAGAATTTCGTTTGTTATTGATTTCTAGTTTTAATCCATTATGGTCTGAGAAGATACATGGGATGGGATAATTCCAATTTTTTTGAATTTATTGAGACTTGATTTGTGACCTAATATATGATCTGTCCTGGAGAATGATCCATGTGCTGATGAGAAGAATGAATATCCTGAGGTTGTTGGATGGAATGTTCTGTAGATATCTGCCAAGTCCAATTAGTCTAGAGTATTGTTTAGATCTTGTGTTTCTCTGCTGATTCTTTGCCTAGATGATCTGTCCAATATTGACAGTGGGGTGTTTAGGTCCCCTGCTATTATGGTATTAGTGTCTTATTTCCTTCTTTAGGTCTAATAGAGTTTGTTTTATAAATCTGGCTGCTCCAACATTGGGTGCGTACATATTTATGATTGTTATGTTTTCTTGATGGATCAGTCCTTTTATCATTACATAGTGTCCCTCATTGTCTCTTTTTATGGTTTTTAGTTTAAAGTCTACTTTGTCAGATATAAGAATAGATACTCCAGCTCGTTTTTCTTTTCTGTTTACATGGTAAATCTTTTTCCATCCTTTCACTCTTAGTCTATGTGAGTCTTTATGGGTGAGGTGGGTCTCCTGAAGGCAGCCTATAGTTGGATCCTCCTTTTTAATCCAGTCAGCCAGTCTGTGTCTTTTGATTGGGGAATTTAAGCCTTTTACATTAAGAGTTGTTATTTAAAGGTGTTGATTTATTCCTAGCATTTTATTGATTATTGTTTGATTGTCTTAGGTGTCTTTTGTTCCTTGCTTTCTGATTTACTGTTTGGTTTCTGTGTTTGTTGGTTCCTTAGGTTGCAGATAGCGTTTTTGTTTGTTTGTTTTCTCTTCATGAATGCCATTTATATTATACTAGTGGGTTTTGATTTTTCTTAGGTTTTTATGGCAGTGGTAGTTATTTTTCAGGAACCAAACCCAGTTCTCCCTTGAGAATTTCTTGTAAGGGTGGTCGTGTGGTGGTGAACTCCTGCAGTTTTTGTTTGTCTGAGGAATATACTGTTTGCCCTTCATTTTGGAAGGATAGCCTTGCAGGGTAGAGTATTCTTGGCTGGCAATCTCTGTCTTTTAGTATTTTGAATATATCATCCCATTCCTTTCTAGCTTTTAGGGTTTGTGATGAAAAGTCTGATGTTAGCCTGATTGGGGCTCCCTTATAGGTGATTTGATGCTTCTCTCTTGCAGCTTAAGATTCTCTCTTTGTCTTTGAGTTTTGCCAATTTGACTATAACATGTCTTGGAGAAGACCTTTTTGGGTTGAATACGTTTGGAGATCGTTGAGCTTCCTGGATCTGAAGATCTGTGATTTTTCCTATACCTGGGAAGTTTTCTGCCACTGTTTTGTTGAATATGTTTTCAATGCAATCCCCTTTTTCCTCCCCTTCTGGAATACCCATGACTCGGATATTTGAGCGCTTAAGGTTGTCTGATATCTCTCTCAGATTTTCTTCAGTGCCTTTGATTCTTTTTTCTTTCTTATTTATTTATTTATTTTTTGTCTGCTTGTGTTATTTCAAACAGCCCATCTTCAAGTTCAGAGGTTCTCTCTTCAACTTCAACAAGCCTGCTGGTTAAACTCTCCGTTGCGTTTTTTATTTCGCCGAATAACTTCTTCAGTTTGGCAAGTTCTGCTACATTTTTTTTCAGGGCATTGATTTCCTTGTACATTTCCTCTTTCAGGTCCTGTATACTTTTCCTCCTTTCATCATGATGTCTAGCTGTGTTTTCTTGTATCTCATTCAGTTTCCTTAGAATTATCACTCGAAATTCCTTGTCAGTCATTTCAAGGGCTTCTTGTTCTATAGCATCTAGAGCTTGAGATTTATTATCTTTGGGTGGTGTACTTTCTTGATTTTTCGTATTTCTGGTATCTTTTCTTGGATGTTTATTCATTGTCGCAGGGGGTTTCACAGTCCACAGGTTTGACACTATCGACTGACTAAGTTGTTGCTGTGGTTGCCAATTTGGTATGGCTACCTCAGTGACTACTCAGTTGGCCACTAGTGCCTTGCGTGTGTGGTTGCCTCAGGTCTTGGGCTTCTCCGGGGAGCCACCTCTCTGGTCAGCTTGGACTCTGCCGGGCTGCTGGGTGACGGGGCGGTACCACACGGTGTTGCTCCTGCCGCTGCCGCCGGCTCCGCTGCCGCTGCTTCCACCTGTCCTGCTGCTGCTGCCGCTACCGCTGGTGCCATTTACCCTTCTGCTGCTGCTGGCGCCGCAACCACCGGTGCTGCTTATGCCGCTGACGCCACTGCCGGCTCCTCCGCTGGATTCTGGGACGGCTGCTTCTAGCACGGGCCTCAGGCTGCTCTGAACTTCGCACCAAACTGACCAGCCCTGGCCGCCGTCTAGGGCCGCTATGGGCGCCCCCTCAGGCGTCTTCCTCTAGTAGGTTATTTTTCTTAGCTCTTCCTCCAGTAACCCATTTAGTCTCAAACTATCAGGACGATCTTGTCTTCTCCTCTAGAGACCTGAATGTGAAAGCTCTTTAAGCTGTAATGCAGTCATACTTCTCTCATCTCTGGTCATTTTCTTTGCTCTAAAGCTCATTTTCTTTCCTTTTTGTTGCTGTATAAGTTTACAAAACAGGCTCTGTGATGTAGCAAAATAGTGGCTTTACAATTGGATCCAAATCCTGGTCTCACCATGCATTACTATGAAGTCATTTATCTTTTCTCTGCCTCAGTTTCTTTATTTCTTTTTATGGTAAGTTTTGACTGTCTATTCGATTCAGTCCTCCTCCTTTTAAAAGAAAAGCTGGCGGCTTCCAGAGGGTTCCAGCCACGCCGCCACCGAGCCTATACATACATTCTTGATAAAGATTTTTTTTCTTACTCATACAACATTTCTTTATTTCATATGCTTCTTTAAGTCAGTACTTTTAATGTTCTAAGTTTGTAAAATGTCTTTTAGCTTGTATTCTTTAAGAAATCTTAGACCATGCTAAAATGATAATTTTTACTAAGAACTATAGAACAACGTTGCATGTTTTTGAGACCTTTTAAAATGTTTTGTGTGTCAAGTCTGTGATTAGAACAAAGGATGGCTATAGATAATGAATTATTAGAAATAAAATAGTAGCTTTTCTTAGGTATTTATAGGTTGATGTGATTATAGCAGTAGAATATTTTTACATATTTTTTTCTTACCAGCATTCTTTTGTGGGAACCATACTTACTGACCCTTTGTATGAAATCCTTCTGAGAATTGAAAGGCCCCTTTTCAAGTTTTTCCTTCTTGCTTCCTATTTAGTCTAATTTCAAATCCTGGCTAGAGTTTAGACTTTTTGAAACACTGCTTTTATGCTTATGGTCATACCCAAATCCATGATATGGAGCTAAAGAATATGGGACAGAATTACAGGTAAGCCAGTAGATGTCACAAAGAAGATGTGAGACAAGGCTTGGACTCAACTTTTGAACGCTTGACTATATTTCAGCATACCAACCCCAGAACCTGAATCCAGGTCTCTTGATGTTTTATGTTAGTACTACCACTTAGGGCTAGGCCTAGGAGTTCCTGAGCCTGTTAAGAGTTTATATTCTTTTTCTTCATCTTATTTTCTTACGCTCTGAATTAATATTGGTTAACACCTGATGGCAATACATTGGGATGTAATTTGTAGTCACCATAGTACTAATACTATGGCAAATCTGTTGGTAATCTGCTTTTCTTTTTATGTGGAAGGAATTTTCCATCATGGTATAGTTTGCCTATGAAGATAGTGAGTTGTTTATTAATGGAATTTAGCAGAAGCAGGATGTTCATTTGTTAGGAGGTCATCCTAACAAAAGGTATTCTTGAGTGGAATACTGAGGTTTGCATTGAATAATCTCAGTTTTGAGATTCTATGATTTTAGATACCGGAAATATGTCTTAAGTAACTCTAAAAGTAAATACTTCACTTTTGTGATGTTTGCTGTTGTAAGTACTGCCAGCATAGTCTACAAATATGAGGTATGTAGAAATAGGCATGAGAGAGAACAACGAGGAATACACATCCTTGGAAACTACATCATGAACGGAGGATAGCTTCTCTATTTTTGCTTCTGTGTGCTAGACATTATCTGCTACAAATGAAGTGCAAAACTAGTATATACTTTTCCTTTTTATTATCATGAGGTTTTTGAAACAGATGAACTGGGCAAGGAGAGGAGTAACCTCTTTTTACTCCATGTGTGTTTTCCTGTACTCCCCCACCCCCAAAGTATTTGGAATATGCTCATGATATAAAAAAAGAAATATTAAAAGCTGTTACTTCAAGAGTAAGAATGTTAAAGAGATTTCAATATTAATAAAGAGGCTGTTTAATATTACTAGTTGAAATTACATATTACCAATTTAAACTTACCATTGACTCTTCCCTTTAGACATAATCCATATTTCTAGAGATACGGCTTTTAAAAATGGAATTAGAAATTTGTTTATCTTGTTCCTTTCTGATTTCAAAAGTAATAAATGCTTGTTACAAGAAAAATCCATAACTAGATAAATATTTAGCACAGCAGTTAAACTCTCTTGAGATCTTACCTTCCAGAGATAATCACTTTTTAGTTTGGTGTATTAGAATAAAGAAAATAATAACTATATCATTCTCCCTCTCTTTTTAGATTAAGATAATAGCTGATATTTTGAAATCATCTGGCCCATAATCTCTTCAAACTGAATGCCTGACAGTTCAGATCATCCTGTTTAGATTTCATTTTTTATTTTTAGGGAGATTATACGAAGAAAAGCTGTTCTGGCATTGTACAAATTCCATCTCATTGCTCCAAATCAAGTACAACATATCCACATTAAGTTTCGGAAAGCACTTTGTGACAGAGATGTTGGGGTCATGGCTGCTTCCTTGCACATATACCTTAGGATGATTAAGGTAAGTTGGAAATTTCAGCACGTCATGAATGAGCAGTTACCCTTAGAAGAACGCAATAATGGAAATAAAAGAAAACTCAGATATTTCAGTAAAATGCTTAATTAACATTTTATGCTTTATTACTGACTTTTTAGTAGTAGTTTTGCAAGTTGTTGATAGCATGAGTTGTAGGCACTTTACAGAATTAGTCCTTTTATTAGTGCCTAAAATTTTTTCATTTTACTAAAGAAATATGAAAAAATGGTAGCTACAGAAGGTGGTTTAAATTTTCAGATTTGTGGTTTTTCAAGCAATGATTCTCTTTTCTACATCTTCATTGGATGCATAACAGATTGTAGAAATGAGGAGAGATGGTGGTGGTAGTGCAAAGTATAGACTTAATTGTTGACTTCTATGCATTGATACTGTGTCAGATGAGGAAAGAGGGTCAAATGGTATGCTAAAAAAATTTCTCTAAATGGTGATGCTGGGTATTGCCTAAAACCCATTGTGTCCAAAAGTATATATTTGTGAGAGATTTCGTGAGCATCTGCTGTAACAAAATGGAATATGCTATGGAATTCATTTAAATTTATGAAACCAAAGCTTGTCTTCTCTTTTATGCATTGTGTTCCAAAGTAGCATGATATACATAGATACTCAATATTAAATCTTACTTTCCTCTAATATTTACTAAAATTTGAAAGAGCTATTATTTCCGTCCCCCAAATTTGCCCTGATACATAATAAAAATTACAATGAAGAATCTAATGTTCATTTTAAGGAGTATGTATTTAATTTCCCCCGTCCAAGAGATTAGTGAGATAGATAATCAAGGCACACTCATTCAGAAACAAATATTTTTAAAAACTGTGTGGTTAATTAATTTTCAATCGACTGGCTCACAAATTTTGGGCATTTTGAATGTTTAAGTAGTCTTGGCTGTGCTCTTCCATCCAGCATGAATTTCACTCATTTACATGAGAAGTCTTTTGCAAACAGAGTTCAGAGGTTGCAAACTGGCCTTGATTTTCATCCAAGGTAGAGGTATTACTGCCCTTTTTCAGTATACCAATTCTTTTTACTTTTTGCTTTAATTGCTGGTATTGGCTGTTAAGGATTCTATCTAAGATGTAATTATAAGAACTATTGAAATGTGATTAAACTTTGTGTTGGGAAAACTAGGGAGTGGTGGAAGCTTTTCTGGGGATGATTCAGCTTTGGATCAGGTAGCCAGAGGAGTTTCATCCTGGAAGGAGTTGTACATAGTAGAGCACTGTTTCATTAAATGTGGACATAGACGTCTAAGTGAGTGTGTATTAAGTTAGGTTCTATATAGCATTTCAAGCAGGTCTATATTATATTTAATAAGTTTATTGTTAGTATTATTTTTAAACTCTTTAAACATTTAATTCTTCAGCATTAATACACACAAATGCTATTGGGGGTGGGATGGGGAAGGGTGAGTTACTGCTTCCTTTGGGATCAGAGTTTCAGCAGTGTTACTTGTAAATTCTATCGATTTTATTTACTGATCTAGGCAGCCAGAGGATGGAAGGATATACAATGTGGAGTAAACATATTCATACCAGGGTGAACAATGCTGGGAAGACATTATTATTAACAGAAAGTTTTGTTTTGTTTTGTTTTGTTTTTTGGGGGGTTGTAGGAGAATTCATCTGGATACAAAGACTTGACTGGGAGTTTTGTAACAATTTTGAAGCAAGTAGTTGGAGGAAAGCTCCCGGTAGATTTCAATTACCACAGTGTGCCAGCACCCTGGTTACAAATTCAGCTCTTGAGAATACTAGGACTTCTAGGAAAAGATGATCAAAGGTAAACTATTCTAAGTTAATTTACTTAATGACCCCCATACCATATGATACCTTTAGGCTTTAGTCACCTAGAGGTGTTATGCTAAGCCAGATTTTTCCAATACTTAATTGTTTTAATAGTGATGAGTTAGCCCCTGTTAGAAGTACATTAATTCTTTCAAGTTGCTGGGATAATCCTAGCTCTATCTATTTATCCATGTCCTACTCATCGTGAAAGGTATCTTTGAAGCTCCATCTACTCTGTGAAGCATTCTTAATGGTTCTGTTTTAGGGGTCTGGAGACTTTTTCTGCAAAGGGCCAAATAATAAATATTTTAGGCTTTGTGGGCCATTATGTTGTCTTTGCAACTATTCATCTCTGCTATTGCAGTATGAAAGCAGCCACAGACAGTACATAAATAAGCATGGCTGTGTTCCAAAGACACTTTTCATGAACATTAAAACTTAAATTTCATATAATCTCCACATCATGAAATATTATTCTTTTGATTTTTTTCCAACCCTTTAAAAATGTAAAAAGAACTTCTAAGATCAAAGCCAGACAAAAACAGCCACCTGGCCAGATAGGCCTGTGGGCTATAATTTGACAGCCCTTGCTCTAGTTGGATGTGAGTGCTTTACCTTCTTAATTCATTTATCTGAATTACTCTTTTAGCCAATAACTTATGTTAAACTTTTTATAGGTATCTTTGCAACTATATATAGTTTTTGTAACTTTTGTTTGCCATTCTTTTTCAAACCTACAAACTTTTAAAGTTTCAAGAATAGTACAAGGCAGCTAGCTCCCTTATACCCTGTACCTAGATTCATCAGTTATTTGCATTTGCTTTATCATTCTCAATCTCTCTCTGTGTGTGCATATGCATGTGCACATACACACTATTTTTATTAAAAACTTTTTTTCTGAACTGTTTGAGAACAAGTTTTTTTTTCATTGTTGACTTTTTAAAATTTATTTTTCACTGTAACATAGTTGATTGTACATATCTGTGGGGTACAGAGCTGAATATCAATACCTGTGTGCAATATGTGTTGCTCAGATCGGGATAATTAGTATATTCAGCATTATACAGTGTAAGCATTTTTTGAACAAGTTTAGATTTTAATTCCCTTTAGAGTGAGGACCTTGGTTGGCTTGAGTCTGATATGTTTCTGTCTGAAGAAAATATTTGCTAATCAATGTTCTGACTTTATGGATATGGTTCCCTTTTATGCAGTAGGGTTCATATGTATTTTAATTCTTTAGCCTAGCTTTACAAAGGGACCATCCTTTAGGCTGTTGCTCTTAGAAATGCCTTGTCAGCTTCCTGTCAGAATCCATCTGCCTGTGAACTCCTGATCAGCACTAGTTAGGCTGTATCACTCTTGGTGTTACTGTTACTCTTTTCTGTGTTTGTGAATCTCAACCCCTGATTGAGAACACACACGTTAGAAATATTTGTCCTAATTTTATTTTATACAAGAGGTCTTTACAAAATTCATAGAAAGATTTGTATTATCTTTTAATTCCATTTTTCCATGAACTTTTTGAAGTACTCTTATGTATTTTATTTTATATATATTATATATATATACATATTTATGTGTTTTATGTAACTCCAGCCTATCCTAACATGGAGCCCTAGGAGTTCCTGAAATTATTTTAAAACCGATAATATGAAATTATTTGTCTGAAAAGATGTAATGCCGTTATGTATTGTCAGGAAGTAACTTTGGAGGCATTTATTGAACTTATTTACTAAAATTGTTAACTCATTATCTTCTTTCCTTCATGAATGAATTTGGAGAAATACTTCAAAGATGACTAAGATAATCCTTACTTTCAAAGAGCTAGTTGAATAGCAAAAAAAAAACAACAAAAAAAGCTCAATTAAATGAATAAAGAAAGAGTGGAACTCTTTTTATAATGTTGTAGAACATTACAATGTTTTCTTCTTTCTTGTTCCAACTCTAATAGGATTTTATGTTGACATAAATCATATTTTGTAGGACATGATTAGCTCAATGTGACAAAGTAAAAAGATTGTTATTTTATAACAGGATTCTATTTATTTATTTGTTTTGTTTTGGCGGCTGGCTGGTATGGGGATCTGAACTCTTGACCTTGGTGTTATAATACCACGCTGCAACCAACTGAACTAACTGGCTAGCCTCTCTAACAGGATTCTAGAGTATTTAATTGAAAGAATCAATTTACTGATAAAGTCTTTTATATTTATGGTCTTTAAATATCTATTATTTCAATATTTTCTTGTGTTTTATAGCATTATGTTTCTTAGGTTATTAACATTTAGCTCTGTCGATTCCACAAATGTTTCCATATTTTATGTGGTTAATTATGACTCTTATGCCAGACACTGGCTTTTAAAAATTGAGAAACTAGACTATAATCTAGATGTAGTATTACTAAATTTTAGGGGGGTAAGGTTTGGTAATGTTTGCTGTATGGTTATCTTTTGTGGAAGAAATGCTTACACAATAAAATGAGGGATTTTAGAATATGGTTCTGGATTATCATTATTGTATGTTTACACTTTAGTCAAGACAGAATGAAATCACTTGCACTTAAAACTGAATTTTCTAGCTGTATATTTGGGGGAAAAAAAGGAAAAATCTTCTGAAAAAGATGTAACATACATGATATCTAATTTATACAGACCCAGGTTATTTTGCTATTTTTGTTTGTTTTGCAGCAAAGTTTCTCTGCAAGACCACTGAGTGTATCCTTTGTTGCTGGTATTTTTTCCATTAGCATGTTTCGAATTTGTAAAACATACAAAAATACCAGCCAAGAAGTCATAGTTTTCACATTGGCCTTGGAGAGAATTTTTTCTTGTAGGCCTGAAGGCAGAGTGCTAGGGCTTTATAAACACTGCATTTCTTTTTTTTTTTTTTTCAAACACTCTCTACCTTAACCCAATTACTGTTACTTTAATCCGTGACCGTAAGGACATATGAGAGGTACAAACCTGTTAATTTCACAAAATATATTCCTTTATATTTAACATAAATATAAGTTAAAATTTTCTTGCTGAAGAACCTAGTTGGTACTTAGGGAAAGACTAGTATTTGAATACTTTTTGAAAACTATTTGGTTAAAATACAGATAATATACTGTCTGGAATAATCTGGATATGTGAGGCATTACTGTAGTAACCCAAAATAGGTAGAAATATTTTGTTGCAGAGAAAATTCTAAAAGATAGTGTGTTCAGTCAAGCAAAAACCTGGTTTGTAAGCTAGGCACAGGTGAGGAAAGAGTTGATTGATTTATGTGTATCATCATTGGCTAACTAGTCAACTTTGATAAAGCAGGAAGTTCTGCTCATGGAAAAAAGAGAAATGAAATCTTTAAGAAGTGAAATTTGTATAACTTCACTGTAAAATGAATTTCTTTCACTTCTCTTCTGTAGATCCTCAGTTTTAAAGAGAGAGAAGTTTGAAAAACTATGTTTTATTGGGTTAGAATACTATAATTCTACTGCAAATAAAATATCTTTTAAACAGGACAAGTGAATTAATGTATGATGTTCTTGATGAATCCTTACGAAGAGCCGAGTTAAATCACAATGTCACATATGGTAGGTAACGTGTAAATTCCGCTCTAATGACTAATGGTATTTTTTAGTATTGCAGCTAAATCTGTGTTAGAATACTATAAATTCCAATACAGTTTTATACATTAATTTTAAGGTGGTTCTTTGGGTTATTATTTTTTCAAAATGTTGACCTAAATTCATTATTAAAATTGTCTCTTTGTCGGAAACATTTATCAATTATCTAATTTACTGTGAAGATCACTCAGTAGGTCTGTTCCAAATTAGGTGAAAGTTCGTATTTGAAGACAGTTCTTAAATAAATCAATCAACTAGTCATCAAATATTTATTAAATTTCTGTTATTTGTCAGGCTCTGTGCAAGGTGCTTGGAATACAGCTGTGAATAAAACAGTATTATTGTAGGGCTTACGGACTAGATGGGCTGGAAAGGGACAGGTATTGTTAATTTTACAAAAGAGAATTACAGGGTGCTGTGGGAGAATATAACAGCTAGTTTTTGGTGATGGGGAGAACAAGGAAGATTTTCCTGAGAAAGTAATATTTAAGAAAGCATTTTAAGAATGAATAAGATAATAGATAGGAATATATAGATGTAGAAGAATAATGTATTTTGTGAAGAGACAATAAACTATTTGTTATATACAATTTTAAAAAGTTAGTGATAGGAGACAAGAGTAAGTTGAACTGAGAAGGTTATCAAAAAAACTTCCAATTTTAACAGCCAGAGAGAGGAACTATTCTTTTTTTGACTGGTCTGAGAAAGCTCAGTGAAGAAATTGAGATTTTTGGAGCTATTTAAAAGATGGAAGTAAAGGGCCGAGCCCGTGGCGCACTCGGTAGAGTGCTGCGCTGGGAGCGCGGCGGCGCTCCCGCTGCGGGTTCGGATCCTATATAGGAATGACCAGTGCACTCACTGGCTGAGTGCCGGTCATGAAAAAATGACAAAAAAAAAAAAAAAAAAGATGGAAGTAAAACAGTTTGAATTTTGCATGCTTTGGAGAAGAGCAATAGACATTGAGAGATATAACTTAAATGAGAAGTCATTTCTTAATCTGGTAAAATAACACAAAGTAGAGGATGAAGAACTTTACTTGTTCTTTCAGACAATGGTAAACTGTGGGTCTTTAAGAACACTGGCTGTAGAAGTGAAGGGTGGACTGAAGGACAGAAATTGAACTAGTTTAAGTGAAATAAAAAGTGCCCAACAAAGACACAATAGGAATAAGGGGAAAGGATTGCATGTGTGAGACTAGTACGGGAAAAATAATGCACATAGTAGAGAATTGGGATAGTAAAACTTTGAAGAATAGATTTATGTTTTGCATGACTTAGTGCTAGTTAAGGCAGTAAGAGTGCTTTATTCATTTGTCTACCAGTATTTAATGTCTATGAAATGAAATTTTGACTTTGTTTTAAACTGGGTACGTATTGAGGAAAGTGTTGGCTGACTTATGTATTCCTCTGAGCTAAGTGTGGGAGATAAAAGGAAGAATGAGGTAGGTACTGGCCCTGTCCTTATGAGTATATAGTGTAATGAACAGTTATTATCTAGGTTCTTGCTATTCAGTTGAGAATAGGGAGCCACAGATGAGAATGACCTTTATTGAGGTAGGTGGTTTGGCTAGGAACTGTCAGAAGATTCGAAAAAGTGTCGGTCTTTTCAGGCAGTGAAAGTAAGTTACAGTGTTTTGTTTATGATATAATCAATGTCCAGGATAAGGGTTCAAAAGATTCTCAAGGAATTGTGTTTAAAAATCAGTTAAGAATCTGCTTTTTTTTTTTTCTTGCAGAAAGTTTTAAAAAAAATAATTGACATTTCAGTTTTAATTTTTTATTTTTTTGAATAGGTAATATATGCACATGGTTCAAAATTCAAAAGGTACAAAAGGGTGTACATTGAACAGTAAGTCTTCCTTCCACCCTTATCACCTACCACCCAGTTCCCTTTCCTAGAGATAACCACTGTTATCTGTTCCTTGTGATTTGGAGAATACTGTGTACCTGAGGAAATATTTTTTAATATTCTCCACTAGGACCATTCTTTTATTAAGATAGCTTGAACCAACACCAACAATTTGTTTCTTTGTAGATTGTTGGTCCTTACCACAGAAATCTTATCATTTCTGTTGTTTTATTTCCTTTATTTAGCTTTTCACTGTTATGCTTTCTCCCCTATTTGCACTGATACAGTTTATAGCTTACATTGATTATATCAGTGGTAGGATATTCTCTAGTAATCCTAATATAAATATTTTATTGCTTTAAATTATAAATTGAATACAAATATTTTAAATATAAGTAATTTATTGTGACTTAATTATAAGCTTCATAAGGGTAGGGACTGTGTCTGTTTTATTAACCAGCATATCCCAGTAGCTGGCACTGGGTTGATCAATGAATAATATGCTTTAATTGAATTAAAGGAAGAGAAAGTTACTTTACTTTTATCAGTTATCTAATTAGATTTCAGTCTTAATATTTTTGAAACCATATTTTTATGAAAGTTCCATCATTATAACTTACCTTAGTGTTAAACCAAGAAATAAATTACATCAAAGACATTTATTGAGTATCTGCTATGTGCCAGGCATTGTATAAAGAGGTGTGGAGGATATGAAGAATTATAAGATGTAATCTTTGTCTTCAAAGAATATTATAAAATATAACGGAAAAGAGAACTTACTCATGAAAGCATAATGTCAGTATAAGGCAGAATGCAAAGAAGTGTGAATATTATATATATTACAGGGAATGAATATTACAGGGGTTCACAGGTGATAGAGATCCTTGTGGGCCTGAGCGCACAAATAAGGATTTACTGATGTGATAGGACCTGGAAAGGCAGATAGGATTTAGATAGGCAGAAGGTAGGTTGATGGGGCTTCTAGGCAGAGGGAACATGGGAGAAGGTACAGAAGTGGGGATGTTTAAAACAGTTTCAGAGAACAGTGTCTCTCCAGTCTGAGTGGATGATTTGTGGGGAGCAGTGGAAAGGCCACATTGTGGAGGTACTCTTATGGCAGCCAAATGAATTTGGATTTTATTCTGTATAAATTGAGAAGTTGGAAGATTTGGGGACAGGGTACTGAGAAAATGAGAATGGCATCTTTTGTAAGCTATTAAATTGGGAGAATTATATAAAATAGAGTATAAGGGACAAAATCATCAAAAGTAGGTAGAAGTACTTTTTCCTGTTTTTCCTACTAACTTTATCTAAAAACCCTTGATATTTGATAGCGTTTGGATGTGTTGTTACCGCCAAAACTCATGTGGAAATTTGATCCTGAATGTGGCAGTGCTGGAAACTGATTGAGTCATGGGGGCGGATCCCTCATGAATGGATTAATGCTCTTCCTAGGTGGGGGGATTAATGAGTGAGTTCTCACTCTATTAGTTCCCGTGAGAGCTGGTTGTTTAAAAGACCCTGGCACCTCCTCTCTCTCTCTTGCTTCCTCTCACCACGTGATCTGCTTGTACCTGCTGGCTGCCTCCACTTTACACCATAAGGAGAAGCAGCCTGAGGCCCGCACCAGATGCAGCTGTCCCAGAATCGTAAGCCAAATAAACCTCTGTTCTTTACAAATTACCCACTCTTATATGTTTCTGTTATAGCAACACAAATTGACTAATACAATATTGTATATAAGAAACATCAAACTCAAGAAGGTGGAGAAAAGAAGTCAGGCTGGTTAGAGACCTTGGGACACAAGGATGACATGGACAAGGTGATGAGTTCTGTGGGTTTACTTTTTGCCAGACTGGGGTATATACAATCTAGAAACACCAATAGACACAGACAGAAATGCCTCAAGAGAAGCCCGTTGTCTCTAGCCAAATGACTAAGAAGAAAAGGGCTAACTAGCAAGACAGAAAACTTTTAGACAGTAACCCCTCTATTCTAGCCAAGCACCATACAGAAAAAACTGCAAACCTACTCCCACCAGCAAAGGTTAAGTGGAGAGCCAAGATTTCCACCCTTGCCAGGTATAATGATTTGTCCCAACCCCCCACTAGGGTGGTGGCAGAGAAGCCTGAGAGGAAAGCCAGAATTTTATCTCTGCCAGGCAATAAGGAAGGCACCTCTCCCCTGAAGTGCCCATGGAGGTAAGCCTGGATTTTACTTCGCTTGGAAGTAGGGAGGTACCCTTGCTGTGGTGGTGTTAGAGGAAACCTGCTGGAGAGTCAACTTTCACTACTCATCTGTGATAATGAGGCTGGCCACTCCCTCACAGTGTCAGAGGAGGCTACATAGGGAGCAGTAACAAGGTGCCCCTCCCTCTCCCAGGCAGGGTGGGTAGTATCAGCAGATATAGTACTCCCTCCTCCC
This sequence comes from Cynocephalus volans, assembly GCF_027409185.1. Lineage (NCBI taxonomy): Eukaryota > Metazoa > Chordata > Mammalia > Dermoptera > Cynocephalidae > Cynocephalus > Cynocephalus volans. The sequence continues at coordinate 87,513,038 of NC_084462.1, read as the reverse complement.
CCACCAACCCAGCAATAACCTGGAGCCACCCACTCCTCTGTCAGAATGGGGTCAGTAGATACTTATTTAACTTATTTAAAGTGAAAGTTCAGTTCAGTCTGAAGGATAAGGTGTGAGAACTTCAAAATTTTGCTTGGGCATAATCCAACTCCGAATATCTGTGATAAAACTACAGTGTCATGAATGTTAGATCATTATTTTTAATATAATAAATTTTACTTGGTAAAAAAATTCTATTTTGATTAGGACCTGGGTTGCTACTGAGAGTAGACATAATTCCATGTCGTGTTTTTAAATTATAAAACATATGTAACATAAGATTTGCCATATTAACCATTTTTAAACATACAATTCTGTGGAATTAATTACATTCACAATGCTATGCAACAGTCACCTCTGTCTATTTCCCAGACTTTTTCGTCATCCAAAACATAAACCCTATTACCATTAAGCAGTAACTTCCCGTTCTTCCTTCCCCCAACCATGTTGTGTTTTTAAGTTTAGAAATATTCAGATGCATTTTTATTTCAACCACTGTAGGAGGAGACAACAGAGTAGCTGCTCTTTCAATTATGGACTTATACTCAGATTTTTATGGAGTTGAAGAATAAAGGGACTTAGCTCTAGGTGGGAAAATAATTTAAAATTCCATTAAATGCATTTTCAGTTCAATTATGCATAAGGAGACTAACAAAAAGTACAGTTTTTGAGCTATTAATTTTTCCTATGTAGTGTCTGAGAAATCTTATAAGCATCTAAATACAAAAGTTCAGGTTTTAGATAGGCAGTGACAGCTTTTGTTAATAAAACAATTTGACAGCAAGAGAGTTCTGAATGGCATCATCATTTTTAATCTTACTTAGGACTATCATGATAGTTCAGGGTTCTGTAAACTTTTTCCAAAAAGGGGGCCAAATAATAAATATTTTAGGATTTGCAGGTCACATGGGTTTCTGTTGCATATTCTTTTTCGTTTTTTCTTTGTTTTGTTTCTTATAGCCGTTTAAAAATGTAAAAACCATTTTTAGTTCACTGGCTTACAAAAATAGGCTGAAGGCTGGATTTAGTTTCAGTTTGCCCATTCTTGCCTTAGTCTATGGGTTGTTTGACCAAGGCTTCTTTGCTTCATTTGTTTAGTTCATGAAATCACAAAGGCAACTTTTTTCACAGCACAGGTAAAGCACAACATCTGAATATACAAAGAATCTTTAGGTTCAACTAACTGTAGTTTTTCCTTTAATTAAAGTCATTTCCCTTTTTAAAGAGAAATTTGTATTTCTTTTTTTTTTTTCTTTTTTGTCTTTTTTTCTCCCTTATGGAAGAGGTTTATATAAGGCTTTTCCTACAAAATTTATCTGTGCATTAATTGATAGGCAACATAGTGTAAAAACATAGCTAGCTGAATATTCAGGATATATCTTGTGTGTAAAGAAACTCTCTAGTTGTTAATGTTTTAAGATTTTTTAAATAGAAAAGGAGTGATTCTACCAAGGACACTTGATGTGCTTAAACTTGTAGTAGAACTGTTTTTAAGTCCGCTGATTCTGTGCTTTACTGTATCTCTCTTCTGATACTGTGATTCCATAGCACATACAGGACTTAATGGTGTCTCAGTGATTCTTCACCATAGCAAAGCTCCAACTCCTTGATTCATGCTCTTTAAAAGAATTTGGAAAAAATTTTAGTGTCCACTTTGATCATGTATCATAGTTCTGCATCAGACTTTTGACTATATTGGAAAATCAAATTTGAATATTATCAAGATGTTCAATAGTTGTCCTATATGCTTTGAGGTTAGTTTTAAAGAAATAGCTTGAAGATATTTTAGTAGTGATCCTATCTTTGAAATAAATGCTAGATCATCCCAAAATGATTATATTGAAATATATTGTGTGAAACTACTTGAGAATAAACTGTTTTAAAGCATTCAAGAAGCTTTGGAAATACCTATTTATATAGGAACAATGAATACATTATTTATGTGTCCATTAGAATGTGAGCTCCTTGAGGACAGGGCTTTTTGTCTGTTTTGTTCATTGCTGTATCCAAAATACTAAAACTATGCCTGGCACATAGGAGGTGTTCAGTAAATATTTGTTGCATGAATAAATATATCATTCTTACCTGCTAGTAAGTATAATTCTCTTTAAACTGTAGTGTGGTAACCTAATCCTAGTAATTGTATAAGCCTGAAAGTAGTAGTTTGTTTTTTCAAAAAATTTCCATAAATAAGATTTCTGATGAAAGCTGATCTTCTAAATAGTTTATTATAAGTTCCTCACAAATATGTTCTTTTACTGTGTCTTACCGTGGTACCTGACATTTTTATGTTTTCTTTCTCTAGCTATTCTATTTGAATGTGTGCATACAATCTATTCTATTTATCCAAAATCAGAATTACTTGAGAAGGCTGCCAAGTGCATTGGAAAATTTGTTCTGTCACCTAAAATAAATCTCAAATATTTAGGTAAGATGATTGGTTCTTTTGACAGAAACTACAGAGAGAGCTTTTGAAATTTGCTGGGTATTTGTTTCAAGTTACTTTGCATAACGTAATCTTTGTTTCTAGGACTGAAGGCTCTTACCTATGTTATCCAACAGGATCCTGCTCTGGCTCTTCAACACCAGATGACAATAATTGAATGTTTAGACCATCCTGATCCCATTATTAAAAGAGAGGTAAACTTGTGTATTGAATAGTGTATGTGAAATGATAAATTTTTAACTTTTTGTTGGTATTCTGGAGAGAGATTAAAGTGGTGGGTAGTGTGTATGTGTGAGTGCCCATGTATATTTTAAATTTTGTATGCATTTAATTTTTTTTACTAAAGTTTAAATAACTTTTCTAGAAAGTACTGTGTCAATGTCCACAGGAATGTTTTTAAATTATGAGTTGGAGGGGTTAGGTCCAATTATCTACATGGGTTCGTGAATTAATATCTTTTTAGGCTGAGTGTTATATCAAGAAGAGAGCTGAATTCAAGTCCCAGCTCTTCCTATTAGTACAATTTAAAATGTACTCCTGTTATTATACAGTTTAAGATGATTAATATTTTTCCAATATTCTCTTTTATGTCTATAAAATGAGTTAATGAATTCCCTATTAGATAGATAGGAATATTGAAAAAATTAATGAAGATATCCATAAAATGATTTGAACTTCTTGGAAAGAAAGGTGTAATAATGTACTTAATTTTTCTTCAACTTTTTCTTTTTGTAAAATTGCTTCAGTGTCTACTTGGATATTTATATAAATATTTCTATTTATTTGCATGTAGTTAAGTCACTCTATACCTTTATTTAGAATGGTATATGGGACCTAGTAAAGAAGTATGAAAAGTTTTATTTCTGACTTTAAAAATAATAAGATAAAAAAGAATCTACTAAACATCTAAATATCTTAAAAGCAGTGAGTTAAAAATAGTTTATTGAGAGAACACTATATTGCTTTAAACAATTATAATTTTTAAATGATTATGAATTTTGAATTTTAAAGGCATTTTTAAAAGAAATATTTTTGAGAAATTTGCTTTCATGTGTAATATATTATATGTATATCTATATATCTTTTCATATTTCTAATCATCTGAAAATTGTTACCTGTCTTGAATGAGTCTGGGAAGTTTGCAGTTGTACTAATTTCTATATGTAGGCATAGTAGAAAAATAAGGAGGCTCCAAGGGACAATAACAAATAATTATACGGCCTTTTGACTTTAACAGATATAGAGCATGCATTTTCTTTATGTAGTTGACTACTGAGTTGAACAGGGTTGACTTAGGTACAGTTTTCTTATCACTATATTTAATTATTGGGCTCTCACTTAAAGATGAGAGTCAAAGGGAAAATAGGTGACTTTTAAAATTACCTAGTCTAGTCTGTTTGGTTCATTACCTGCAATGAGAAAAGTAGATTGAATTGTTTGGGGAAGGTGCTGAATATTAGTGGTACCCAGAGAAGGCACTATAGTACTGTCTCCTCAGTGTCGTTGTCACTTCTAACTTACATCAGTAATGATATGGCAAGAACTTTAGTCCGTTGGACCTGAGGTGACTTGTTGCTTGGGATGGGATTCCCTCATACAAGGAGAAAGAAAGCAGTAACGACTTAACCAGAACTGAACAGAAAAGACCTTTAGCCATGCAGTTCCTAACAACATACTCTATACAGTTCTAGAAATGCCAAATTTCATGGCCTTAGGGTAGGAAATAAATTTAGGGTAGATTATCTAAAAATATATAACATATAGTTTGGAGTCCACAGGGAGCATGTCTGAAGCAGTTCCAAAAACTGAAAGCTATTGGTGGGGGAGACCAATGTATATATAGATTTTAAATGGGGGTAAGCATTAACTAAAACAGTGTTTTAAAAAAAATCTTTCAAATATTTTATCCTTTCTACTTGAAGTCCTGGCTGTAAGGATCAAAAAATCAGAAAAAACCCTAAAGGTATTTTGAACAAGTTTGACATATAGGTTGTGTGGAAATTCTCTTGCAGCTGATATTGCTGATCCTCACATACCAGTAAATGATGCTTTCTCGGTATTGTCCTTAGACTCATATTGATTTCTGAGAGTTATGATATTTTTAGGACCTTAATCTAGAACCTTGGAAAGCCAGCCAAATGGGAGCTTTCTCTGATACTGTTCTTCCTTCATCCTACTTGAGGCAGCAAGAGGTATATTCCTCAGCACTTAGAAAGTAGCTATAAAACAGTTCTTTCTTTATGCTTGAGATTCTGAGCGTAGGCCTTGATAGGCTTTGAAGTGCTTGAGCCATCAACCTTTGTCCATCCATTTGAGAACATTTGCCCTCAACTGCCAAACCCACTCAAGTGCTGTTTTCCATTGTTTGGGTAGTATGGGTAAAACAGTTTCCAAGACTGGATTTATACACATGCACACACACATAAATACATACATGTGTGTGCACACACACATAGGCATAAGTAATGTATATTTAAGAGCTATTATATTTTTAGAAAATATATTGTAAACCTTTTAACATTTTAGTCTTTACAGACTAAAATTTCTGTCGTGTAGAAATTTCTACATTTCTCCATTTCTGTCATGTAGAAATGTCAGATCTTAATTATCTGTCTCAATAGAAAGCTTTTAGACTTGGAAATTAATCACAATTCATTTTTCGACAATAGTTTTACCTTTCTTAAGGTTATTTTAGTTAAAATTTGCATTTCTTGATCACCTGTTAACTGACTCCCAGTAGATCTACATGAAAGAAGAATCAACTGTATGATAAACGTATATGTTACTTGTATTTATTGGTGTTATCATGCATAGTTTTATAATATTGTTTTTATTTATATTCTTTAATAGACTCTGGAACTTCTTTACAGAATTTCTAATGCTCAGAATATAAGAGTTATTGTCCAGAAAATGCTTGAATATTTACATCAGAGCAAAGAAGAGTATATTATCGTCAATTTGGTTGGCAAAATAGCTGAGCTGGCGGAAAAATATCCTTTGTTTGGACTATGAGTCATTAAATACCTTTAGCTATGGGCCGGCCCGTGGCTCACTCGGGAGAGTGCGGCACTGGTAGCGAGGGTTGCGATCCCCTTACCGGTCAGAAAAATATAAAATAAAATACCTTTAGCTATACAGTGACTTTAAAATGATTGATATATACATGGTCACTTGCAAATTGAATTCACAGACCCAGCAGTGACTTCCATTCCTGATTTTCAAGCCTCTTGTTGTCAAAAATGGGAATTTATGTAGACTTCTTTGGGGATGGTGTTTTTTCTGGTTTCTTTCATTCAGTTGGTTAGTATTTTGAACAAGAAGACACAGAAATCTCTATTTGGGTCCTCTTTCAGTCCTTCCTTTCCTTTGACTTTACTTCTTACTCAGTTTCTTTTCCAAATAAAAATTCTTGTTTTTTGGCAGGGTGCAGGGTCAGGATGCAGAAACTTATCCTTTATGCTATTGTTTATGCTGGAAATTGTCACAGTAAAGTAGTTGGGAACTTCATTCACATGTTACTTTTCTTCACATTTGTTTTTTAAAAATCAGAGGAACTTTACAGGTCATAAGGATATTGCATTCTTTTAAAAATGTCTGTGTTTGATTCTAAGAAAGAATGAGTGAATAATTTTAATCAAATCAAATAATTTTGGAAATTGCTTAAGTATAGTTTTATCCTAGACAGTGCTATAGCTCTGGTCAGCAGAGTGATAGCATTTTAGAATTGATGAGGAACAGATTGGAGAAGAGATTAAACCACGTGTACAAGTAGGCACATCACAACATTTAGCCTCTTAAGTATATGTAATTTCCATTATTTGTTTGTTCTTAGTTAGCTGGTTCATTTCTTTCAGTTACTTCACATTTATTTATTGGGTACCAATTATGTGCAGTCCTGGTGTTAAGGTGACATAGACTTAGTTTATTAAGTTCATTAAATAAGCTTTGACTGAGCACGTTTTTTTTACAGAAAACTGGAATAAAGAACAATTTATGGCAGAGGTTAAAGGCAAAAATGCCACACTAGGATTAATTGGGTTATTTTTAAAAAGATTGATGCAGAAGGATAATTTTAATAGTGGCATTTGGAAGTGTACTTGTTCTTAACACTGTGGACACATATGCTCCCGATAATGCGTGGTTTATTCAGACAATGAATGCTGTGTTTTCTGTGGGAGGAGATGTAATGCATCCTGATATTCCTAATAACTTTCTGAGACTGCTAGCAGAAGGTTGGTAAACTATTGCAATCTGTAAAGTAAAGATTTTAAAATTAAATATTTTTGTTACACAGTCCTTAGGGAATTTAGTGGAAATGAAAATGGCTTTTCAATTTATTTGTAGGCTTTGATGATGAAACAGAAGATCAACAATTAAGACTCTATGCAGTTCAGTCTTATCTCGCTTTACTAGATGTGGAAAATGTGTTCTATCCACAGAGATTTCTTCAAGTTATGAGCTGGGTGAGCAAAGTACATTAAATCATAATTTTTTATAACATTTTTAATGGAAACCAAAAGTTAACATATTTCCTTCAGAAACTGTTCTGTTCTACTTAGCTCTTTTAGCTGTCAATTTTCTTTCCCAATGGTTGCCTTCTATCACTTAATTATTTCCTTATCTGTTTTTTTCCTCTGCCATCTCACTTGTCTAGTCTTTTAAATTTGGGTATTTATTTAGGTATCTCTTTGTGTTTCCAATGTATTTGTTGTGTTTTTTATGTGAGTCCATATGAATATTCATGTGTCTGTGCTAATATTAATTTTCTACTGCTGCATGACAATATTACCACAAACACAGTGGCTTAAAACAACACAAATTTATTATCTCACAGTTTCTGTGAGTCACTAGTCCAGGCATGGCTTAGTTAGGTTCTCTGCTTAGAGTCTTATGGGGTTGTAATCAGGGTGTCTACTAAGGCTCTTGTCTTATATGAAGCTTGACTGGTCAGGGATCTACTTCCAAGCTCATGTGTGGTGGATGGCAGAATTCAGTTTCTTGAGGCTGAATTTTGCAACCTAAGGGTTTCACTTTCATACTGTCAACTGTAGGTTGCCCTTAGCTCCTAAAGCCGCCTTCAGTTTCTAGATATGTGGGCCTCCCAACATGGCTGCTTGTTTCATCAAAGACAATAAGGGAGATCAGCTCTTTGCAAGACAAAGTTCACAGTTTTATGTGCTATAATCACATGTAATCACATACAGCGTGTCACCTATGTATACTCTTTCTTGTGGATGTGGATGAGTGTTTTTTTAGGGGAGATTTAGAGAAGTGCAACTGCCGAGTCATAGGATATGCACATTTTAATATTCATTGTGATTGCCAAATGCTAGCATGTTAACTTAAAACTTTACCTTTTATTTAAAAGTTTTTTCTCATTTACAGGAAAGGTGAAAGACTAGTATAATAAATATCCCTATACTTTTCATTTAGCCTCTCCATTAGTATTTTTAACTACATTTGCTTTACTATATCTATGTCAATATGTATATGTACAGCTTGTTTTGCTGAGCCATTTAGAATTGAATGGCAGACATTATGACACTTAACCCCTAAAAAATTCAACATAAATCTTCTATGAATGATATTGTTCTAGATGACCATATAATCATTATCACACCTAAGACATGTAACATTAATTCAAAAATATCACCTAATATACAGTTTATACTTAGATTTATCCAGTTGTCCTAAAAAATATCTCTTCTCGCTATTTTTCTCATTCCAATCCCAGATCCAGTTGAGGTTCACAAATTGCATTTAGTTATATATCTTCAGCCTCTTAGTTTACAGTGATCCCCAGTTTCTTTTTTTGTTTTTTATGGCATTGATTTTTGGGGTGAATACTGTTGACTTGTAGAAGGTTCTACATTCTAGATTTATCTGATTATTTCTGTTCAAGTTAAACATTTTTAGCAAGAATATTACATAGGCAATATTGTGTACTTCTCATTGCATCATATCAGGACACGTATGTTGTCAGTTTGTCCACTTATTGGTGATTGTAAGTTTATAGGTATGGATTAAGATGGTGGTCTCCAGATCTATCTTTCCATTGTAAAGGTACCCTTTCCCCTTTGTGATTTGTAACTAATCTGTGAGGTGATTCTATCAGGCTGTGTCAAAGTCTTTTCCTCAACTATCTTTCACTAATGGTTTTAGCACTGATAATCCTTCCTAAATTGGTTACTCTATTTGGTAGCCATTAGTGTTTTTCCTCCATGAATGTGGCATGTCACTCCATCTATTTTGATTATCATTTATTTCTTTCTACAGCATACAAATCCTGTATATATTTGGTTAGATTTATGCTTAAATATTTGAATTTTTTTAGAGTAATTGTCAATGTGTTATTTTCAATTTTGGTTTCCATATGTTCATTGCTAGTATATACAAATACAGTAGATTTTTGTGTTTTGGTTTTATATACGGCAGTCTTGCTGATCTCACTTAATAGTTCTAGGAGTTTTTTTGTAGATTTCTTGAGATCTTGTTAAGAATTTTTGCATCTGTGTTCATGAGCGATATTGGTGTGTAGTTTTTATTTTTTTGGTATTGTGTTTGGTTTTGGTATCCAGGTAATACTAGCTTCATAAAATGAGTTGGGAGTGTGCTCTCCTCTTCTGTTTTCTGAAAGAGATTATGTAGAATTGGCTGTTAATTCTGCTTTAAAAATTTGGTAGAATTTTCCAATGAAACCATCTGGACCTGGAGATTTCTTTTTGGGAGTTTTTAAATTATGGATTCAGTTTTCTTAAAGAAAAATTTCTTAACTGAAATTTTATTCAGTCCAATACATTTTTTAATTTCCTTTGAGACTTCATTTTTGACTCATGGATTATTTAGAAGTGTTGTTTAGTTTCCAAGTGTTTGGAAAATTTCCTATTATCTTTCTGTTACTCATTTCTAGTTTGTTTCCATTGTGGTCAGAGAAAATACTCTTTATGATTTCAGTTTTTAAAAATGTGTTGAGGTTTGTTCTGTGGCCCGAGATATGGTCTATCTTGGTATATATTCGGTGGGTACTTGAAAAGAACGTGTATTCTGCTGCTTTTGGGTGGTGTGTTCTATAAATGTCAGTTAAATACTGTTGGTGATGGTGTTGAGTTCTTCAGTATCCTTCCTGATTCCCTGTCTAGTTGTTCTATTAATTTTTGAGAGAAGGGTGTTGAGATTGCCACCTGTATGGCCTCCATTGACACTGTTAGGGGTGTGGCCTCATTATCACTGAGCAGTGGTGAAAGTCCTAACTCTATAAGGCTTCCCCTGACACAGCAGAGAAGAGCAGGGGTACCTTGCTTCCTGGGTGGGGGTGAAGTGCAGGCTTCCTGTGCGGACTCCACTGACATTGCAGGGGAATAGGCCTCTCTACAGCTTGGCGAAGATGAAAGTCCTGACTCCCCACTCAGCCTTCTCAGTCACCATCCTGGTGGTGAGGTTGGGACATCTTTTTTAGTTTGGTGAGGGTGGAAGCCGTGGTTCTCCACTCAGCCTATGGGGCTGCAGTTTTTTCTGTGTGATGGTTGGTGGAGTAGAAGGGTTACTGTCTAAAAGTTTTCTGTCTTCCTGGTTCTTTGACTAAAGGGCAGGCTCATCTTGGACTTTTTGTCTGTGTCCATTGGCATTTCCAGGTGCTGGCTCTCCCATTCCCAGACCGGAGTATATGAAACAACAGATAATCTGTTGTATTGTTTCTTAGGTCCCAAGGTCCTTAGTGGTCTGCCTTCTTTGCTCCACCTTTCAGAGTGTTTTAATGTATGTTATATATAGATATATATATAATGTCAAGGATTATCTGGTATACTTAGTGGGCAAACGGGACTATGTGTATTCCATTTTCCCAGAAGAAGTTGTTTATTAACCATTGATTCTGAACTGGGATTGAGGTTACCTGCTCTTCTGCAGCTATCTTCCATCTTTTATTAAACCACTGTACAAATTATCTCATTATTTAAAGATTGAACTTATTTAGTTCTATTTTTTTCCCCTCTTCTTCTCCTTCTTGTTATTAGCTGTAAACTTGCCCTTGCCTAAGACACCCACTTCCCTCTTTTCTTGCTGGTGCCAATATTACAACAAAGACATGAAAATATTCTATAAATACCATTTGGGAAAGATCGTACATTCCCTGAATTATCAGTTTATTAATAATTCTTAGACCAATAAGATTTTCTGTCACCTAAGTTATATGTAACATAAATCAGTGTTCCTCAAAATCTGTTGTGTAGACTATCTACATCAGAATCAGCTGATGCTTTTTCAAAATGTGTATTCTTGGGGACCACAGACATACTAAATCAGAATATCTGGGGGTAGAGCCTAGAAATTTGTATTTTTATGAAACACCTCAGGTGACTTTTAGGCATACTAGCATGTAATAACCACTTGCTTAGATGCTTTTTGGAAAATAATAACAGAATGTGAAAGTGCTTGTAAAAACCCAACAACCAACTCCACAAGTTCAGAAGAAAGCTAACTGGTAAAGGTGTTCTGCTTTATGTATTGTTAATGACAAAGATGTGGAAAGCCTTTTTGTATTGAGCTCCAATTCTTGATATAATTTTCAACCTAAAATGTACAGTTGTATCTTTATCTAATAATTTCTTCATTGTGAGAGAATGTCACATTAGATTAAATCCATTCTAGTAGTAAGCACTTTATTTCTGAGTATAGTTTACTGTATAACTTGTATTTGTATATAAACATCTTCTTTGTTTTTAATCATAGGTGTTAGGGGAGTATTCCTACCTGTTAGATAAGCAAACACCAGAAGAAGTTATAAACAAGCTCTACAAGTTACTTATAAATGACTCCGTTTCTTCAGAAACAAAAACCTGGTTAATTGCCGCTGTCACCAAGTTGACACCCCAAGCACATTCTTCTAATATAGTCGAAAGAGTAATCCAAGAATTTACCATATCTTTGGATACTTGTATGAGACAGCATGCATTTGAATTAAAACATTTGCACGAGAATGTGGAACTTATGAAGAGCTTGCTCCCAGTTGATAAGAGTTGTGAAGACATGGTGGTAAGACATCTGTGTTCCATCTTTTTAAAAATTGCATTGTCTTTAAACATAGAATAATTCTTGCATTTGTGATATATTAAGAATATATCAAAATTTCTGGAATGTATCAAATTCAGGAATATACCAAAAGTTTCTGTAGCACTTAAGATGAAGGTTTGAGGTTTTCTCACATTAATATGAGAGAGAATTTGAGAGCTTCTGTTCAGTGTTGATTCTAAGTAGTCAGCAATAGAAGAATATCTCTTCTGGAAAACTGCAGTGAAGATATTTATATCCTGTGACAATCTTTTTTAATATATAATAATTCAGGAATTTTTACAATTTTTATCTCCTTTGAAATTTTGTAAGTCATTTTATTCCTAGTCTCTTTGAGAATGTAAAAAAAAAAAAATGGTTTTCCATTTCATTTTGTCCATCTACTGTCTAAATTCTTTACCACTTCGGAATCTGATCACTCTCCTTCCCCCACCTACTTTCAGTGACCACCATTGTTTTTAACCTAAAGTTCTCAGTTACTACTTACCCTGTTAATTCATATTAGCCTCTCCCTCAGATTGGTGTAAATTAGAAGGCTTCCAAAGGGAAGGAGATTTGTTCAGATTTTTATGTGTTAAATGTCGTATAGTTGAAAAAGAAGGGGATGTGCAGTACTCCCACTAATTTTGACTCAGGTTTTCATAGCTTATATTCATTTTGAACATTTGTTCATTAGTTCTTTCAATAGCTCTTCGAAGACAGAGGCCATGCTTTAGCATTTGGTAGGCATTCCAGAGATGTTCGTTGAAAATTATGAATGAATATGTTGTACATGGTATTACGCTAGGGAGTGACTACACTTCCCTTTTGTTCTAATAAAAGATAATGATGATGATGTAGCCCCCATCTCTTAAGCATCTTGTTGAAGCTGAACGTTTCCAAATTTGGAGTGTAAAGTGTCACTTATATGTTTGAGAATTACCTGCTGTTATAAATTATCTGAGCTGTTTGAATATACTTGGCTAAATCAGGAGAAGCAAATCTATGGTTTCTGATATCAGCATGTTATATCCTCTTGTATGTATATCATTTTTCTTTCCTTACTTTTGCACTTCTTTTCTCTTCACTCTTTCTTCATCTCATATCATTTCATCTTTTCATTTAATTATTCTCTTGTAACTATATTCCTGCAGAAATTAAGTAATTTTCCACAGATTTGTGAAAAACCATTTTCAGGTAGGAGGAATAGGATAGTTAAACCAAAGCACTGCAGGAGGCTGAATAATGGCTCCCCAAAGATGTCCACATATTAATCCCTGGAATCTGTGCATGTGTTACCTTAAATGTTTCTTTTTCTTTCTTTTTTTTTTTTTGTTAGTGGCTGGCCAGTATGGAGATCTGAATCTTTGACCTTGGTGTTATCAGCACCACATTCTAACCAACTGAGCTAACCAACCAGCCCCCTTAAATGATAAAAGGGACTTTATAGTTGTGATGAAATTAAATATTTTGTGATGGGGAGATTTTCCTAGATTATCTAGGTAGGCATGATATAATCACAAGGGTCCTTATAAAAGTGAGGCAAGAGGTCAGAGAGGAGAAGGCAAAATAACAATGGGAGCAGAGATTGGAATGATAGAGCCACAAGCTGAGGAATGCTGGTAGCAGTCTTTAGAAGATGGAATGCTGGTAGCAGTCTTTAGAAGATAGAATGCTGGTAGCAGTCTTTAGAAGATGGAAGACACAGGAAGATGGAGCATCTGAAAGGAATAAGCCCTGCCAACACCTTGATTTTAGCTCCCGGCAGCAGAAAACCAATACTGTCACCATACCTCGTACTATAGGAGTCTGTCTCCTCTGGTGGGTTATAAGTCTCCTGAGGGTAGGAACTGTGTCTTGGTTTGTCTCAATCATAGCATCTAATATAATGCCCTAATGTATCATATACTTGTCTGTTTCTGTTGCTTATCACAAAATACCTGGAACTGGGTAATTTGTAAGAAAAATAAATTTACTGCTTACAGTCTTGGAGACTGGGAAGTCCAAAGTTCAGGGAGCATATCTGGTGAGGGTCTTCTTTGGTGGTGGCTATACAGCAATGCAGGGGTCCCACATGGCAGAAAATGGTGGAGCAGAGAGAGAGAGAGAGACTCTCATGTGGTGTCCTTTTAAAGTCCTCAGAACCACACCCATGACCAGCATTATTAATCCATTCATTAGGGCATGATCATCAGAGTCTAATCACCTCTTCAAGGCCCCACCTTTCAATTACCATAATAGGATATCCCACCCTCAACAGTTACATTGGGGATTAAGCTTCAATACATAAAACTTGCGGGCCACAATTCAATCCATATCAATACTCAAAAATATATTCTGCAATTTAGAGAAATTAATAACTGCAAATGATTTACTTTGATAGATTCTTAGCTGGGTGATCTGATTATAGATGTTCAGAAAGCTAGAGAGTTGGGTAACATTTTAAGAATTGAAGCTTCTGTTCTTAAATTTCTTTTTAGGATATATGGGCTAAAATTATTTTTTAATTAATTTATTATTATTATTATTATTATTATTATTATTATTATTATTATTATTATTACATTCTAAGATGTTGCAAACAATGGGGGGAGGAGGAGAGGAGGATGTAGGTGGGGGTGTGGGGGTGGGGCTGGCTCATGGCCGGCTCCTTCACTGGCCTGGTTGTGGAGGGCAGGGGGCATGGTTGAGGTCTGTGGGGGATGGCACTCTGGCTTGGGAGCCCTGGAAGCTTCTGGAGAGGCTCGGTTTTCACTGTGCTGGATGCCGATGTTGGGGGTTATGGCTGAGGCCCTCAGGTACTCTACACCCTGGCTCGGGAGCCTGGGGGGCTTCTGGCCCTTCTAGGTTTTATAGGTGTTCTTTGGTGATGAGAGACCTTTACTGGTGAATATCTGAACTTTGTCTCTGATCTGTGAGTTTTTTGTGTTTTCTTTCAGTTCTTTGTTGGATTATTAGCTACCCCCACCACTTAAACTCTGCACTAGAGCTAACTTGTTGTCCTTTGCTTACTTCTGTAATGGGGGACCTTTCTGTGGGTACCAGCACTTGAGTCTGGTTGAGCTAAATTGCTGCTTTGCTTCTGCTTCTCTGGGGAAGCCTTTTTGTGCAGCTCAGGTTTTAATTGTTGACCTTGTATATACTTCCTGGTCTTGTGAGGTCTAATACACCTGGGTTGTATGGAAACGCTGGTCTGGGCCTAAGTCTTTTCAACAAACTGCACCCCCTGCAGTTCTATATTCCTGACCAGTCTCCACTGAGTGAGCTGGTGCTGATTAGAGGTCAGATCAGCTGTCCATGCTCTGCCCCACTGTTCCTCCAGTGGGCCAGTCTCCCCTACCCGCCATACTCCGAACACTTCCTATAGAGTGGGCCATGCATTAGTCCCTTACGATGACTCACTGATCTCTGAGTGGCTCCCTTTTTCAGTTGTCTGTGGCCCCTTGCTCCTATGCAGGTCCATGGGAACTCTGTTAGTGGTCTTGCTGGTCTGGGGGCCACCAAGGCCCTCTTCTCCCCTGCAGTCTCCAAGCAACTTCACATAAAGGGCATAGCAGTGGCTTTTGCCATCTCTTGCTCCGTGTGCTCACCAGGACCAGGCTTGAAGTGGTCAGGGCTCAAAATGGTTGGAGTGGTCCCTTCTTTCTCTCATCGTGGCTGCTCCCACCTTCATGAACTCCATAGGTCTCTCCTCCTCTTCCCCTGAGCTCTAGAGGCCCAAGCTTGGCAGTCTTTGCTTTTTAATAATTGTAAATTGGTCAATTGTGGGAGAGAGTGACTCTGGGGACTGTCTGTTCCCCATCTTGATTCTCTCTTCTGGGCTAAATTATTTATGTGAATGTACAGTCTACTGTTTAGGGTAAGTTTTTTAATTCCAAATTTTTGTTTAATTTTAATACAGGTAGATGCTTCTTTATCTTTTCTGGATGGTTTTGTGGCTGAAGGACTCAGTCAGGGGGTAGCACCTTACAAACCTCACCACCAACGGCAGGAGGAAAAGCTTTCTCAGGAAAAAGGTAATTTTTCATGAGGTTATAATTAGCTAGATTGTAGGAACATAATTTTTTATGCAATTGATATTATAGTCATGTAAATAAGTAAAGACTTTTACTTTTTATTATTCCTCTTTAAATCTGCTTTTTGTTTACCCTGACTAGGTTTTCAGAACCCAAAAAAAAAGTTAGCCCAGAGATATTCCCAAAGACATAGGCTCCATATACATAAATGCCTATGATATGGCAGCCATCTTGGATTCTTGAAAGAACTTGAAGGTGGAATTATGATGTTAGTCACTGTGCTGGAGGGGTGACATGTTATTGTGAGCATATCTTTGGAAAAGTTTCAGAAAAAAATTCTGGTTACTAAGGGCTGGTGAATTTTGTTTTCATTCTGAGCAGTCTAGTATTTCTTAAGTGTATTAGAATGCTTCCTCCAACAAAGTATCTGATCCCTGAGTTAGGAACAGCTAAGAAAGGAAAGAATAACTGTACACTTAAGAAATGCGTCCTGTCAGCATGGTATTGGTAAAGGGGAAATCAGTGAGTTGGGTGGTAGATGGCAAGTATGTGTATGAATAAAGGGAGACCAGTGAATATTATCTATTTAGGAGTTCATAATGTCAACACACTGAAAAGTTCAGTGCTGAAAGGTCTATTTTTTTTTCCTATGAGTACTTATTATTTTCCAGGCTCTGTGATAGACATATTTAGTTATGAGTACAACTAAACAGTTGATCCTAAAATGAGACCAAAAAGTTATAAATGCTAATAACAGGCTTGATATTATCTTTTGCAGAAATATTTGTTTTTTAAAGCTTTAAAATTTTTTTTAATCTTTAAGTTTTCGTTTTATTGTGGTAAGAACACTTAACATGACATGTATCCTCTTAAATTTTTAAGTGTGCAATACATTATTGTTGCCTATAGATACAACGTTGTACAGCAGATCTTAGCTTTTATTCATCTTGCTTGACTGAAATTTTATGTCTGTCGATTAGTAACTCCCTATTTTGTCCCCCTCTTAGCCCCTAGCAACTGCCATTCCATTCTTTGATTCTATGAATTTGACTGTTTTAGATACCTCATATAAATAGAATCATACAGTATTTTTTGTTTGTGACAGGCTTATTTCACTTAGCAGAATAGCTTCAAGGGTCATCCATGTTGCTGCATGTTTGCAGAATTTCCTTCTTTATTAACGCCGAATAGTATTCCATGGTGTATATATACCACAACTCTTTATCTATTCATCTGTTGATGGATATTTCATTTAGGTTGTTTTCACATCTTAGCTATCATGAATAGTGCAGCAATGAACATAAAAATGCTAATATCTCTTCGAGATCCTGATTTCAATTCTTTTGGATAAATAACCAAAAGTGGGATTGCTGGATCATAAGGCAGTTCTATTTTTAATTTTTTGAGGAACTTCCGTACTCTTTTCCATAGCGGCTACTCCATTATGCATTCCCATTAACAGTGTACAGGGGTTCCAGGGTTGGAACCCCTGTACAATTTCTCCACATCCTTTTTTTTTTTTAACATAAATTTTTAAAAATGTTTATTTATTATTATTATTATTTTTACATTGTAAGATGCTGCAGAGCAGTTGGGATGGAGGGGGAGAGAGGAAATAGGAGGAGGATAGGGTGGGAAGAAGAGGAAAGGGGGGAGGGAGTGTGTCTGAGGCCCATGGCACCCTCCTCATTCTGTTGGAGGAGCCCAGGGGGCTTCTGGCAGTGGCTTGGTCGTGGCTGGGCTGGATGTGGACTTCAGGGAGATGAGACTGAGGTCCTTGACTCCCCACCAGTCCTGGCTTGGGAGCCCGGAACTCTTCCGGTAGCAGCCTGGTGTTTGTTGCTGGGCTGGATAGGAATGTTGGAGGGGCATGGCTGAGGCTTTTGGCCCCCACACCCCAGCTCAGGAACCCAGGGGGCTTCCAGCAGGGGCTCAGTCATTGCTGGGCTGGATGTAGATGTTGAGGGGGTGTGGCTGAGGCCCTTGGCCCTGTCTCCACCCTGGTTTGGGAGCCCCAGGGGCTTCCGGTCCTTCTAGGTTTTATAGGTGTTCTTTGGTGGTGTTAGACCTTTGCTGGTTAATACCAAATTTTGTCTTTGATCTGTGGGTGTTTTGTTTTTTCTTTCAGTTCTTTGTTGAATTACTTAAACTCTGCACTGGAACTAACTTGTCCTTTGCTTACTTCTGTAATGGGGGACCTTCCTGTGGGGACCAGCACTTGAGCCTGTGGTTGAGCTAAATTGCTGCTTTGCTGCTGATTCTCTGGGGAAGGCCTTTTGTGCAACTCAGGTTTTAATTGTTGACTTTGTATGTACTTCCAGATCTCGTGAGGTCTGTATTTTTTCAGCAAACTACATCCCCTGCAGTTCTGTATTCCTGACCAGTCTCTACTGAGTGGTCCTGTGCTGATTGGAGGGCAAATCAGCTGTCCATGATGCTATGAGGCTGGGGGGGATCCAAGGGCCCCATTGTTCCCACAGTGGGCCCATCTCCCCCACTGCCCACACTCTAAATACTTCCCATAGGATGGGCCATGTGCCAGTTGCTTGTAATGAATCACTGGTCTCTGAGTGACTCCTTTTCTCAGTTGTCTGTGGCCCCTCTCTCCTATGTGGGTCCATGGGAACTCTGTTAGTGGTCTTGCTGGCCTGGGGGCCACCAATGCCCTTTTCTCCCCTGCCACCTCCATGCAACTTCATATGAAGAGTACAGCTGTGGCTTTTGCCAGCTCTTGCTCTGTGTGCTCACCAGGGCCAGCCTTGAAGTGGCTGGGGCTCAAAATGGTCAGAGCAGTCCTTTCTTTCTCTCATCGCAGCTTCTCTCACCTTCATGAACTCTGTAGATCTCTCCTCCTCTTCCCCTGAGCTCTAGCAACCCCAGCTTGGTAGTTGTTGCTTGGCAGTTGTTGCTTTCTAATAGTTGTAAGTTGGTTGACAGTGGGAGGGAGTGATGCTGGATACCATCTATTCTGCCATCTTGACTGGAAGTCTCTCCACTTCCTTGTCGAAACTTGTTATCTTTTACTTTTTTTATAATAGCCATCCTGACAGGTGTGAGTTGATACCTCATTGTGATTTTGATTTGCATTTCCCTAGTGATTAGTAACATTGAGTATTTTTTCATATACCTGTTGGCTATTTGTATGTCTTCTTTGGAGAAATATTTATTCAAGTTCTTAGCCTAATTTTCAATCAAGTTATTTGTTTTTATTACTGTTGAGTCATAGGAATTTCTTATTTTGGAGATTAACCTCTTACAAGATACACAGTTTGTGAATATTTTCTCTCATTCTGTAAGTTGCCTTTTCACTCTGTTGATTGTTTCCTTTTCATGCAGAAGCTTTTAAGTTTGATGTATTCCCACTTATTTATTTTTGTTTTTGTTGCCTGTGCTTTTGGTGTAACTATGAAATTATTGTGAAGACCATTGTCATGAAACTTTTCCCCTGTTTTCTTCTAGGAGTTTTATAGTTTCAGATCTTACGTTTAAGTCTTTAATCCATTTTGAGTAGATTTTTGTGTATGATGTAAGATAAAGGTCCAATTTCTTTCTTTTGTGTATGGATATTCAGTTTTCCCAACACCATTTATTGAAGAAATTGTCCTTTCCCTATTGTGTATTGTTGGCACCCTGTGAAAGTTCAGTTGACCATATACATATGGATTTATTTCTGGGCTCTCTGTTCCATTGGTCTGCATGTCTGTTTTTATGCTAGTTCCATTCTGTTTCAATTATTTTAGCTTTGTAATATATTTTGAAATCAGGAAGTGTGATGCCTCCACCTTTGGTCTTATTTCTCAAGATTGATTTGGCTGTTTACGGTCTTTTGTGGTTCTTCACTGGTGAATTCTACCTAACGTTTAAGCTAGAATTAATGCCAGACCTTCTCAAATTCTTTCAAAATTTGAAGGAAAGGGAACACTTCCCGACTCATTTTATGAGACCATCATTACCCCATACCAAAGCCACACAAAAACATGACAAAAAAAGAGAAAATTACAGGTCTATATCCCTAATGAATATAGATGCAAAAATTCTTAACAAAATACTAGCAAACTGAAACCAACAACACATTAAAAGGATCATACACTGTAACTGAGATTTATCCCTGGAATGCAAGGATAGTTCAGCACATGCAAAGTGATTAATGTGATACACCACATTAACAGAATAAAGGATAAAAATCACACGATTGTCTCAGTACATACAGAAAAAGCATTTGACAAAATTCAGCACCCTTTCATGACAAAAACTCTCAACAAACTAGGAATAGGAGAAATACCTCAATATAATAAAAGCCATATATGAAAAGTCTTCAGTTAACATCATAACATTATATGGTGAAAAACTGAAAGCTTTTTCTCTCATGATCAGGAACAAGGCAAAGATGCCCATTCTTCCATTTCTAATCAATATAGTACTGAGAGTTCTAGCCAGAGCATTTAGGCGAGAAAAAGAAAGAAAGGCATTCAAATTGGAAAGGAAGAAGTAAAATTGTCTGTCCTTGCAGACAATATCATCTTATATAATGAAAATACTAAAAGTTCCATTTAAAAAACCTCTTAGAACTACTAAGTGAATTCAGTAAAGTTGCAGTATACAAAATCAACATTCAAAACTCAGTTGCATTTCTATACACTAACAATAAATTATTTGAAAAGGAAATTAGGAAAACAGCCTCATTTATAATGGCACTGAAAAGAATAAAATACCTAGGAATAAATTTAACTAAGTAGGTGAAAGAGTTGAACACTGAGAACTATAAAACATTGATGAAAGAAATCAAAAAAGACACAAATAAATGAAAAGACATCCTATGTTCATGGATTGTAGGACTAATACCATTAAAATGTTCATGCTGCCCAAAACAATCTATAGATTCAATGCAATCCCTATCTTTTAAGGCTTTTGATATATTTATTTAGCACAGTGATACCTAATGGCCTAGAAAATTCAATTGTCTTTCAAAGGGTAATCAGTTTCTTCCCCATTAACTCCTTATATATTGGTAGAATATGTTGGGAGAAAAAAATAAAGTTTTCAATTATAATTGCCCAACCTGTGACTATATTGCTTATAAAGGTTATATGACATCCAGGGCATGGAGTGAAAATGTCTGGGAGCCATCAGTTGCCATTACTCAAGTTAGGAGTCAAGTAGGGAAGGGGAGGTAAGATGATGAGCCTAATTCCTGGCATTGGCTATTTTCTTTCTTAAAATAAGTTAATTGCTGACACAAATATAATAGATAGCTCTGGAATTCCCCAAGCTGATGCAGTCCTTTGCCAAGTGCATTTTTTTCCCCATAGAACCATCATCATAAATGAGGTTAAGCTCTTAAATTAGGCTCTTCCTCTCTCCTCCCAAACGTGTTTTTCAAAAGTTCTTTAAAGCAAAATTGAAATTTCATGAGCTTAGACTGTTATAGAAAAGGAAAATTGGCTATGAGACAGAACATGGCAAGTGCTTAATAAATACTTATGGAATAAGTTATAGAATTACATATTTTAGAATTGGGACTGGCTATAAGACAGAAAATAAAGAGTAACAGGGAAATAGGTATTTTCTGCATAAAGAATTGTTAATTTTGGAATCCTTCAAGTATCAATCAGTACTGGTACTAATCTCATTAGAGATTTTTATAAATCATTTGTAGAGAGTAGTAGTTAAATGTCACTTTAATAAGTGATACTCAGCTCCATTGGGGAGAAAAATGTCCAGTTTATAAGAATAAACTTCAGGAAAATATTGTAAGATAGTAAGAATTGACAAAAATAAATGGGGTGATGGGGAACAAATTTTATTACCAGTTTCCACCCAAAGAAAGCATTTAGGAATCAGTGTGGATTATTCTATTAAAACATTATTCAAATATATTGTAGCCCCAATGTTGGATAATACTGGAAATAGTAAGGGGAAACAGCAGTATAATCTCTTGTCTATTGAACTATGACTTTTACAAAACCATGTCAAATTGAGGTTGATAGTCTCTCAGCCCAGAGAACTGTACAACACAAAGGGGGATCCTAATGTAAAATTGAGTTAATAATCATAATAGATCAATATTGGTTCATAATTGTAACAAATGTACCACACTAATGTAACATGTTGATACTAGGAGAAACTGTGTGTGAGGGCAGGGTATAGGAACTGTCTGTACTTTCTGCTCAATTTCTCTATAAAAACCTAGAACTGCTATAAAAAGAAAGTTTGTTACTTAGGAAAAAATTTAAATAACAATACTTATATATTTAATTATTAAAATAATTAAAATTAAATAATAATTAATAATAAATAATAGCTGAGGGTTCTCAGGGAAGTATAGCCAAATGGTCAAGGTATAAAAGAATTACAGCACAAGGTAACATAAAGGAAAGTCCATATAATGGAGACCTCTAACAAATAGGTTGAATATTGAATTACTCACTTATGCTTAGGATAGTTTGTACTTTATTATCTTTCACCTGGGCTACTTTAGTAACTTTCAACTCCAAGGTCTCTGTGCCTACAGCTCATGCTTTCTCTTCTGCATGAATTTCCCTTTGCTCTCTTTCTTCATCTGGTTAACTTCTATATATTCAGTAAGTTGCAATTCACCTATCTGGCTCCTTCTTTTTCTTTCTTTCTTTCCTTTTCTTTCCCCTCCCTCCTTCCCTGCTAACCTTCCTTTCTTCCTTCCTGTCTGTCTTTTTTTTGGCAGCTGGCCTTAAAGGGATCTGATCCCTTTATTTTGGTGCTCCTGGCTCTTTCTGCCTGTCGTTTTTCTTGTGCTCCTCACATGCACATGAGCTCTTGTACTTCTAGTCAACTCTTTGAATTCTTTGGCCTTTTATTCATCACTGTGTGGATCTGGGGGAGTTTTCACTAGAGAATGAAAATAGGATGGTTTGAACTTCATTCTTACCTTTGAGCCTTTCCAGGCCTTCCTTTGATGACAATCTTTAATTCTTCTGTCTCAGAATTGAAATTTTATCTGTCTGTTCTTCAGATACTGTTCCCTTCTATGTCTAGTTTTTTTTTTTTCTCTCTCTCTCTCTTCTAACTCTATACCTCTAATTTTGAACTTCTTTCTGCTCTTTGGATTAAACTCTTTGTCTTTAATTGTGCATAGGAAGAATTTCTTGAGCTTTTCATTGTTACCGGAAGTGTTAATTCCGAGGCTGGATGTTTGACTGCTATATATGCTACTAAAAAGGGCTAGTAGTGGCTAGATTAAGCTAGATGATTGAAAAACTTGGAATGAGAGGATGTTCTAGCTGAAAAGGACCTTAGAGAGATTTAGACAAGTGGTTTCCAAATATGATTATGAATCAGAATCACGGAGAGTTTAAAGAAAAATGAGACAGATTTTTGAGCACTACTTCTATACCTTCTGTATCTGAATCTCTGAAAGCTTGCCTGCATGTATAAAGAGATCCTTGACAGATTCTATGAAGTCAGCATGATCCTGGTTATTAGATCAACATTTGCAGTCCTAACCCTTCACTTTACAGACAAAAAAACCTTAAGGTCTAGTTCACATACCTAGCTAATACCAGACCAATGTCAAGAACTCAGTTGTTCTGATTATTTATTAATTTATTTATTTATTTTGTTGCTCATTGATTCCTGTTCTTTATCATTCATTTAGCTAAGAAGCATTTATTTAGTAGTCTTTGGATTAGGTGTTATTTCCTTTGGAGGAGGAGTATAATGTAATAATTGAGAGTACAGCTCTGGAACTAGAGTGTCTGAGTTCATATCTGG
Source organism: Cynocephalus volans (assembly GCF_027409185.1). Lineage (NCBI taxonomy): Eukaryota > Metazoa > Chordata > Mammalia > Dermoptera > Cynocephalidae > Cynocephalus > Cynocephalus volans. Next base: position 87,489,746 of record NC_084462.1, on the reverse strand, counting down.
CATTGTCATTTCCTGTGTTTGCTATTCTGGGGTAAGTTCATGGCAAACTCTTTGCCACAGCTTCCTCATTTGTAAAATGTGAATAGTAAGTACAGAAGATGACATTTATATTTTCTAAGATATTTATAAGAAGGTCCTTTTTGTTATAATCTAGACAGGCCATAAAGATAAATTTGCCAGTTAGGATTAGGATTAACTAATTAGCATATTAATAAACTAATAATGTGGGGCCTCATACAAGATAGATGGTTATTGCTCTCTCACATTAAAGAAACCCAGGCTGGTCTGTTAACTCAGTTGGTTAGAGCATGGTGCTGATAACATTAACATCAAGAGTTCAGATCCCCGTACCAGGCAGCTACCCCCCAAAAATAAAATAAAGAAATCCAGAAGTTGTCAGCTTAGGGTTGTTGATAGCTTCATGATTATAAGAAACCCAGTCTCCATTTCTCTTGCTGTCCTGGCATCTTCAGTGTTCCACTTCACAATCCAAGATGGCTGCTTGCACTCCAGCAATCATGTTTCAGTCTAGCCAATAGAAAAGAAGAAGTGGGAGAAGAAAGATTGTTTTCTCTTCCAGGAGGACTCCTCCTAGAAGTCAGTGGCCAGAACTCAGTCATGTGGCAAAGGAGTGTGGAAATATCTCTTTTCTGGGTGGCCATGTATCTTAGAATTGAGAGTTCTATTACTTAGAAGGAAAGGGAGAATGGATATTGGCATCTGCTCTACCACAACAATAGGAATTTTCATGACTCTGATTGAATTCATTTAAGGTTATACGGATTCAAAGGAATCAGAACCTGAGATAACCTTGTTCTTTGTCAGTAAGGGAGATTTCACACTGGGCTCCATCAGTCCATCTGGTATAAGAATGTATACCTAGGAGCATTTTGTTAAACAAAATATGCTCGTCTTTTCATTCATAGCTCATTTTTGCATGAGAGCAGCAACTTTTCAGTAGATCTGGTTTATCAGTTATCTTTCCTAATTGAATTCATTTTAGCTTCTAAAGGAGGTAAAAAGATAAAAATGAATGACAGTTTGATGACCTAGTAATATGAAGACTTAGAGTAGACAATCAATAAATGGTAGCTGCTTTATTATTATTGCTATAAATATTTGATTAGATCATCCCCAAAGTTTCTTCACTGTTTAAAAATTGAAGACTGGATTCCAGTCTTCAGGTATTTCACTAGTGAATGTATCTTTGATAGTTTTTGCTTTGTTTTAATATTGTTTTAAATTTCTAGTTCTCAATTTTGAACCATATGGACTCTCCTTTTCTTCATCTGGCTTCACTGGACGACAGTCTCCTGCTGGCATCTCTCTTGGTTCAGATATATCTGGGAATAGTGCTGAGACAGGGCTGAAAGAGTAAGTTCCTTTCTATTAAAATTGAGACTATGGGAGTGTTTAAATGTTTTTTACCATTCCATTTGTTTTCTGCTTCTGCTTTATATCATCATGATCATTATTTGCTTATTTTATCTTGACTTCCAAGAAGTTTATTATTTCAGTGGAATTCAAATAATTCAAAGGAAGAGGCACATTTGTGGCATTGTGTTTTAACATAATGGCTTAGAAAGGTTCCTAGAAACTAAACTTTGTATGGGCTGTTGTTTCAGTTGTTTCTGTTTATTGGTCTGAAGGTATTGATATTGTATATCATGTCGTTATACTTTAAGATCTTACCTACCTTCCAAGACAGCATAGATATATATAAGCTTTACAGATAGTAATAATGTGTGTGTTATTGCTACTTATTGTAAAAATATATGTATACACATATATATGTTTTTAAAGAAGCATGTTAGAACTTATACACCCAGGTAAGTGTTTAGCATATCATTCTACATTTCTCATAATCTACTCATTCTGTTCTTCTGATAAATACTTCTTATAACCATCTCATTGGAAGATTGACAAATATAAAGATAATCATAAAGTAAGGTGACTAACATTACCTGGGGAAGCTGTATAGACCTGAAGAATGTGTATACTCACCTGAGAAAGCTGTTTACTTTACTAAAAATGCTTCCTGGGCTTCTTTCCAGCCACCTTGAAAATTTGTGATATATTTGTTTTAATATCTTATTTGGTGCTAAGTATTATCCTTTTAAGGTAGATTTTGACTTTGAAAATATAATTAAATTTCTTTTAGAAACATAATTAAGTTAATAAAATGAGATTGTGTGTATAAAGTACATAGTACATAATAATAGCAGCTAACATTTGTCAGTCATTAATAATAGTTGTTATTACTATCATTATCATCACTATCCAAAAGCTGAGTTTACCAAATACAATTAACAATTAATATGAATAATTTTGGTCAATATACTGATGTGACAGTAAAGAAAATGGCCTTGTTTATGAAGGAGCTTCATCTAAAAGAGTTCAAAAATATTTTAAGTAATGGCGGCATATTTGGAGTAAATGTGATAAAATCTCAAAGGTGACAACTTTGAAGGATGACATTTGAATTTTGAGTTCATGTATATTCATTAAAAAGTTGGTCATCTTATTTTATGATCATCTTTGTATTTGTCAATCTTCCAATGAGATGGTCATAAGAAATATTTATCAGAAAAATGACCCAAATAGATTGAGGAATGTAGAATGATATGCTGAATGAAATGGCATAAGTTAAAGTTTTTTCTTAATTTTTTCCTGCTCTGTTAAAAGGCTTATTTTCTTTCCCAGACATTTAATTTTGGTACTACAAGCATAGGGTGCAGATATGGTTTGTGAGCATGTGATGACAGAGGTGACAGCAATTAAGTGTCCCGAAAGAACAAAGAGGCAAGGGAAAGAGAGACAGGAACCCTCCAATCTCAGGGAGGAACTTTCAGTCCCTTTTACCTGCACAACAGGTGACAGCATCTGTTATTTAGTACTGAACTGGGAGACACGACAGGGCCTTGTAAATCCTGTATGTGTACATGGATCATTCAGAGAAATGGCTTTTGGCAAAACTAGGAATTGTGTATGCTACATTATCATGAAATTGTGTATGCTACATTATCATGAAATGGAACATGAGAGATGAATTTAAATTTTTTTTTCCAAAGAGGACCACAGCTCACACATTATTTAAGATTAGGAACCAATGTGGTAATTGGTAAGGCGAATCAGCTTTAGAGTAGAGACAGTTGCTCTTCTACAGTCTCTGGCAAGCAGAGAATAAAATAGTACCAAGCCCAATTTACAATTTCTTACCTGTAAACCCTATTACTGGACAGCACCCTACCTTAAATGGGAGCTCCTAGGGTTGAGTTAAAGTACACCCCTAATCTTTTGATGGTTACTTGGTCAGAATTTGCATCTGTGTTTGAATGGCTTATTAAAAATAATATAAATGCACACCATACAAAATCATAAAACCGTAATAGTGTTGTCAAGATCCAGGCAAAAATGACTCATGTTTAAAAAAATTCTTTTACAGTATGTTTCATATCATTGAGGCATATTTTGTGTATGAAATGGTCTTATATTGCTCTCTAATGTATTTTCCCACTTTTTAGATTGTCTATACGTAATGCATGACAGAAAATTTATGCTGGTAATAGGCATGTATGCATATAAAATAAGTGAGAAACACCTTTAAAATAGCTTAAGGCTCTTTTTCGGCTCATTTTCTAGCCCCCTTTCATTTTGCCTGTTGTTGTGGGTTGGGTTCCCTGAGAAGCACATTCTGCAGTGACATTAAGTATGCAGAATATTAAGGAGTGCCCTTGGGATTGACACCTGTGGAAGGAAGAGGAAAGAAGCAGGTTTAGGCCTAGGAAGAAGTTAAGATGCAATGCATGGTCAACAACAGCCTCTGCTGGCCCCATGGGGAGGTCTGGGTGTAGAATGGCCCTTCACAGTCGTCCTGAGTTGGGCCAAGATGGGTGGCCAGGATTTTACATTTCTGTTCACCAATCACTGGATGTGGGCTGCCTTGGAAGGTGTGTGATCTCAGGTGAGGCAGCCCTCTGCAGCTGAGGCAGTCCCTGCTAGCACTCCTAGCAACACTTCCGACCATACTTATTGAAGGTAGATCTGGATGGAGTAGCCCAGGGTCCACCACACCTGCCTTTTTTTGTTAAACTAATATTTGAATCATTTGTTAATGACACTTGGGTACTTGTTCTTTTTTTTCTTTTTTTTTTTTTGAGTAAATAATTAAAGGAAATATGTCAGTTCAAGAGGTTACAAAGATACTGTAATTGTACTGTGGGTATTCATGAATTTCCTAGAGGTCCTGCTTTTGAGATCCTAGGGATGCAAAGGGTCATTTTAGTGATTCCCATGACCACTTTTGGATCTGCTTGTGGTAAGGACAACCAATTTTCTTCTAAGAGGTTTATTAATGTTTTATTTCATTTAACAACTTTTTAGAAAACTCTTTTGGTACCTAAAAGAGAGAGGGAAATGAAGATACTTGTAAAGAAATACACAGCAGTAAAAATCATTGCAAAGAATAAACCAGTTCCTTGTAGGGCATTCTTTATTAACATTCAAATTTGCCTTCAGTCACTTACTACTTAATAGCATTGATTCTTTACTCAGTATGAAGTATAACTACTTGCTTTTTGTTTTTGGCCTACTACAGAAAATCAAATTGATCACGATTTCAACAAATTAGATGGGAATAATAATGAATACAGATATTTCTGAGTCTTCCTTTTAGATTCATTTCATGATCTTCCTAACTTGTAGTAGAAATTTTTAGAATGTTGTTTTGGGCCATGACAGGGATGCTTAAATGAGCCAGGTGCCAAGGACACATAGTTCTATTTTTTTTTTTTTGGTAGTTTTTTCTTCCTACAGTTTTATGATTAGCAAATATAAATTGTATATATTTAAGGTGTAAAACATGATGTTTTGATATACATTGTAAAATTATTACCACAATCAAGCTAATTAATGTTCTTATAGGAGAACAATAGGGACAATCTGTGGCTGTTTCAGCCTGTGCTTACGATGGTATTAGTCACTTCAGATTCATAGTTGTAACTTTTGGGACAACATTAGATGAGTCCATATTCTAAATTTGGCCCTGGACTTTTTGCCTAGATGCCTTGCCTGGGCTTTTTGGGTCAGATACCTGACACTTAATCACTACTTTAATTCTTCTTCAGCTCAGGTATAAAAAATTCCTAAGCCTCATGGTCTTTCTTCTGTAGACCAAACCAACTAAGCTAACCAGCCAGTGCCTTATTTTACTTTTATAGAAGTACATTTATAATATTTGAAAATGTAGCTAGTGTTCACATTAAGAAAACCTTCTGTATTAAAAGTAAATTTATACATAGGAGTATATTTGAATGACTGTTTTTGCTTTCAACAGGATTTTATTTAGTGAATTTATATAGGTATAATCCCTTTATATACAGCTAAGAAACTTGAGTCATTTCTGATATTTAACCCATCAGAATTTTAAAGATAAGGTATTTTTGAAAAGTCAATGGGGGAAAGGAACCAATTTACAATAATTCTATTTTTGTGCAACTTATCTAAGCAATTGAGTGAAAATTACATGGTCCGAAATTTTAAACTAAGTCTAGAGTAGTGGTATCTTAAATCATGTGACTATGGTGTGGGGGGATGTTGGCTGTAACTAAAGTAAAATCTAGAGATCTAGGTTTTACTTCTGTCATATAAAATATATATGAAAGCTGTTTCTAAAAGGCCATGGGTAATGATGTGTTTTGGAAAAAATGCCCCCCCAAATAACTATTTAGCAGTTATTTAAATTGACTTGATTTCATTATCAATCTCCTTAGGACAAATAGCTTGAAGCTGGAAGGTATAAAGAAATTGTGGGGGAAGGAGGGCTATCTTCCCAAGAAGGAGAGCAAAACTGGTGAAGAAACTGAAGCTCTGCCTGTTCCTCAAGAGAGTATAATGGAGAGTGTAGATCAAGCTAAAACAAAAAAGGATCAGTGTCAAGTGCTTACCCAATCTAAAGAAGAGAAAGAAAAGCAGCTGCTGGCATCATCATTATTTGTTGGACTAGGATCAGAAAGCACTATCAATTTGGTAAGTAATCAGTTATGTTCCTCTAAGAATCTGTGTACCCTGTTTGTACAAAAAACTGGCTCTGTAAAACCTCCTGACTATCCTCTGTACACATGGTGGGAAATGGTTTCCACAGCTCTCACTTGCCATCATTTTCCAGCTCCAGAGCCAAAAAGAGAAAATCCAATTGGCTCAACTGAGTGGCATCATGCAGAAGGAGGAGCAGCTAATGATGAGATACAATTAGCATGTATCCTCTTGCCTCTCAACCCCAATTTTTCCTCTGTCGCTAGGACAGAGCAGACGGGATTGGGACTAGCTAGAGACGTGCTCCTTCTTTATCATGCCTCCTTTTGTATGGCTGCTTTTCTCCCTCAGTCTATTCCATACTGATTTTTCTCATGTTTAAGGTTCTCAGTTACATAGATCAAGGCTGGGTTGATGTATTTCATTTTAACTAACTTTTATTTTTAGGTCAGTTATTTATTTTGAGTTAATTTTTTATATAGTTCACTGTTAAGAGTCAAGTTTTTTTTTATTTTTTCACCTTCACCTTTTTATTTCATCTTCATTTTTAGAAGACATTTTCTCTGGATTGCAATGCTAGGCTGACTGTTTCTTTTCTTTAAGTATTTTAACAAAGATGTCACTACAGCAGTGTATTTTGGCCTGTGTAGCTTCTGATTAACAACAGATTGACAGTGCAGATGAGTTCATTAAACTTGAAGACAAAGTAATAGAAACTATCCAAAATGAAACACAGAGAGAAAGAAAAGACAAAACAAAACAAAAAGGAACAGAATCAGTGACCTGAGGGACAGGATCAAGCAGTCTAATATGCGTCTAATTTGAGTCCCATGATTATTGGAATTGGAAATCCATTGCCCACTCTCCCATCCGCAATTTCCCTTGTTTTTGTGTTAATAGAATATTAGTTCTTGTTTAATGACTTCTGAATTGGGAGGTCAGAGACAAACTTATCTGCTTAGTGTTAGAAGAAAGTGTTGGGGCTTGAGGGGAATGGAGACGTTATGAAAAGGGAACTAGAATTCTGATTAACTAGAATCATGTGAAGGGTAACTGTGCAGTGTTGTAGCCCCCAGAAGGATAGAGACATGGACTTACAATAGTGCCAGTTTGCTGCACTGATTCTAGATAGAACTTTGTGAGGCAAGGGAACACTTGAACCATCACTTTTCTTACTTAGATTCACGAACCATTCCTCAGAAGGTTTAAATCAAGGATGGCAAATTTGCTGTTCCTGTCTCCTGAGTCTGTGTCAAACATACATCATCAGTCAGTTATAGAATTCTTTCCTGCTGAGTTTTCCAGTCAGCCTTTGCCAGTTGATTCTTGAGGTAAAACCAGTTTTTCTTCTCTGCTTATTAACTCATAGGCTGTGAAATCATGATTATTATAGATTACTAAAACAGTTTGGATCATCTCTGCATTTGAGGGTAACTTAGTCTTCTACAGGACAACTCTGGAAACTCAAAAAATGGCTAGGTTTCTCAGTATTTTTAATTTGTCCAATTCTGTAATCTAGTATTCTGAAATCTATCGAGTTTTTAGAAGTGTTCATGACTGACTTTTTGACTTTATTTCTTTTTTTATTTTATGTGTTTTTAAAAAGAAGTAAGATTTAGCTAATATTTCAAAGTTATGTAGCTGTCCAAATTTTAGGTCTTAACATTTTCTTCATCTCTGATTTTTTGTAGCAAGTTAGTAAACTGCTCATTTGGAATTACAGAAAATGTTTAAAACTCATGACTAATAGAATGGTTTCTTTTATGTTATTATTATTTTACTTTTGCAGCTGGGAAAAGCAGATACTGTCTCTCACAAGTTCAGAAGGAAATCAAAAGTCAAGGAAACCAAAAGTGGAGAAACAGCCCATTCTCACAGTATGACCTGTTCTTCTGTTAGTTCTTTGTCAAATGTGGCATATGATGAAGATTATTATTTGAATACTTTACAGGATAGAGGAGACAAGGAACTAAAGAAATTTTCTCTCAGTTTGGAACTTTTGGATTCTGAGCCTCTCACAGAACTACCCTTGGTTGAGAAACTCTCAAATTGCAACCTGTCTGCACCTTCTTTGTTTGCTGATAATGATATGGAAATTTTTCACCCTCCTCAATCTACTGCAGTCTCAGTTGCCAAGGAAATGTCTTTAGCTTCTTCTTTGTTGGAAGAAACTACTGAATACATACATTCAAATCTTATGGAGGTCTCTAATAATGAAACCATATCACTGTTTTCTTACAAAATTTGGAAAGATGATTGTTTATTGATGGTCTGGTCAATCACTAATAAGAGTGGTTTGGAACTGAAAAGTGCTAACTTAGAAATTTTTCCTGCAGAAAATTTCAAGGTAAGAAAATGAATGGTTTGTTATTTCTGCCTTAAATGGATAGTGCTCGCTAATAATGTTTCTGCTGTTCACTCTTCTGATGGTTTTTAAATTTCTCCTTCTTTTACCTTCTTTGCAAAAACAGGTAAAAGGTGTGACAAATTTTTTCCTTTTTTTTTTTTTTGACTGGTAAGGGGATCGTGACCCTCCGCACGGTGTGGTTCTCACCAGCCATACCTATATAGGATCCGAACCCACGGCCTCGGCGCTACCAGTGCCGCACTCTCCTAAGTGAGCCATGGGCCAGCCCAATTTTTTACTATTTTGAGTAGGGACAAATTGTTCAAAAGAGGCAAAGAAGGAAGCATAATAGAGATTGTATTGGGGAAGGCCATAGCTACAAAGTGAGTTTAGATGGAGCACAGTGAAAATGTAGGCTCTTGGTTTAGATTGCTTGGCTCATTAGCTGTGTTACATGGTCAGGTTATTTAACTGTTTTGTTCCTCGGTTTGCTTATGTTTCAAATGAGAATGTTAACAGTGTGTGCCTGTTACTGTGAAGGTATGAGTTAATACCTGTAAAATGCTTACAGCAGTACATGGCACCTGGTAAGTATTATTGTTTATTTTCAGTGTGTACTTAGTGTTCTCTTTTCTTGCACTGTGTAAATGTCTCATTCACTCTTGTCATAACTACTGACAGGAAATTCTGAAATTATTTAACAAATCAAGTAAAAATATTGAAGGGTAAATTTGTATATTACCTCTTTTTTCTCTCACTGATGGATTATTCTGCACTGAGTGCTCAGACATCAGTTCTGTTTCTTTTCTAGCTCCAAGAGACTGCCATTTTGATTTCTGGGAGTATGTTTAATTGCATTTTTGTGTGGATGTCCTTGGTGGAGTTATAATGTATATCTGTCTTCCACAAAACCGACCCCTTTTCTTTTATGAACTGGAATGTGTTGAATGGGATATTGTCTGGGTCACTGACTGGGGCAGAAGTTCCCAAATCTAGATGTACATTTAAATCACCTGTGGAACTTAAAAAAAAAAAAACCAACCCAGTTGCTTGAACACTACCACCAGATCTTGAGTAAGGGTAGAGAATGAGAATGGAAGACATCTCTATTTTTTTTTTTTTTTTTTAAACTCTGCTAGCTTCAAAAATCTGATGCCGGCCAGTGTTGAGAGCTTCCAGACTAGAGTTTAATAATCTTTTAAAAAATAATCATACAAGGGCTTTAACTGTAAAGCCATTTGGTATGTAATCTTGACCTGTGTACTGTTATTTCTTGTCTGTGCTAGTTAATTTTTCTCAAGGTTTGTTATTAACTTCACACTACTATGCTTTTGTACCACTTCAATTAAATAGAAAATCAGTATTCATATAATAGTTTGTATTGATCCCTTCTTCAATACTTTTATTACTTTTATTTACAGATCACTGAGCAGCTGGGATGCTGTTTGCCTGTAATGGAAGCAGAAGGCACCAAAAACTTTCAATATAGTGTGCAGATGGAAAAACCTTTTACAGAAGAGAATCTTTCTGGTTTTATAAATTATCAAATGATGGATACTCATTCTGTTCAAATGGAATTTTCCATAAACTTATCACTGTTAGATTTCATTAGGTAAATATTTTCAGGAATGTTATTTATTCATTCAGCAAATATTTATTAGGCTTCTTTTCTGGGCAGAGGAACTATGCTATGTGCTAGGGACTATAACAGTTAAAAACCAGATACATTTCCTACCTTCAGGGAGCTTCCAGTCTATGGAAGAGACATTGAACAGTCACATAAATATATACGTAATTATGATTTTGCTATGAAGAGAAAATAAATGGTACAGAGGGAGATTATGAGACCTGACTTAAGGTAGGGTTGGTTGGTAATCTGGGAAAATTTCTGAAAGTAGTATCTAAAATGAAATAAATTCAAAGATTCTGCATGGCTTTTTTTTTAAGCTTTTGAAGTTTTTCTCATTTGTATTTTATTCGTTTAATTATTTCATAAAATCTGTTAAGCTTTAGAGAAAAGAAAATCAATATAGTGATTAAACTTTTATTAAACATACAATACGTACTTAGCACTATATTAGGCATTATGCAGTGTTAACAAAATAATTAAAACAATCTCTTAACACTTTTGCTCTCATTTAGTTTTATAAATGTATTGTACTGTCTTTCAACATTTTTTAAAATGAAGACTGCCTGAACCAAGAATGAAGAATACCAGTGAATATCTAAAAAATTTTTAACTTCCACACATTACTTGTGTTACACTACTATAATTTTTGCCCACTCGTTAAGGTCTTTTAGTAAGAACGTGTCTATCAGTCTGTCAGAGTATTTATGTCTGTGTTGCAGTGTAAGATAAAATTCAGCCTTCACAAAATTTATATTCTGTGACAGTGAAGATATTTCCCATGATGAGCATTAGTAATCTAAAGAAACACTATATATATAACATAAACAGTTCTGTGTGTATTAATAAAATCTTTATATCTTTAGAAAGAACTTTTTTCTTGACTATAAAATCAATGTATACTTATAAAATTCAAATGCTATAGAAAAATATGAATAAGTAGAATATAAAAGTTTCCTATAATTCCACCCCTCAGAGATACCCAATTTTTACTGTTTGACCTTTAGTCTCATAAACCATTTTCATAATGTGTTTTTAAAAATTCTTTCCCTTGATCTAATTTATTTAAGGTGCTAGGTCTTTGTAATCATTCTCTTTTACGTGACTTTGATAGAGTATCTCATTATCCCCAAATCCAAAGTATACATAAAAGAAAAGTTTTATACTATAATTGAATAATTCATGAAATTACTTGGTAAAATGTTACTGGAATGACAAATAGTCAGAAAGAGAACTAAGTGAGTTACAGAAAAGACATTTTCAATTTCATAATATCTTATTTCATTATTTTCATGAGGTTGGAGGATGATACTAAGTATTCTAATCATATTTAGTTTAAAAACATAAATTTTGCCGGACCCAGATTTACAATGATTATGTTTTATTCCCATGGATCATTTGAAATGTATATTTGTTTAGAATCATTTCATTCTTTTGGACATATATCTAATTTTAAAAATTATTTTCAGACCATTAAAAATCTCAACTGAAGACTTTGGAAAACTCTGGTTATCCTTTGCAAATGATGTGAAGCAAAATGTGAAAATGTCAGAATCTCAAGCCACGTTGCCTTCTGCCTTGAAGACTCTGCAACAGAAACTAAGACTTCATGTTGTTGAAATTATAGGTTCGTAGAGTTACAAAAAGTCAATCCTGTGTTTATAGGAGCTTTCTCACAATCAGAACACAAATCAACTCTTAGAAGTGTCAGTCTTCTTAGAACTGTGTTCCTGTTATGAGCATCTTTCAGATGAGTGTTTTTCAGACTATATTAAAATTTTTTTATTGGAAAATACACATAACATAAAATTTAACTGTTCAACCATTTTTAAATGTACAGTTCAGTAGCATTAAGTATATTCGCAGTGTTGTGCAACTGTTACCACCATCAATCTCCAGAACTTTTTCACCTTCCTCAACTGAAACTCTGTACCCATTAAACACTAACTTCCCATTTCCCCTCCCTCCCCAGTCCCTGGCAAACACCATTCCACTTATTGTCTCTATGAATTTGACTACTTTAGTTACCTTAAATAAGTGGAATCATACAATATTTGCCGTTTTGTATCTGGCTTATTTCACTTAGCACAATGTCTTCAAAGTTGGACCATGTTGTAGCATGTGTCATAATTTCCTTCTTTCTTAAACCTGAATATTATTCCACTGTATGACTGTACTACATTTTGTTTATCCATTCATCTGTCAGTGGGCACGGGTTACTTCCACTGTTCGGCTCTAGTGAATAATGTTGCTATGAACATGGATATACAAATATCTGTTCAAGTCCCTGCTTTCAGTTCTTGTGATTATACACCCAGAAGTGGAATTGCTGGATCATATGGTAATTCTGTATTTAATTTTTTGAAAAGTCACCATCAGTTTCTCAGCAATTGTACCATTTTACATTCCCATAAGCAATGCACATGGGTTCCAGTTTTATCACATTTTCATCAACATTTTTTTTTTTTATAATAGCTATCTTTATGGGTGTTAAGTAGTATCTCATTGTGGTTTCAGTTTACATTTCCCCAGTGATTAGTGATGTTGAGCATCTTTTCATGTGCTTATTGGCCATTTGTATATCTTCTTGAAGAAATGTCTTTTGAAGTCACTTTTTTAAAAAATAATTTTACATTTTTGTTTTGTTTTAGGCAATGAAGGGCTATTGGCCTGTCAGCTTCTCCCATCCATCCCGTGCTTACTGCATTGCCGAGTTCATGCTGACTTATTAGCCTTATGGTTTAGATCTTCCTGCTCTACTCTTCCTGACTATTTACTTCATCAGTGTCAAAAGGTGGTGGAGGGATCCTAGCAGAAGCTCTGCTTAATTTTACTCCATCAAGATAAATGGTTTACATAGATAAACTTATTTACCAAAGTGGAAAGAACTCATGGTACTTCTAGTGAAAGTGGGGATTATTACAAGTTATGATTTATGTGTTTTCTTTATGATTCTTGGTCAAGAAAGATCCCCAAGAAACTGTGTCCCTAACCTTTTACTCAGGATTGTACAGTATGTTTGGGCCCCAAAAAAGTGACCTAAGCTAATGTTATAAACTGCTAATGGTTTATATAGCAAATGGTTTATATAGCACTTAGTGTAGATGGACTGAAAATATTTATTTTGTTATAAATAATTTTATAACAAGTTTACTCTAGTGCTAGCTAATCTGTAGTAAAGCCAAGTCTCAGTTCTCTGCGTTAATGGAAGGGAGACATGAAATTGATAATCTGAAACCTAATTCATATTTGCTTTGGAATACAGTGTATATTTCTTGGTAGGCAAGACAACACTTTCAATTATGTTTTGCTTAGATTGGTGTTGCGCTAAGTCGGCATAGCACACACTAACAGTTGTAGGAGATTCATGAGCGTGCTGGATATTGGGGAGTCCAATATGTGGTATATTTTTTATTACAGATAACTTGTTATGCATAATTCCAGATAATTTGGCTATAAAATGTATCTGTTTTTCACTTGCAAGTATTATAAAATTCACAGTGAATCACCGTATTCTTATTTTAAAAACTCAGAGCCATTTACAAAATATTGTCATATAGAATCAAAACACATAAGAACCCACAGTACCAAAGCAAGCAGATATAAGAGGATGACAAATTTAAAAGTGTGATTGGAGTATAAATAGTAAAACTATCTTTCCTGGCCTTTGAATCCATTAGCACTCAATGGATATAGCTGAGGCAGTGATTAAGTATGCCATACAGGTTCTTCAGTAAAATATATCATTTTCATGTTATAGTTATGCCTATATTGCCTCTGTCAGAACTATTATCAGTAAAAGAAGAGGTTAATCCTAATATGGATGATGGACCAAAATCTTGGGATTGTACATTAACTGAAATAGTATTTTATAAAACCTTATGGTGCTGTGGAAAATATTTTATTATTTCACTTTTTCTGACACTTTGCCATGGAGACTATTCAGGTAATACAGTTTTAAGTCATTGCAGTTAATACTTTGGTTAATTGGTACCGTTTATCACCCAGGTCAGGAATTCTGGTTTTAGTTTATCTCATCAATCACAGCTGATCAAGATGCTAAGGGGATTCCCCTGACCTAATAGATTTCGTTACTCATTTGTGTCTAGAGTATTTCCCTCCCTAAAAACAAAAGCAGTGTTTTGTTTTGTTTTTTCTTGATTAATTTTTAAGTTATTCAATAAAAAGAATTAACATCTTATTAATTTCATTCTCTTAAAAACGTACAGTAAAACCTTACTATAAGAGCAATAAGTGACTGGAATTTCCTATATAATAGGTTCCTCCTTTTGAATAGAAAATCAGATTCATCCTTAGGCTCCCAGCAGTATCATGATGAAGGGAATGTGCTGACTTTGGTGGTGTGGTGGACACTGGTATCTAGTAGCCTCATCAGCTTCCTCTTTATTCCTACCTCTGTCAGCAGCATCTGCTGCCCCTTATCTGACTCAGCTGTTATTCTGACAAAGAGAGAGGAAGTGCCCTCTCACTTTGCAAAGGAGTGCAGCGTATGGTAGAGGAGGTGTTCCAGCTTTTTGTGTTCTTACTTCCATGTGTTTACATGCTCACTGAGGCTGAGTCGAGTGTGGTACCATAGGTTCAGGATGCCTAGCATGCACATGGACAGCTACTAGGGAGATATTACAAAGGGCTTTCTGTTCCTTTGTTAGAATGTGTTCATGAGTAGCAGCAGCAGTTGTCATGAGCGACATGCTTGACATACAGAGCTGTCTAATGGTGGGAGAGGTGTAATGGTAGATTTAAAGTTGGTAGCATGATTTTGGGTCTGCCAAAGGGAATATGTCACTTTTGTTCTTTCTGAACCTACTAAATAAAAGTAGGGTAACAGAGTTTCTACTGAAATGTTTAGTAGAATGTTTACAATTTTTATATTTTTATGATTTTAAAAACAAACAATAATAGAAAAGAGTAAATTTTAAGGAACTTCAGGACAGAATGTATTCTGCCTAAATTCATTGAATGTTTTAAGTTTAAATCACGCATCACCAACCTTTTTTGCATTGTTGGAGTTGTGACTATTAAGTAGGGAGAATGATATTTATGGGTAGATTCCTTCTTTTTACCTTATAGCCATAATTTAGTCAGTGAAGGACAACATCTGGGTCAGCGCTGTGGGGGCATGCTCCTCCGTGTGAGTTTTGTGCCAGGCATTTTTGCTGAGAATGGAGAGGGTAGCAAGTGTGAATCTGGGGGAAAATAAGGGAAGACAGGAAAGCCTTAGGAGCAGGTAGAGGAAGAAGGGTCAGGTTCCCACCTGTGAAGTAAAGGAGGTGAGAGGCTCCTCAGGGTTTGATAGTAGGCCCCAAGTAAGTGTCCTCCTAGAGAAACTGCAGATGGAAGCTGAGCAGTTACCAAGTACTAATGTGCCAAGCATACCAAGCATAGCGTGTGCTCTGCAGAGGAACCTTATTTTAAAGAATATTCTACTGTCATCTACCAAAAGAATTGTGGTATAAGTGCAGTATTTTATTTTTTTCCTTTATTGTATTTTATGTCAATAATATTTTAAAATGTTGAACTATTTGTCTTATGTCTTCATGGATAAATGTAGTTTTTGTCTTATGATTGTGAGCCACTGAAAGTGCACTGAACCTATTCACGTGTCATTATAGATGTTTTGCTGTGTTAAAGTTTTAGGAGAGAATATGCAAGTGAATAACAATTTAATAGTCATTTATTACCTTATTTTGGAGTTGAATTCTGTAATTTGAAAAAGTTCAGTTAAACATGTAATAAATACAAAGTGATCTATACTATTCCTTGGTTTCTATGTTCTTTATTATCTAAATAGCTGTATAATAAGTAATACTATTTAATCAGTAATTTTGTGGGCATTAGCTAAAAAGAGCAGAAGCAATTGGAAAGGGATGAAAAGAATAATTTACTCATTGTAGCCCCAAAGAATCTGGTGTAATTGATTAAAAGAAACCATACTACTATTTCTATATGATGGTCAGAAAGAGTTTTGTGAGCTTCAGACAGATTAGAGCATGGATTGAATCTCAGGATGCCCGCCTATATGCCTGCTCTCATCATAATCTGACCAGAGCATTCAAAGCAGAGTGTTCTCTTTCTATAATGCCCTTTCTTTACAGTTGCTTCATGATGCAGCAAACACAGTAAATCCGTTAAAAACTTAGTGACCAAAGAAATCTGAGTTTCCTGGCCAACTCTGCATTGTATATCCTAAAACCCAAAGGTAAATCAGAAATAGAGTTCAAATCTTACTTATTTATGCCTCTTGTTGGCTACAATGTATTGCAGGAAAAAAGTTGTGAGACTTGAAGTTCCATCTTTGGGGCACTGAAGGAAAAGGAGGTTTAAATGCACTACACCCACTATAGTTATTGAAAAGAAGGAAGCTGTTGAAAGAGAGGGGTGGCCTGCAGCCAAATGGGCCAGGGCTAATTAGCTTTTTATGGTTAGGAACTGTGTGTGTGCATTCTGTTTTTTTTTAAAATAGACTTTATTTTTTAAGACAACTTTTTTTTAGAGCAATTTTAAGTTTACAACAAAATTGAGAGGAAGGTAAGAGATTACCCATTTCCCCCTCACAACCCCCCACATGCATAACCTCCTCTATTATCAATATCCCCCACCAGAGTGGTACATTTGTTACAAATTGATGGACCTACACTGACGTATTATTATTACCCAAAGTCCACAGTTTACATCAGGGTTCACTCTGTGTGTGTATTCTATAGATTTGGACAAACGTATAATGACATGTATCTACCATTATAGTATCATACAGAGTATGTTCACTGCCCTAAAAATCTGTGCTCTATTAGTGCCCACTTCCCAACCTTTGGCAACTACTGATCTTTTTACTGTCTGCATAATTTTGCCTCTTCCAGAATGTCATATGGTTGAAATTATACAATATGTAGCCTTTTCAGATTCTCTTCTTTCACTTATTAATATGCATTTAAGTTTCCTCCATGTCTTTTCATGGCTTGATAGCTCATTTCTTTTTAGTACTGAAAAATCCATTGGATGTACCACAGCTTTTTTATTCATTCACCCACTGAGGGACATTTTGGTTGCTCTCAGATTTTGGCAGTTATGAATAAAGCTGCTATAACATCTGTGTACAGGTTTTTGTGTGAACATAAGTTTTCAACTCCTTTGAGTAAATACCAAGGAAAACAGTTGGTGGATAATATGGTAAGAGTATGTTTAGTTTTGTAAGAAATTGCCAAACTGTCTTCCAAAGTGGCTGTTACATTTTACATTTCTGCCATTTCTCGTTCCTGTTGCTCCTTGTCAGCATTTGGTTGTGTCAATGTTCTGGATTTGGGCCATTCTAATAGGTGTGTGGCAATATCTTTTTTTTTTTTCTTTCTTTTTCTATTTTTGTGACCGGTAAGGGGATTGTAACCCTTGGCTTGGTGTCGTCCACACCACGCTCAGCCAGTGAGCGCACCGGCCATCCCTATATAGGATCCGAACCCACAGCAGGAGCGCTGCTGCACTCCCAGCGCCGCACTCTCCCGAGTGAGCCACAGGGTCGGCCCCAATATCATGTTTTAATTTGCATTCTCTGATGACATACGATGTCGAGCATCTTTTCATATGCTGCCATCTGTATATTTTCTTTGGTGGTGTGTCTGTTAAGGTCTTTGGCCCATTCTTTGATTGGGTTGTTTTGTTATTGTTAAGTTTGAGTTCTGTATGTATTTGGGGTAACAGTCTTTTATCTGATATGTCTTTGGCAAATATTTTCTCCCAGTCTATAGTTTGTCTTTTCATTCTTTTGTTAGTGTCTTTTGCAGAGCAGAAATTTTTAATTCAAGTGAAGTCCAGTTGAATTTTTAACTCAATCGAATTTTTAATTCAATTGTTTCTTTCATGGATTGTGCCTTTGGTGGTACATCTAGAAAGTCATTGCCAAACCTAAAGTTGTATAGATTTTCTCCTATGTTATTTTCTAGGAGTTTTAAAGTTTTGTATTTTACATTTAGGTGTGTGATCCATTTTGAGTTAATTTTTGTGAAGAATGTAAAGTGAGTGTGTGTGTGCATGTGGATGTCCAGTTGCTACAGCACCGTCTGTTGAAAAGGTTTTTTTTCCTCTGTTTTATTACCTTCTTTGTTAAAATCAGTTGACTGCATTTATGTGGACCTATTTCTGAGCTCTCTGTTCTGTTCCGCTGATCTGTTTTTGTCTGTTCTTTTGCTTATAGCACACCGCCTTGATTATTGTAGCTTTACAGTACTTGAAGTCAGGTAGTGTCAGTCCTCTAACTTTATTTTTCTCCTTCAGTAGTGTATTGGCTGTTCTGAGTCTTTTGTCTCTCCGTGTAAACTTTATAATCAGTTTGTGGATATCTGCGAAGTAGCTTGCTGGAATTTGATTTGAACTGCATTGATTCTAAAGATCTAGATGGGAAGAAGAGACATCTTGACAATATTGAATCTTCCTATCTATGAACATGTAATATCTCTACATTTATTTAGTTCTTTGATTTTTTTCCATCAGAGTCCTATAGTTTTTCTTATATTGATCTTGTACATATTTTGTTAGATTTATACTGAAGTGTTTCATTTTGGGGAGTGCTAATGTAAATGGTATTGTGTTTTTAATTTCAAATTCCATGTGTTCGTTGCTGGTATATAGGAAAGCCATTGACTTTTGTATATTAACCTTGTATTCTGCAGCCTTGCTATAACTGCTTATTAGTTCCAGGAGATTTGATGTTGATTCTTTTGGATTTTCTACATGTATGCTGTAGATTGGATGCCCCCCAATCTCACTGAGGCTTAATCCTCACTCTAACTGTTAAGGGTGGGAAATCCTATTATGGTAATTGAAAGGTAGGGCCTTGGGGAGGTGATTAGGTTGTAGGACAATGCCATAGTAATTGGTTAATAATGGTGGTTCTGAGGGCTTTAAAAGGGGAGCATGTCAGGGTTGTGGTTCTGAGGGCATTAAAAGTAGAGCACATGAACCTCTCTCTCTGCTCCACCATTTCCTATGATGTGAGACCCCTGTGTTGCTGTAAAGCCACCATCAAAGAAGACCCTCAGCATAAGTGTTCCCTGGACTTCCCAGCCTCCAAAACTGTAAGCAGTAAATTTTGTTTTCTTTACAAAATACCCAGTTCTGTGTATTTTGTTATAAGTAACAGAAACAGACTAATACAGAAAATTGGTACCAGAGAAGTGGGGTGTTACTAATAACAAATACTTGGAAATGTGGAAATGGCTTTGGACCTGGGTGTTGAGAAGAGGCTTTAAGAATTTGGAGGAGCAGGCTAGAAAAAGCCTAGCAGTTAGTTGGGAGTTTAGAAGACAAGAAAACCAGGGGAAGTTTGGAATGTTTTAGAGACTGGTTAAATGGTAGTGACCAGAATGCTTATGGAAATAAGGACTATAAAGACCACTCTAAGGAGGTTTCAGATGTACATGAGAAGGGACTTTCTGTAAACTGGGGCAAAGATCAACCTTGCTATGAACTGGCAAGAAACTTGGCTGCATTATGTCCATGTCCTAGGACTTTGTGAAAGTTGGATCTTACGAGTTGTGAACCAGAGTATTTAGTGGAAGAAATTTCTGTGCAGCAAAACATTCAGGAAGTGGCATGGCTACTTGTAGTATACTACACTGAGTTATGGCAGAAAAGGCATGATATAAAGCCAAAATTTAAAAGGGAAGCGTAATGTAAAAATTTGGAAAATTTGCAGTCTGGCCATGTTGTAGAGAAACAGACAGCATTTCTAGAAGAAAAATGCAACAGAGCTAAGAAGATTAGTTGAAAGGAAAGGGATTATCAACAGAAGGGGGGAAAGGCCCTGAAGGCACTGCAGAAGTCTCTGGGACCAACCCTTCCATCTCAGCCCAAAGGCCTAGGGAGACAAAATGGTCTTGGGGAGCAGGCTTGAGGCACCCTCCGCAGGCTCACTGCCCAGGACCACTTCAGGAAACTGCTTCCAGCACCAGCAACCCAGCTGCTTTGGCTGCTCCAGCTGTGGCTATTGACCCCAGGTGTGGGTGGACCCACAGCTTTGGAAAATACAAGCCAGAAGCCTTGGTGGCGTCCACATGTTGTTAGGTCTGCAGGTCTGCAGGCTCTCAGAATGCCAGAGCTGTGAAGGCTTGTGAGCCTTTACCCTGATTTCAAAGGATATATGAAAAGCCTGGGGGCCCAGGAAGATATCTGTCACAGGGCAGAGTCACTGCAGACAGCCTTCACTAGAGCAATGCTAAGCAGAAACGTGAGGCTGGAGTTGCAGCAGAAAAACCCAACAGCACCTTGCCTAGTGGAGCCGTGGGATGGAGACCCCAGACCTGTGGAATACCAGAGTGTAACACCAGCCTGGGAGAGCTGAAGTGTGGCCTGAGACCAGGAAAGCCATAGGAGCAGAACTGTTCAAGGACTTGAGGACCCAACCCTTGCACCAGCGTGCAGACGACATCGAACATGGAGTCAAGGTACATGATTCACCAGCTTTGAGATTTAACGTCTGCCCTGCTGGGTTTTGGACTTGTTTGGGACCTGTTACATCTTTCTTTTGGCCTATTTCTCCCTCTCCCTTTTTGAATGGTACTTTGTTCCCTATGGTTGGCCCCTACCATTGTATCTTGGAAGTAGATAACATGTTTTTGATTTCATGGATGGGACTTTGAACTTTGGACTTTTGAGTTGAAACAAGTTAAGACTTTTGAGATGAAATGAATGTATTTGTGTGTCAAAAGGACATGAGTTTGAGGGGTCAGGGGCAGAATGCTGTAGATTGGGTACTCCCCTCTCCCAATTTCATCGAGGCTTAATCCCCACTATAACTTTTAAGGGTGGGAAATCCTATTGTAATTGACAGGTGCACACTTGGGGAAGTGATTAAATTGTAGGACCATGCCATAGTGAATGGATTAATAATGGCAGTCAGGGGCGTGGTTCTGAGAGCTTTAAAAGAAGAGCACTTGAGCAGTTAGTCTCTCTCTGCTCTGCCATTTTCTGCCGTGTGAGACCCCTGAGTCACCGTTGCCACCACCAAGACCCTCACCAGATGTGTTCCCTGGACTTTGGACTTCCTACCCTCTGAAACTGTAAGCAATAAAATTTTGGTTTTTTTCCTAAATCACCCAGTTTCAAGTATTTATGTTATAAGCAACAGAAATGGACTGATACAATATACGGTCATGTTTTCTGCTAACAGAGACAGTTTTATTTCTTCCCAGTAAGTATACCTTTTGTTTTATTTTTTGTCTTACTGCATTAGCTAGGACTTCCAGCACAATGTTGAAAAGCAGTGGTGAGAGGGCACATTCTTGCCTTGTTCCTGATCTTACTAGGAAAGCTTCTGGTTTTTCACCATTAAGTATGATGCAAACTGTAGGTTTTTTGTAGATATTCTTTATCAAGTTGAGGAAGTTCCCCTCTATTCCTAGTTTACTGAGAGGTTTTATTTTAAATGGGTGTAGGATTTTGTCAAACTCATTTTCTGAACCTAGTAATATGATTATGTGAGTTTTCTTCTTTAGCCTGCTGATGTGATGGATAGCATTAATTGATTTTTGAATGTTGAACCAGCTTTTCATTGCCTGTGATAAATCCTACTTGGTCATGGTGTGTAATTCTTTTTTTACATTGTTGGATTCGATTTGCTAATATTTTGTTGAGGTTTTTTTGCATGTACATTCGTGAGAGGTATTGGTCTATAGTTTTCTTGTAATATTTTTGTCTGGTTTTGGTACTAGGGTAATGCTGGCCTCATAGAATGAGTTAAGTATTCCCTTTGCTTTTATCTTCTGAAGCAGATTATAGAGAACTATTATAATTTCTTCATTAATGTTTCGTAAAATTCATCTGTGTACCCATCTGGGCCTGGTGCTTTCTTCTTTGGAAGTTTATTAGTTATTGATTCAATCTCTTTAGTAGAGATAAGCCTATTCAGATTATTGTGTGTGTGTGAGTTTTGGCAGATTGTTTCTTCAAGAAATAGGTCTATTTCATGTAGGTTATCAAATTTGTGGCATAGTATTTCCTTATTATTCTTTTAACATTCATGAGATCTGTAGTGATGTCTCCTCTTTCTTTCATTTCTGATATTAGTAATTTGTGTTCTCTCTTTTTGTTATATTTTTACATCTAATAAAATTTTAGTGTATATTTTTATGTCCCTTTGCTTGGTACATGATGGGCACTCAGTAATAGACCCCAGTTTATTGAATGAATGACTAACGAGAACTTTCCACTCAAAATAAGTAATTTGGGAGCAGATAATATCCAGGGATTGATATTAGTAATCCTGTGGCTGTACCAGAAGTAAAGGAAGGTGATCTAATCTCATTTATAGATATGTCAGTGGATAGGGGTTCCAGTGAAAATAGTTTATGCCAATTTGTACCAGGTAGGAGAGAAGAAGCCTGACTGCTTGATGAGATCCTTACCAGCCTGAAAGCTATCTTATAAAAACATGCCATGCTATTTAAAAGACCTCTCTGCAAATGCAGTGTGGTTACAGATCAAAATTATGACTTGAAGGAGGGGGACTTTTCTGTATTAAGGTAGATGCCATAAAGTTTTATTGATCTAAAAGAATTTGTTCTAGGGTGGAAAGTAGTAGACATTTGATGAAAGCATTTAAATATAGGGAACTAATGAATATGATAAAGCTCACTTACCGGCTAAACCAGCATCACCTATTTCTTTAGAAAAGTGAGCACCATGGTAATGAGAGGGACACTTTACATTAATAAGGTCAATAGCAGCAGGAAAGTTGGAAAAGACCAGGCTTTCTGGGATAAAGCCAGCAGGAAGGAGTTACTTGAAAGGAAATATATTTCATATGCACAGAAAATTTTTATGGTAGGTTCATGGGTTGAAGGTAGGAGGGCACCCAAAAGATGAATCCCAGAGAACCCTGACAACTTAAAGATTGTGGCCTGGATATGGAGTAGATGGGCATGGGTAAGGGGAATGTACAGATGATGTGAAATACCATGAATTTCCTGGAGCACCTTTAATACTGAAAAAATAGTGGGCCCTTGTAAGCAGTTGCAGCTAGATTGTGGTTTCTTTCCAAAAGAGGGAATCAATTTCCTTTAATTATTTTAAACAATTTTCCTAAGTGGATGAGTACTTTCCTTCCCCAAAACATTAAACAGTCAATCCAACTAAATGGCTGACCTCAGGAAGTTAGTTTATCCCTGATGGATTTGGTAGGATATGCGCCAAATTGGTAGAGAATAGAGCCCAGAGATGATTTGTGTTTCAGTGAGAGAGAAGTGCCTAGAAATCTGTCTATGTCCCCTCCACCCCTTATGTGACAAGTAGATAGGAGCGAGTCAAGGTGTATTTATTCTTAGGGGGAGTCATTTGGTCTCCATTGCTATCACATAATTTAATGAAGATAAGGACAAAACCAGTGACTAGAACAAACTGGTTCCTATTGATGGATATCAAGGTATTAGAATTTATTTTTTCATCTTAATTGATGATTAATGGCTGATGGGGCTAAATGGAACAGTTGTTGTGAGTTATGAGAAAGATTAAATGATTTGAACCCAAATATTGGCCAGTCTTCATCCATAGACATAAAATATATGTATCTTGGAATCCAGAAATACCTAGGTTTTTTATAGATAAAACGTCATTTATTATGAGTCTCTCAGATGTTGCCTTCTTTATGGATTAGATTTTGTTGAAGATGACTGAGAGATTGACTATCACTTGTATTTCCTATGATAGTGTATTTCCTGTGATGAATGAAAGTGGCCTGGTTGGATATACCTAAACTGCAATAATTTTGTAATCTTTTTTATTACAAAAAATTTCAAATATATGAGGGTACTTCATGGGGAGGAAGCAGAGCTAAGCAACAGTTGTCTGATAGACTTGAGATCGGTACAACTACAAAATTGCCAATAAGTCTCTGGAAAGCACAGGAGATCAGTTTGAGATTATCTGAAACAATGCACAATCCACAGGGTGTAAGTGCAAGGCACAGTAAGATCTGAAATGGTCTAGCTCCTAGGAACTCTTGAAACTTACTGGTCATGGCTCCTTTCCAGAACAGGGCAATGTACTGAGGAGAAACTGCTTGAAGAGTAATCAAAATTGAGCAGGATACATAGGTTCTGATGCCAGATTGTCAAATTTTGATTCCTGGATCCACTAATAACTAATTTCTGCCCTTGGGCAAATTACTTAACCACTCTGTGCCCTAGTTTCTCATCTGTGTAATGAGGATAATAATAATAATGCCTATCTCATAGGATTGTTGTGAAGTGAAGTAGTACATATAGCAGTTTATGATCTGAATGTTTGTCCCCTCCAAAGCTCATGTGGAAGCCGGAACCCAATGTGGCAGTGTTGAGAGTTGGGGCCTTTGGGAGGTAATTGGATTGTGAAGGCTAGCCCTCATGAATGATTAATCCATTCACGGATTAAGGGATTAATGAGTTAATGGATGAGTGTGTTATCACAGGAAGGGGCACTGGTAGCTTTATCAGGAGAGCAAGTGAACATGCTAACAGGCTCTTGCCCTGTCACCATGTGATGCCCTCTCACCATGTGATACCCTGTGCTGTTTCAGGACTCTCTAGAGAGTCCCCACCAAGAAAAAGGTGAGGACCAGATGTACCCCTTGGACCTTGGATTTTCCAGCCTCCCAAACTATAAGAAATAAATTTTGTTTCTTTATAAAATATCCGGTTTCAACTATTCTGTTATAAGCGACAGAAAATTGGCTGACACAATGTGATTGTGATCAGTTTTAAAAATTAGTTTATTAGCGTGTCCATGAGAAAAGAAAAATGAAAAAAATAGGGGCAATAAAGATGCAGAGGGCCAAGCCTGTGGCGCACTTGGTAGAGTGCTGCGCTGGGAGCGCGGCGACGCTGCCGCCGCGGGTTCGGATCCTATATAGGACTGGCCGTTGCACTCACTGGCTGAGTGCCGGTCACGAATGAGACAAAAAAAAAAAAAAAAAAAGATGCAGAAAGAGGGTCCAGATAAAAATGGGGAAGTTTAACAGAGTCAGAAAACATTAGAGAGCAAGTTGCCATACTTTTGAACATTATAGGAAAAACAGAAAAGAAAGATTTGTAAAATAAGAAAAGCTATTCTGAACCATGCCTCCTTCTAAATATGTAGGAAAACAAATTTTTATAAATATAAATAGCAGAAAAATATGGTGGTCAAATCCCATATGAACTTACGAGAGAGAGAATGAGGGAGAGAGAGGGAGAGAAATAAAGGAGCAGAATAATAACTGTATGGAAAAATGAAAGCACACTAGTATAATATATGACAAAATAGATCAAAATCGTTAAACTGTCTTTTCAAAACAAGCTAAACAAAATTCTTAAAAATGATTCAAGATGTGAAAGAACGTAACTTAGAGCTATATAAATTCATATATGACATGACAGAAATTGGGGAAGAAATAGAAATTTTGAAAGAATTTCAGAACTGAAGATTAAACTAGAAGAAACACAAGTATGAATAAACACAAAAAATTAATGCCTTCAGAGAAATAGAGGATGAAAATGAGACTATTTTGAAAACAAAAAAGAAAAAGGTGATAAAGGTTCAAGAGAAAGGGACAAATTTTACAGAAAGACATGGTACAACAAATGGATTATAGGAGCTCCTGTGGAAGAAAATCAAAACAAATACTGAAAGGATAGTTCAAGGAAGCACTTCTGAAAGTACAAAAAAAGAAAAAAAAAAATTGAAACTAGGAGTACACTGTTCCTGAGAATATCAACTGGTAAGTACCAAGACATTCTAGTCTACTAGACTTTACTCTAGATGACTAAAACTTTTTCAAAATAGAAAAAAAAATAAATAAAAAATCCTTGGCTATCTAAGAAAAGAAAGTGACTTATAAAGAAAAGAAATTAGATTGTCATTAGACTTTCACACGATGCTTTATGAAAGAAGAAAATGGAATCATATGGTTAGGATACTCAAGGAAAGAACATGTGAGCCAAGGAATTTATGCTTAGCAAAACTGATCTTCAAGTATAAGGAGCACAAACTGCTGTCAACATAAATGTAGTCAAGGAATATTGTTCCTGTGAGCCCTTTTTGAGGAACTTACCAGAAAATGAGATTTATAAGGACTGATTGTAAGCATTAAATATATGGTTATTTTTAGAACTAGAAATAAATGAGGTTTAAGAGGGAGAAAGTGTATGTAATGTCCATATGCACTGACAAAGTAGAGTACAACTGAAAAAAGGGAAATGGAAAGAGCATATGCAAAATTTAAAGAAAGAAACATTTTCATCATTGTATTGGTGGTGGTAGTGTTATTTGAGACTCTGTAATGTGGAATAAAACAAATCAGTAATTATGGGATATTGTGTCATGATCTGTATCTTTGAGATCAGGATTCTCAGGGTAGAGGAAAATAGAGACGGATGTAATATGGAAGTGGGTGAGTAAACTTTGTAGTTCTCATTTTGTATTGGGTACACACACACACTCCTACTGCACAGATTATGGTACTGAAATACTACACCATATCACACTGAAAGGAACTAAGGCTTTTTGTAGAAATGGTGGATTCCAGGTCTGGGGCAGAAAATATACACATTGAGCCTGGATCTTTTTTTTTTTTGGTGGCTGGGCCAGTACAGATTGAACCCTGGACCTTGTTTTATCAGCACCACTCTCTAACCAAGTGAGCTAACCAGCCAGCTGGAATGTTTTTTATATCAGGTAGCAAAGAATCTGTCAAAGACTACTAAAGTCATAACAAAGGACACAGTAACTAACTAAAGAGGTTCCACTGGCCAAAAATGAGACAATTTAAGCTTCAATACAGGTAATAACTGCAATGTATTAAAATCCAGATATACTCAATTCTTTGAGTTCGTAATGGTTACCTTTCTTTGGAGGGTTATAGGGAATAAATTCATTGTCTTGAAAACTAGCAAATAAAGGAAAGATAAAACCATTGGGTAGTCAAATAGTAGATGAAGAGACACATCTTTAAATAAAGAATTCCTGCTAATAAATGAAAAACAAATGATAGAATTTTTGTACTTTTCAATCTTCAGTATTAATGGATCTAGGCATTGAACATCAGTGACTGCTACTATTGCAAAGAAAGAGACAACTAGAAGTTTTGTGCCCCCTGATGAAAGAATATAAACTACCTACATTCTTACCAAAGTGACTGAAAAATCTGTTTGTTCAAATCTCTGGATTAAGTTGCCAATTTGCAACTCAAAATACAGAAGACAGAGGAACAAGTTAAACTGCACGAGTTTGCAATCAGCAAAATCCAGACTGGATAACTCTAAATGCCAAATGGCCTGGGTTTGTCAACAGATAAGGAGAAAAAAGAGATAGTAGGGAAACTTTAGATTAAAAGGAACATATCAAGTTGTTAAAAAATAGGCAAGACCAAACTATGGTGTCTAGGGTTGCACAGGTGGCTATTAAAACTATAAAGAAATGCAAGGAAGTGATTGCAAGAAATGCTAGGGTAGTGTTATTTTGGGGATAGGGAGGAGATTTTAATTGGAATTGGGCACATTGAGGGGCCTTTTGGATGGTTGGCAATTTATTATTTCTTGACCTGGGTGGTGTTACAATAGATTCCCCCTTATTAATAATTTATTAATTTATTCATTTAGTGTGATTTTCTGTATCTGTGTTTTATTTTATAAGAAAAGGTTTTATAAAAAAAAAAGTTGTGGGCCGGCCCGTGGCTCACTCGGGAGAGTGCGGTGCTGATGACACCAAGGCCCCGGGTTCGGATCCCATATACGGATGGCCGGTTTGCTCACTGGCTGAGCGTGGTGCTGACAACACCAAGTCAAGAGTTAAGATCCCCTTACCGGTCATCTTTAAAAAAATTTTTTAAAAAGTTGTAGGTCATTAAGAGGCCTCTAATGATGAAGTTTGAGCCATTTCCTATAATGTTAGGGTTCATTGTTTTTAGCCCAGATCATTGCTTATTTATAATCTGTACTGTATCTTCCTTAGAGAATATGGAGGCAGCAAGACTACCACTACTTGTGGAGAAGAAAACCCATCAGTTGCTCAGATTTAATTTCTCCCTTTCCCAAAAGACTTTTCTAATGAAACCATCTGTAAGATGTGATAGTTTGTTTTATTGCTCAGCTCATATCATTTCCTTTCTTTTTTCTCTTTGTTGTTGGTATGACCAATGGAATGTCAGCAAATATAACATCAGCAGAGATCTTAAATGTGTATGTCGTTTGGCTAGGCTCTTGTACTGTACAATTGTGACTTGCCATGAGAATCATATGTGCTGGTAGCTGCTGTTCCTTCAGTGGCAGTGAAATAAAGCTTAACCCAACCTACAACTTGAAGGCTGTATTCCAGTTCTGGAGCTCAGAGTCTGTTGTCCTGAAAGCACTGCTGCTCTGAAGCCTGAAGCAGAGTTGCCCACCAAGTCTAGTTTGGATCAGCTAAACTGTAGTTGACATGGAGACCCATGAACATGAGAGAAAATGGTTGTTGCTGTTAGCAACTGAGTTCCTGAGGTGGTTTGTTATACAGCCTTGTTGTAGCATTAGTTGAGCTGTACATCATATTGCCCTTTTATTTGACATCATCCCCCCATATGAACTCAGAAAGCCAACATTTACTTGCTGTAGCGAGATGTACATTGGGCTAGAAATCAATAGGTGTGACTTATAATTCTGACTTAATTAGTTCTGACCTTGGACAGATCACCTTTTCTCTTTGGGCTATAGTTTTCTGCCCTGTAATGTGAAGAGAGAGACAGGCCTAGAATAGATCTCTTAAATTCTCATTAGTTCTAAAATTCAGAGTCTCAGGGCTGCTCTGATTTTTATATCTGATTTATATCTGATTTTGCTGTCACAAATTATATTCCTGTCTATTTCTTCTAAAATTTCTTAGCTCAAGGAGATCATCCTACTCACCATTGTAAAGTGAGAAGATTCCAGTATATTTCTCTAGAACAATATGGTAGAACATCAGTCCATTGAAGAACATTAATTTACTGAGAAAGTTTCAGCATAATCTTTTGGGTCTTAGTGTTCAACAGAATTGTTCTTTATTACTACTTCTTTCTATGTATGACAGCTGGCTTTCCGTTTGTTCATACTCTAATCAGATAGGAAGAAATCGGCGGTTTTGGCAGCTCTGATCTGCTGGAGAGCCTCCCCCTGTTTCATAAAACACTATAATTGAGGGAGCTGGCCGCTTAGCTCATCTGGTGGTGCTGATAACACTAAGGTCCAGGATTCAATCCCTGTACCTGCCAGCACCCCTCAAAACAAACAAGCAAACAAAACACTATAATTATGGCAACAGATCACTATAACCACATGCTCCTCTACGTTTCCCAGCTACATTGCAGTTGGATTTTCCATGTGTCTGAGTTCTGGCCAATTCTATTCCAATGGAACGTTGGTGGAAATGATGTACACACTTACAGGTATGGCCCCCCAAAACATTTTGCACACCCTCACTCTGCTCATCAGGTGGTTGCATGGAGAGAATCCAGTGAAAGTCTCCAAAAGAGAGACAATGGAGCCACTGGCTGGAAGAAGCCTGAGTCCTTGAATGCAGCAGAGTTCCTTTCCCTGTTGACCTCCCTAAAAATAAGTCTTGGTTGTGTTAAGCCACTGAGATTTTGGAGTTTGTTACAACACAACACTAATGCAACTGCTTAGACCCATACTGTTCAATATGTTAGCCACTGGACACATCTGGTAATTGAGTACTTGAAATGTGGATAGTCAGAACTGAGATGCGCTCTGAGTACAAAATAAACATTGTATTTCAAAGACTTAGTACAAAAAAAAGAATGTATAATTTTAATAATTTTATATTAATATTATTGAAATTATAATTTAGATGTATTATATTAAATGAAATAAATTATTAAAATTAGTTTCACCCATTTTTTAATTTTTGGTGTGGCCTCTAGAAAATTTAAAGTTACGTATATGACTTGCTTTATGTTTCTATCGGACAGTGTTGTCTCAGATCTTTTTTTCTTCGGTAGCTGGCCTCTGTGGGGATCCAAATCCCCACTTGGTTATAACACTGCGCTCTAACCAATTTCAGATCTAACTTTTAAGCAGGATTTCAATTTATAGTCCTACAAAGATGAAATCTAGAAAAAACAATCAGTGATCCATCCCTTCCTTACTACTAATCATAACCTTAAATCTATACTATCCTTAAAATTTAATGGCAGTTCAGTGAGAATTATACCTTAAAAGGAAGACTTTCCCTCCTCTTCTGGAAGAATTTGGTATCTGTTCTCTTCTTTGTCTCCTTCCTATATCTAACTTTTCTTTGTCTAATTTGTTATTAATCTGATCCAGTGTGTTTTTCCTCTCGGATATTATATTATTCATCCTTAGAGGTTCCATTTGGGTCTTTTTTTATGTCTTCAATTTCTTTCTTCATCATGATCGTGTATTCTTCTACTTTCTTAAGTATATGGAGTTTATATGGAGTTTCTGCAAAAACTTTGTGGAAAGATTTATATTATCTTTTAATTCTACTTTTCCATGAACTTTTCGACATACCCTCATATTTTTAAATAGCTGTTTTAATGTTCCTGTTTGATAATTCCATCATTTCTGTGTCTGTTTTCCTGGTTATTGGTCATATTTTCCTGCCTTTTTACATGTTTGGTAATTTTTTACTAGATGCCAGACATTGTGAATTTTACGTTGTTAGGTGCTGAATTTTACTGTATTTTATGTGGTGTTGGATTTTGTTCTGGTGCCCCGTTGGGTTACTTGGAATCAGTCGGATCCTTTCAAGACCTGTCTTTAAGCTTTATTTGGCTGAGTTCAGTGCAGTCTTTAGTCTTCAGACTTTTATCCCTACTAAGGCAACATCCTTCCTAGGATTCTACCAGATGTCCTCTGTATCATGAGGACACTCTGGCTGTTGGAAACAAACTGTTTCTGTCCCAGATTCTAGCTTCACTGGCCTCCCTGAACTCTAAGAATTCCCCCTCCCTGTGCTGTGCCCTGGAAACTGCCCTTAGGCAGTAAGCTGGGACAATCAGGGCTTGCCTTGTTTTTATTTCCCTTCTTTCAGAGAGATCAGAAGCCTGTGCTGGGTGTTTTGTGAAGTTTGAAAATCATTATTTCATATAATCATTTCAGTTTCCTAGTTGTTTAAGGCAGAAGGGTAAATCCAGCCCTTGTTATCCTTGGCCTTAAGAAGTAGTGCCCTAACCAGGTTTTAATTTCATGAAGGAGACATTCTTACCTTATTCTAGGAATTCCTGAGGAACTTGACCAAATTTAGTGTAGAATTTTGGAAGGAAGAGGCATGTGTCATTCTGTGTAGACACAGAACCCTCCTCTGTATGTTTTGAGTTTAGCCAGGTTATTAAAGATAATGAAGTTACTGTTAGGAGGTGTGATTATCATCAAAAGGAAGAGCCCCTTATTGTGATAGCTAAGTGTTGGGTTAAGAAGGCTAAGTACAGAAGAAGAGATTTCTTAAATCTTACCAGAATGAGGCCCCTGAAGATTTGCATCAACAGATACTGCTGGACAGGCCAGGAGGGCACAGAGAAGAGGCCTTTGCTAGAGCAGCCCAAGGTTAAGAACTCTGGTAGGCCGGTCTGAGCTGAACTCTCGCCAGGACTGTGAGTGGTAATTGAGAATGTTTTTGCGGGGAGAACACTGTCCACTTGGGACTACTGATTTGTTCTGTTTGCATAATATTCGTTTTTTGTTTTGCAGTGGGGTAGGGGGTGGGAGAGGGTTGCTATTTCTTAAATAAAGTGTTTTTCCATGGATGCCAAACTTCTAAATGTTGAAAATTGTTGCCAGCCCCTGGGCTATCCAACAGTCCCATTCTCACCTCTTCCTTGGATTTCAAGAGTGTAAGTCAGTAAAGTAGGATGTCCCTAAAGAGTTGTCCCTATAATGCCATGGATGTTATCAATACTGGTATTTTTCTTTAATGAAGTGATTCTCACCTAAATTATTTCTTGGTTTAAGAATTATGGGCCGAGCCCGTGGTGCACTCGGTAGAGTGCTGCACTGGGAGCGCGGTGACGCTCCCGCCGCGGGTTCGGATCCTATATAGGAATGACCAGTGCACTCACTGGCTGAGTGCCGGTCACGAAAAAACGACAAAAAAAAAAAAAAAAAAAAAAAAAAGAATTATTATTACTTGTCGGAGTTTCTGTTGTGAAGTTGGACACAAAACTTGTTACAGGTGTGACCTTTGTGCATAGAAGATTAAAATGGCAAGTGCCATCACTTCCTCTTCTGCAGTCATGGCAGATGTCACAATCTATCACATCTCTCTTGCCCCTGGACTCAAGACTGAGCTTCAGAATCCTTCCTACCACAGCACTTCAAGCACCCACCACTATTTAATCTGAGTTGCCATTCAGAATGAAACCCGTTTGTCCTCTCTGTCTGAAGTAGTGCTTAATCAGCTTATAACATTAACCTCCTTCACGTTAGAGGGTTCCCAACCTATAGACTACAAGTACATTTCAGACTCACATCTTCATAGGATTTGTCTACTATCTACAATGACTCTCTATTTCTCATAGGATTTGTCTACTATCTACAATGACTCTCTATTTCTAATTAAATCTAAAGGCCTCCAAGGAAAAGCAGCAGGGAAATATTTACTGAGTGCAACTGGATCAGAAGCTCTTCTAAACACTATTATGTGTTTGATCTTAATCTCCTCAAACTCCTGTAACACAGATATTATTTTCCTATTTATTGATGAGGAAACTGAGGCTCAGAGAGCTTAGGCAACTTGACTAAGGTCACACAGGTACCTAGCAGTAGAGTCAGGACTTGCACTGGGATTTTATGATCTTTTTTGAATATCCTCTGCCTTTTTTCTTATTTCATTTTTTTTTTTTTTTTATCTTCCATACCTCTTAGCTTTGATGAGGAGCAGCTGGTCCTTTGGGAGCTCTGCCAATAAGAGGGTGTCATAATGTCTGTAAGCAGATTGACAAGTCACAGCCTGTCACAGGGAGGGTTCTTCTTTTTCTACTAGAGAGAGAGAGATTTTGCTTTTTCTTTTTGTGGTTACTTCCGATTTGAAGCCAGTCTGATTGCCAGAAGTCCAGCTAGTCTAAAGATTGAGAGATTACAGTGTCTTGTATTTATTTTAGATTAAGTTGGTAGTTGGGTCAGGGGATTAAATAATGCTGTGAGTATTTTATTTTACTGAAGCAGGTAATTGTGAAGCCAGAGGAAAACTATTTTCAACAAGCTAATCATTAATGATTCATTATTTACTGGTATTTTTTGTAGGTTGTATTAGAAGAACAATCATCAGCAAAAAAGAATGAGAAGCAGATAAATCCATCATATCCATAGACAGACATACACACACATATGCATGTATAAGTATGTAATGAAATAAACATGCTTGAAATTATCAACCATTTTATTTATACATGTGAAATACTTTTCAAATTGATAAATTATTTCAGCCACATCAACTTGAGACTCTCTGAATATAGTGTTTCTCAGCCAAAGTGTCATGATTGGCTCCCAACAGGGCAATGTGGAATAATCTGACCACCAGCTACAGTTCTGAGTGTTGGAAGCAAGCCAAGGGTGGCAGGAGCCTGGGAGTTCAAGGGATACGTATGTGTTCCTACCCTGGTGGCAGCCCCTGCTGTCTGAGACCAGGTCTGAGGCCGGGTGTGAGGTTGAAATGCAGCTTTACTGTCTGGGTCCGAGGGGTATGGCTGCCTGTCTCAGAAGAAAGGTTTACCACAGTCCTTCCCAGACCCATCACTAGAGAACAGAGCGGGACAGGGCCTCTGGGGATGAGGCTGCAGGAACAGAGCATAGAGCCGACGAGTGGGGGTAATCTTCCTTCCCTCCCTTCCTCCTTATTTCCTTCCTTTCATCATTTAAGCACCTTCTGTAGGTCAGTCACAGTGCTATGTCCTGGGGAGTGAGAGTGGTTCTTGCCATTGGGGAGTTCTTGGCTTGGGGGAATTTTCATCTGCAAATGAAATCAAGACAACACTTCCATTTACAACAACATCAAAAAGAATAAGATACTTAGGAAAAAATTTGACCAAAGAAGTGAAGGAAATTTTAAGAAAAAAATAAGATATTTTCAAAAACACATTCTTCGGAAAAAAACCCGTGACATGGTTTAGGGACAGAAATGGCTAAGAAATGTGACTAATGTTCCAAGAAAAAAAAAATTATCTGATGACAGCTTCCTGGATGGCCGAATCTGGTTGGGGTGGGGACACAGGTAACTACAGGAGCCCTACAACAATTTCGGAGAAGACCATCTCCTCAGTGAAGCTGTGTAGTGTCCTGGGTCCTCCGTATTTGGGCACAGGCTACAGATGAGCTATTACATGTCACCCTGAACTATTTTTTTTAAATGGGGTGACCATATAAATTTGTGGTAGAAACAGATACTTCTGGAAGTAAATAACGTCTTTAAATATAATTTAAATTATATAATTTTTGAAATATTTATTAACAAATTGGTTTTATTATATTGATGGATCAATAAAATAGGTAAATAAAATAAAATAAAAAGCTATTTTCAATAAATTTTTGGAAAAACCCCACAAGTCCATGTACTTCAAAGCAAATTTTAACATCTTTATATTGATTATCTGTCCATTTAAAAAATAACATAAGCAGAATTTTTTTTTTTTTCTTGGAACATAGTCATACTTCTTATCCATTTCTGTCCCTAAACCATGTCACAGGTATTTTTCTGAAGAATGTGTTTTAAAAAATATCTTATTAATTTTTTTCTTAAAATTTCCTTGCACTTCTTTGGTCCAATTTATTCCTAAGTATTTTATTCTTTTCAATGCTATTGTAAATGAAAGTGTTGTCTTGATTGCATTTACAAATCGTTCATTGCTAGTTTACAGAAATTCAACTGATTTTTGTGTATTCATCTTGAATTCTGGAACTTTGCTGAAATAATTAGCTCTGACAGTTTTAAAAATATATATATTCTTTGGAGTTTTCTGTATATACGATCATGTCATCTACAAATAGAGATGGTTTTATTTCTTTCTTTCTAATCTGGATGACTTTTGTCTTTTTCTTGACTAATCACCCTGAGTAAAACATTCAATACAATGTTGAATTAAAGTAGTGAAAGTGGACATCCTTGTCTTGTTTCAATATTAGAGGGATAGCTTTCAGTCTTTCACTACTAAGTATGATGTTAGCTGTGGGGTTTTTGTATATTTCCTTCATCAGATTGAGAAAGTTTCCTTCTGTTCTTAGTTTGTTTAGTGAGTTTATCATGAAATAGTGTTGGGTTTTGTCAAATCCTTTTTCTGTATCTGTTGATAACCACACTTCAATAAAAACTTCAAAAAGTGAAGTTTTGGGCACTCCATTTGAGGGAAACCCAATTAAAGATTTCCAACTGATTTTGAACAAAGTGCAACCACAATTTACAGATCTTATTTATGTAATAGTTCAGTGCAACTTAGAATACTTAAGTTGATTTCAAAAGTAATTCTTCCAAGGCTCAGACATTTCTGAAATCTAATTGATGATAGACAGCAAAGAGAAAAAGTGTGAACTGTCATACTGAAGCATTTTTTAAAAAAATTAATGTCATGTTTTGTAGTCTGTAAAATATATGTAAACTTTAATAAGTACACGTGCTGTTTCAACTATTCTATTGTGATAATAGAATAGCACAATTTATGGTATTGAATTAAGAATTATGTGTGCACCACAATCCATTCCAAGTACATTTTTGCTTAATAGAGTTTTAATTTAGTAAGAACATTAGTTTTACCATAATCCTATACTTTACCAAATTTGTATATTGTAAAAATAAAGAATTCTATCTTCAATGTTGAATTTTTATTTTACAGTAACACTCACAATGTCATTTTAAAACTCTTTTAATTAGATAAAAACTTGAAGCTTTATTGGAACTAACCGATTTTCTGTTTGAAGTATTTGATGACACTAGTATTAAGCTAGCATCACTTAGCTACTTGCAATGCTCTTCTGCTACTAATTTACCTTTGGTCTATGCATAAGAAAACTTGGAATCAAAAATCAACAAAATCCACTTAAGGGGGATATCGCTTGATCTAAATGAAAAGTTGTGCTTTGTGAGTGATATGTAAACACACCTACAGCTGCACATGATGAATCAATATCTTCAGGTGCAGTCCTCTTAAAATAATTGCTAATTTCTGAAGCAGATGCTGATGCTGCTTCTCATTCTTACGCTGTCAGTAATATCACAGTGGTAGATGGTAAATATAGACAAACATTTTGTGCAAGTTACATATCCATCAACATCTTTCTTACAAAATAAAATGGAAGTTGGTACCTTAATTTTCATTAAGCACTTAACTTTCATTTTTTCAGCTCATTGCTGCTGGAAGGATTTATTACAAAATATAAAAGTGTTACCAAACAATGAGATAAATAGTCATAGATTAGCATTATGTAACAAATGACAAAACCACAATATCAAGAGCATTTAGAAAACTCTCTACATGTCTGCCTCCTGTTTTTCCTGATAGTTCAGGTACACCGACCCCACCAATTTCTCATTGACCTTTCTGATTATGTGGTCTGTATGCTTTGTGCATTGAAAAGGCTGTGGCACTGGCCATGACACAACAGGCTGGCGAGAGTGACAAGTACATCTCCCATAACCATCCAAGCCTGGGAGTTAGCAGGTCCTAGTCACGAACATAGGAGTACACTTAGTTTTTATCAGTGAATACCCTGCAAACTGTCTTTGAAAGGGATGCGTTAGTTATGTTGTATCAGAAAATGGTTGGGAAAGAGATGAGGTATAGACAGTCATCTTTCAAATGCCTTCATGTGAGAAATCTGTTCACTGCACATGAGTCTCACACACCACTAGCTGAAACTATGGTGCAAGGTGGAAGTGAAAAATAGAAGTCTACCAAACCTATCCCAGCTCATTTTAATGAAATTATTAATAATAATACTTCATTATAAGATGAAAATTCCAGCACATATACTAAACAAGATGGAATGCCAGGAAAACAAGTGTATAGTGGGATTTTCCTTGGCAAATCAGGATATATGCTCTTCCTACCTCTGACGGTCTGGGGAGAGAGCCTGCTGGGGTAGGGGAGGGCAGGGGCAAAGGTTGATAATGTTGATTCTCCTCCTTTATGTTTATTCAAAGACCTGAAAAGGACTTAAACATTTCTTTGATACCTAATGGGATCTAGACTGATTTCCATGGGATACAGTGGCTTTCTTTAATCTTTTAAGTAATCTATAGAGAAATCTTTACCCCCTAAGGTGAGAGTCCCAAAAAAGGGGGTTACACAGAAATGGAGGTGGGAACATCCTAACAGCTACTTCAAATTTTGATTCACACTGGACAGCCCCAGCTCCTGAGAGCAAGTAACGTTGTCTCCCCTCTGTCCCTCCAGCCCTAAGGGGTGGAGCAGCTTCCCACTATTGCTAATCTCTGGGAGGCGTCACTGTCCACTTTCAGGCTTCTCGGCTCTTTCATCAACTTGGTAATCAAATCTGTGCATTAAATTCTCTGTTTAAGTTTTGCAGCGCTTTCTGTCTTCCTGATTGAACCTTGATTGATTGAGATCTCCTCTACTTCCTTTTTGTTGTAATCCTTAGGTGCTTGATGTTGCCTACCTCATCTCATTATAGAAACATTTTAGTGGGATTGAGCCATCCCTTTACTGGATTTTTTGCATTTTATATACCTCATCCTCCATCTCCTATCAAAACTTTCCACATCAGTGTCCCATTACATTGTAATTTTCCAAGAAAATTACAGCCAGCTATTTGACATTCAGTTGTGTCAAGGTGTTAGGGCATGATGATGGATTACTGTATATCCTTCTCAGGAGTATTCCAACTTTGTGCAGAAATGTATGCCTACATGATGCTTTACTCAAAAGAAAGAGTCCCGATGTTAGAATTTCAGGCTTTTCCTGGGAGTTCCTAAAACTTCACCAAGCATGCAGTGCTTACATAAAGTTGGCCTTTTCTGCTGAGAGACTTCCATTTTCTCAAACTGACCAGAATTTGGAAAGCTGAAAATAAAACAAGATGCCACAGACTAAAAACAGCAGAAGATTTTTTGGCACTTGTTTTTCTGCACTGGACTTCCAAGCAAGACCTGCTGATCAACAGAATAGCTAACTCCTATCCTCTAGGAGTATAAATGCAGGATGGAGGATGAATCGGGGCCCCCTGGCTGGGGAGAGGACTGGAATGGGCAGATGGAGAAATGATAGGGCAGGTAGTTGTGTTTGAGCTCCAGGGAGATCAGGCTGTAGGGAGAACTAGAACAAGAATAGAGGCAGAGGAAGAAGGGGCAGGAAAGAAGCAGAAGTAAATGCAGGGCTTTGTTAACCCCCAACAGCCTCAAGGCTACGACCTGAGAACAACAGAAACCACTCTTTACCTGGGAAGTGACAGTGGCACTCCCTTTCTCCCAGGAACAGCCTCATCTTAACAGCCCTCCAGAATTCCCTCAGAGGAAGGGGTAATGTCAAGCAGAGTGACCCACAGTGAGAAGTTCTTCCAAAGCCCTAAAAGCAGCCATTACCCAAAATAGGCAACCAACATGTTCATTTATGACTTGCCATAAATACCAGCACTAGCAATATTATCCTCATATGAGGAGTTTACTGCATAGTGCTTTAGAAAGTTACAGCATCATAAATATCTATGAGCATGTTATTTCATCTGCTGTCATAATTTGTCTGCTCCAACATGGTCGTGGCCAATTTTAGAAGTTCCCAAGTAAATATATGAAAATACTGGTAGGAAAAAAATGAAAACAACAAAATGATGTCAAGTATCACATTTAATCCACAAATATTTTGGTAGAATATGAAATTGTTTTACAAGTGGCTAAAGTAAACCTTGGGGTTTTTTTGGGGGGGGGATATTATGTCACCAGTCTAAAAGGAAAGGATGCCTAAATAGGGAATGGAGTGGGCATCCTTGGAACTCCTTTTTTTCTCTAGTTAATGATGTCCATCTTTATAATGATTTGGTGGGGTCCTAAAATACTAGAGCAGCACATTTATGCACATATAAATTTATGCTAGCTCTTTAAGAGTAACAAAAACCATTACTTTACAACACTCAATGCCCTGTGACATTTCTGGAAGTGTGCCATGAAAGAAAATTCTGCAAGAGAGTTGGTTTCCATCTATTACCACTAAAAGTCATTCAGGTGAAAACGAACAGTTTGGATTCTACAAAGCTATTAATTAAGGGAGCAGTTACAGAAATGGATTAACAGTTATTGCTCTCCCGGCTTGTCTAAAAAATATGCCTTGGGTATGACTTGTGAGTCTCTCTCTTTCCTTGAGTCTGGAATCCTCCCGCACTTCCACGTTACTTTTCCAGTGACTTGGGACTCTCCAGGGAACTTTCCCAATGCTTTTGATTTCCAGATGTGTTGCAGGTTGGGAGCAGGCAGATTTCAGGTTGAGGAGGTTCAAGTCTATATCTCCAGGAAACATACTAGAGAGGCTTCTGCTGCTGTCTGAATGCCCATGTTGTTTAGGTAAATTGGTGACAGGGTAGATTAGAAAGGGTAGTTTAGCGGTATGCTAGCAACGGCTCTGATTTTCTCCAGACTTCCTCTGGAAGGCTCAAAGCAGACTCTATGTAATTATATCCAGGAAGGTGTGAAAGTGGAGGTAGTGAAGGTATTGATTTGGAGAACACATGAGATGATGGGGAATGACTAGGTCTGGAAAACTCGGTTCTCCCTCCTTTTGAGACCTCTGTTGAAAAAGGTAGGAGATGTAGCTTTGGAGAGAGCAGGTATCTTCTGTATAATTTGCTTTGGAAATAAGCAACAATAAAGAGAGGATGGGGAAAAAAATCTAATGTACCATTTAACATAAAAGAAAAAAACTACTCTTATATCTTACCAGTTCCTTAATCATTTTATTTTATTTTTTTTAAACTGTGGTAGCTCCAGGGCCACATTGGATAGTGAACACCAATACCTTTTTAAATGCCTCCTGCTGGAGCGTTTGTTCTCTCTCATCCTGGTTTCAGTGGAAACTCAGCAACCTCTGGACCCCTTTTAACAAGGCACAATTAGAGACTGACAAAGAAAGAAGATGGAGTTAGGAACATTCACAAGTAAATATACCCAACAACCACTGCAAGGAGTGTAGTACACATGCTAGATACTCAGGAAGGTCTGAGAGCTGCAGGTGAGGTACTGTGAGCTTATATGGTAGAACTCAAGGCACCATTTCTGAGATAAACACCCTTATTCTAATGCCACAGGCACACTGTTTCTCCAACCAGAGAGACTTGAGGCCCCACAGTTTTTATTGCTGGAGCAAAAGATTTGGGTCAAAACCAAAGTTTTAAAGACTTTTTATTGAAGAAGTTCAAAGATTCATTGGCCAGCAGCCAAGCATGGTCTGATTTGTTTGCATTTCCTCTGGGAACTCACAGGCAAGTGAGGAATTGGCCAGCCACCACTGTGAGGGTCATCCACTCCCCTGTGGGCCTTTTCTCTCTCTGCAGTTACAGGATGGGGGAGGAGAGGCAGGGGGAACCCGGTTCCTACAAAGGCCAAGTTCAGCAGCCTGGCCAAGCAGCAGTTCTCTCCTGGGTGAAGGAATACCTCTCCCAGTACAACAGCTTGGCATAGATTTGTCCACAGATGAGACCACCGTGACTCAGAGGGTGAGTGAGAGGCCGTGAGGGGAGAGATGGGAGGTGAAAGACTACCAATTTTTCCCTCCACTAGGGGCGACCGGAGGACCTGCTGCAGGCACAGAGCCATCAAGCATGTGTGCTAATGGGTGGGTTCTCCACATTCAAGTTCTTAGAAATGTTCGATCTAGCCAAGAATCTTTCAAACAATCCTGTTTGCAGTTAACTCAGAGAGAGTTTTGGGAAATTTGTCAACTGGATTTTAAAAAGGGGGGAAAAATACTTTGCTATGGTTTTAGGAGTTAGAAAGGAAGGTGCTGTGCATCCACACACGTGTGCACACACAAACAGCATGAAGCTCCCTCTCCTTTTCTTAGGATTTCAATCACCTCAGAAGAAAATTAGGTGAACACATGAAAAGATATGTGGTTGCAAAGAGGTGAGGAGGAGGAGTTAGAGTGATGGAAGGAAGTGGGTCCCTGGTTCTCCTGGACCGATGAGACCTGACCTATGACCAATGCCCATAGCTGAGCAGATTTCATGGCCTCTTCCTCAGTGGTCTGGATATCCAGGAGGCGGTGAGGCAGGAGAACTGGAAGTCATACACAAACTTCCCTGACAGGGCAAGGGTGAGTAGGCTGGAGACCCAAGAGTGAAGGCACTTGTTCTTGTGTTGAGCAGCAGGAGGGAAACACTAACTCCCTGCTCCTCCCCGAGAAAGGATGAGGGGAGAGTGGAGAGAATGGAGAGAAGGATGGAGGGAAGTGCCCTGCTGATTCTGGGCACTTGAGTTTGGGGAATGGCCAGGGTATGGCCTGAGAAGGCCAATCCACCTGTAGGAGCAGCTGGCTGCCCTCTACAAGAATGAGCTGCCTGTTGTCAGGGGCATAAGGTGTGGGGCAAGCCTTCACCTCTGCACAGCCTCACTCAACCCTGGCTGGGAGTGGCCTTGGACACCGGCACCTGTAGTTCTGCCCTGTGCTGGAGGACCCACGTGAGGGGGACCTGGCCCTTTAGAGATGCCCGTGAATAACCACTCTCACAGCATGGCTGGAGCCTCCTCATTCCTTTTTTTTTTTTTTCCTTCATTGGCTGTAAGGTCCCTTTCTGAGATGAAGCCTTCTTCCCTTTGCTCAAAGAGCTCGGATAGGGGACCCAGAAGGATCTGGGTTGCCCTGATCAACTTGCAACCACATGGAACCGAATATTCATGTGCCTGGGGGCTTCTCCCGTGTCTGCGTGTGCCCCCGGCTCCTCTTCTCTCTCCCATCTGGGAGTACCATGGCTTGGCTGATATGAGTCTGGGTTCAATTTTTCACATTCTGTTTTTCTATTAGCTGAAAAACAGGCATGTCTTTCTGCCCCCTTTTGCTTCCAGTTTCCAGGAGTAGTCCTGCCTCACATTGGGGTTTCCAGATCACCTTGCATTACTGGAGAGGAGGCCTTGGAAAGAAAAGGGCCAAAGAGGGGTCTAGCAGATGACATTTACTCCTAGGGGTGGGGACTCTGTTTATTCTTCCTGGGGAAACTGGGCCAAATATAGTTCTGGAAATTATATTTCCAGATCGGCATCCCAGGTCATTGACCTTAGAAGAAAATTTTCAGACAGTTACTTTAGAAGGTAATTAATTAAGAGATGAAAAACGGAAAAAATGCTGCAAATGTGAAACTCACAGCAGTGCCAGAACAACAGGGGCCACCTCATGCCACTTTCCCCATGTTCCCATGGCTCTTGGCATTGGAGGTAACAGTGGACGGTGTCCAGTGCAGTGAAGGCAGCCGTCCTTCAGCACTTGCAGCTGGTGAGGACGGGGCTTGCTGCAGCCCCAGGAAGATATGAGAAGCAGTGTGGAGGTAAGCAAGTGCACAGGGGAGCAAGTGGCCACAAAGGCAGAAGGGGATGGACTCAGTTTCAAAGCTGGAAAAGGCAGGAGTAAAAAACAGTTCAGGAGAGAATTACATTCTTTGAGAACCATAGAATTCGAGGTGTAAGAGATTTCAAGGTGAGCCCTGTATACTGGGGTCAGCAAACTTTACTGTGTCTGCAAATCACCAGGGAGCTTTTTAACTAGGCAGACTCCCAAGCCCTATCTCCAGAGATTTGGATCAGGTAGTTTGGGGGTGGGACCTGGGACTCTGCATTTTTAAAATTGTATTTGTTTATTTTAATTGACACGTGATTGTATGCTAATGGGGTACAATGTGACGTTTTGATACATGTATATGTTGTATAATGATCGGCTCAGGGTAGTTAATGTGTCCATCACCTCATGCATGTATCATTTCTTTGTGGCAAAACCATTCAAAAGCCTCTCCTCTAGCTATTATATAACATACAAAACTTAACTGTTAACGATCGTCACTGTACTGTGCATTAGAATTCCTGGGATGGGGATGGTTCTGTAAAAAAATGCAGTCCAGAGGAATAAGTTAGGAGCTTTGCTTTTTTTTTTTTTTTTTTTTTTTAAAATAAAACAACAGAAATTTATTTCTCACAGTTCTGGGGTCTGGAAGTCTGAGATCAGGGTGCCAGCATGCTAAGGTTCTGGGGCGGGCCCTCTTCCAGGTTGCAGACTGCTGCCGTCCTCTTGTATCCTCATGTGGTGCGAAGAGAGTGAGAGAGCTCTCTGGGCTTCCTTTTTGTTTTGTTTTAATTTGTAACTTTTACTTTATTTTATTATTGAAACATAATTGGTTATACATATCTGTGGGGTACAGAGTTGAATATCAATACCTGTGTATTAAGTGTGATGATCAAATCAGGATAATTAGCATATTCATCACTATAAAACATAATCACTTCTTTGGGTTGAGGACATTTGATCTCTCTTCTAGCCATTTGATAACGTGCAGTAACTTCATGTTAATTACAGCTGCCTCACACAACTGTATATCAACAGAACCTATTTTTCCTAACTAGCTTTTCTGTATCCATTAACCAATTTCTTGCTATCCCCTCCTTCCCACCTCTAATAACCACAGTTCTGTTCTCTCCCTTTGAAAGTTCACTGTATTATTGAGATTTTTCTTTCCTTCCTCCCTTCCTTCCTTTTTACCTTCCTTCTTTTCTTCCTTTCTTTTTATTTATTTGTTAGCTCCCACTTATGAATGAGGACATGCAGTATTTCTCTTCCTGTGCCTAGCATATTTCACTTAACATAATTTTCTCCAGGCTCATCCATATTGCTATGAATGGCAGAATTTCATTCTTTTTTATGGCTGAGTAGTATTCCATTGTGTACATACCGCATTTCCCTTATCCAGCTGTCTGTCGATGGACATTTAGGTTGGTTCCATATTAGACTCTGCATTTTTAACAGAACCATCCTGTCCCCAGGACTTCTAATGCAGGTGGTTCATGGTCCACACTTTTAGGTCCTCTGCCCTATGTGATGCCTGAATTCCTTCTATGGCGTCCCTGGCACATGGCCATTTGACTCTGCATCCAGCAGTAGGGCTGCAGGATGGCCAAACTTGGGCAGTCTGGTTCTCCTTACACTTTGCAGAATCCACTTCCTCTCAGAGGCCACCTATTAAGTGGTTGGCAATGCTTTCTTCCAGGGAATGTTGAGGCAGGGAACATAGATGGTACTTGAGCCTCAACCTAGGGGGCAGTTCAGCTCAAGTCTTAGTCACTCAAATAACTGAGGTTTGCATGCTCTGAATCTAAGATCATAGAGCAATTCCAATACTGAGAAATTTTTATTTGTGATATTTTGGGGGAAATACTAACTTTTATGTTGCTAATAAGGTCTGAAGGAGAGAGGGAGGTGATTGCTAAAGGCATCCAGTTTCTTTTCGAGGTGATGAAAGTGTTCAAAAATGGACTGTGGTTATAGTTGCACATATCTGTAAATATATAAAATACCACTGAACTGTACGCTTTGAATTGTACAATCCTACTTCAAAAAGTCTGTGGAAAAACAAATTCTGTTAAAGATAATACGAATCTTTCCATGAACTTTTTGAAGTACCCTTGTAGTACATTATGTGAATTATATCTCAATAAAGCTTTCTTATAAAAAAGAGCTGAGAACACCATGATTAATTAGTTGGGGGCAATAGCTTTATTAATATATTTTTAAAT
Source organism: Cynocephalus volans (assembly GCF_027409185.1). Classification (NCBI taxonomy): domain Eukaryota; kingdom Metazoa; phylum Chordata; class Mammalia; order Dermoptera; family Cynocephalidae; genus Cynocephalus; species Cynocephalus volans. The sequence goes on along the minus strand of NC_084462.1, from coordinate 87,445,026 downwards.
AATTCTGACAGTATCTATGATATTTGACTCAAATCAACAATGACTTACACATGACTTTATTACCTGGGTAATCTGTCCAGAGATGTATTACTGGAGTCTGATACAATTGCAACTTGGAACATATGTCTCAGTAGAAGTTTGGGCCTGTTAACATTGAATCCCAGTGGGCTCCTGCTAAGCTGGTTGACTGGCTGACTACCTGGGCCCACATTGTGCAGTTCTCTGGTCTTTGTGGAGTCATAATATTACCTTGCATTTTCTGGCTTACAGCTTTTCACCTCTGAAATCCACACACTTAGATCTACATTCAAAAGTCCTAAGGAGGGATCATTGAGGAGTCATTTGTCAGTCTATTTGAAAGCTATTGCTTCGTTTAAATAATGAATAGGTTTCCCTTCTAAGAAACCTACAGTGTGGAAATGCCCAGAACTTCTCTCTTGTGATGTTCAGAACACGGAACTATGGAACTGGAAGAATTCTTAAAGATCTTGTACAACTCTCTTCTTTTACAGTTGAGGAAACTGAGGCCCAGAGAGGTGAAGTGTAAGGAAGTCACCAGGGCAAGCTAAGACTAAACTTCCTGACTCGCAGCTCTTCCATGTCTAAAAAGCTGAAAAGAAAGTAAAACCCAAAATACCCATCTCCCCCATCTCCCCAAACCCAAACCCAAACCCAGCGATCTATTTCTAAAACCAAGTTGTAACTGTTTCTGAAACACAACGTCTGGGCAGCCCCATCCCATAGCTGAGAGGAAATATGACCCTCTCAGCAGTGAAGCCAGCTGCTCTGCGAGGGGCAAGAAACCCAAATCACTCCCTGGGTACCAGCCCACAAGCTCTTCCCTCAGGAAAAGTGCTTCTCTCCCTAACATCACTGCATTGCTGCTTCTGTACTCACACTGTGCCAAGCTCTGGCTCCTGCCCAGCTCCTCAAGCCAGGAGCCAAACCCCAGACTCCCTTGTCCTAGGAACTGGTCCAGAATGGCCTTAGTAGTCAGCTGACAGGAGCTCTACATCACGGCCTGGGAGGCCCAGCTGCCTGGGTGGGCTGCCAGGACCCCTCCTCAGGAGAGACCTGCCCTCATTCAGCAAAGTAGGGCCAATAAGGGGAAAGCAAGGGTAGTGGTGGTGCCGAGGTGCTGCTGGGAGGGGGTGGCGTTTGCTCTGGCTGACCTCTCCTTTTTCTGGGACTGCAAGGAATTTGATGTCACTAATATGTGAGTGCCACGTCATGACTCACTCTTCAGGAATAAGCTCTTGGGGTCTCAGAACCACACAAGCTGTCTTGAGGCCTGGGACTTTTGTCTGCATACCAGCTGTTGGAATTGGGACAGAGTGTGAACATGTGCAGGTGGCTTTTCTTCACAAGTTTCTCCTCTGTTCCCTTCCTTGGGAGGAAGGATCAGTGCCTGTTTTGTGCAGCACTGAACACTCTTGTGCCTTTGAGATTTAGTATTAGGATTGCAAGGATGGATTGGTCAATTATTTGACTTGATTTATATGTGGTAGCTTTTCTTGGCCAATTTCCAAAGGGCAGGCAGGACCTGTGGAAGCCTACCTGCACATACTCACAGCGTGCAGACCTATACATCCCTCAGACACTGGCTCAGCTCTCAACCTTTGAGACCCCACAAATGAGTCACTGTCAAGGGCAGGGTGACATGCATTCACTCTCTGCAAGCCTCCTCTTTCACATGTTGTAGCAGTATTTCTCAAAATTGAACACTCACAGACCTCCAAGTTATGCCTGCAGACTCCTAGGGGATACCAGACTTAGTCTGAAAAGCACATTAATTCTTTTCTTTCACTTGAGGTACTCAATCAGCACAAATGACACTGTAAACACAGAGAGAAACTCAGACTTTGAAACCAGATGGCATTACTTGACTATAAGGTCATTCCCATGACTCAGAATGTTCTTACGTTGATTATATTTATTTCTTTAAAGTTGTCAGAATGAAAAAAAATTAAAAACTCCTTTTGGAACTCTTGGACTCTGGCTCCTCCCTCCTCTCCCCCACCCCCTAGGACTTTCAGGGATTCGTAGATGCTATTTTGAGGAACAGTGTTGCAGAAGAGTCGTTTCTCTCTAACAAGCAAGACCTCCATCTAAGCAGAGCCCAAGGCCCAGCCCAGCTTGGGCTGTGGCTTATGTAGCAGGGTCAGACTACACAAAAGAAATCCATTTGACCTCGTGACTCTAAGTTGGAAAGACCTTGGCGACCCTTTCCTCCAAAGCCATCTGATTCATGACTCTCTTGTCAACATCCCAGTACATTGTTAGACAACTCCTCCTAATGCAATATCTTCTCAACCGAAGTTGGCTGATCTAGAAGTTTCACTGGTGGGTTTTACTCTTGATCTCTGGGATCATGTTGAATTTTTTAAAAAGAAAAAAGAAAAAGCACAAAGATATTGGGATTGGGGCAGCGGGCATGCAGGCCTGATTTGAGGCTGGTTTTTTTTTTTTTTTTTTTAAATTAATGGATGCAAGAAGTTCATTGGAACAGCCAAGTAATGTGCTGATTTGCTTCTGAAAAATGTACAGATGGGGGAGATGGGAGTTTGGAGGGGAAGCACAGATGGAGAAGTCTTTTCATTTTGAATTGTCGCTGAGCAGAGACCTGGAGTGACTGAGGGTGTCAAGACTCACAGATGCAAACACAGGGAGGAAGAGTAATACAGACACATGGCAGGTGGCAGCTGTCAGGGAATGTGTTTCTGCGGGTTCAGATATACAAGGAAGGACGTACCAAAGGGCACGGTGGGAATTTCAGCACAAGTCCCTGATGTCCTCCCGTGGAGACACAGCTGAGTGTTGAGAGATGGTCAAAGACCCAGTGATGTTTCCAGATGACTGATACAAGCTGCTCCTACTGCCCCCAACCCCACTCTTAAAGAGTGAGTCACATCTCTTACTAGATTTGCAGAGTCAGGCTGTGCTCTCTGGAGTCTGTGTGGGGCTTGATCCATTGATTTTGTACTATTGCTTCTTTTGAAATTAGTCTACTTTCCCTTCATTTTTGCAAAATGATGAAACTTTGTTATTGGGTGACACCTAAATGTAGATATTCTAACTTTGTTTTGTGGGTTTTCATTATTGACGATTTTGTACAGAGTTCTGAGCACAAATACACATCTACAGAGTCCAGCGTTGGAAAGCATCTGCTGGCCTCTCACACTTTTTCAGCCAAAATAGCTTCTCAGGGCCAACAAGCAATGTGATTGCAGTCCTCAGGATGAACCAATATGGCTGTGGAATGAGATTCTTTTTTTTGGTCACCAGATTGTTTTGTAAAGTATCTGAAATTTGTAGCTCTTTTAGCTGGTTGAGGAAACTCAAGAATCACTTGAGGTTAGATGCCAATATAGTATGTCTGGAATGTATATGTGGGATTGGTTTTGGCTGTATATTTTTAGAGGAGGGAGTGGTTAGTTGTGTCTGGGTAGCCCAGCTTCCCCTGGCTGCTGTTGATAAATTTGGGATACACCCAGCTATGCTTGTAGTAGAGAGCATATTGGCTCCCTCAGTGGGGGAGCCTAAGGCAATAGAAAATGTTTTGGTCCACATGGTGCAGTTGCACTTGCTGGGACCTGCTGGTGGAAGGGCTGATCCTTCCCTAACCACAGCAGGAAGGACCCAGCTTCCCTGGAGACAACCTTCCTTGGCTGGGGATCCTGCCTTCTTCCCCACTATATCTCACATGGACAGAAGAGAGTTGAACCAACTTCTCTTGGGTCTGAGTTCTCTGTAATGGCCCACTTAATTAAAAAACAAACCAACTTCTAGAACCACCTCTTAAACCAGAAAGCCATCCTTAGATGAGTAGATCAAGACAGGCCTTGAGGACTCTGCAGGTGAAAATCCAGTTACTGCTGGACCAGTGCCTAGCAGGCAGCTGGGAAGGAAGAGGAGCCCGCTGCCAGCAGCTCCCACCAGCACTGCCAAAGGAGCAGCAACCACCCCAGCCTCGATACGCACAGGGCCTCACCATTTAGCCCTCGCATCTGAGAAGAGGGGATAGGCTGTGTTTGTCAGATATGGAGGACATGACATCCTGTACCAGATGTCCTTCCTATGAATTCTGGGTGCTGTGGCTGAAGAACTTAATTGGACAGCTTGCACTGATGTTGACATGGGAGCCCGTTGAGGCTGACTGGCCAATGTAGGCTCAATGGACATCGCTCCCCACTGTGTGAGCTCCCTGGGGCTACGTCCCCTGGGGGTCTGAGTGCAGAGTCCTGCTCTTCCTTTTCTTCTTCCTTCCAATCCCATTATTCTTAACACGATCTAAGTCCAGTGAATTTTATTTTGAATCACAACTCCAAGACCTCTTGTTTGAAGGGTAGTTTTCATTTATTAATGAACCACAGAAAACAGCACAAAATGACTGTGAAAGGCCAAGAAAGACGGATAGGGGTTCATTCTGCCTGACTCTCCCGTGCCACAGAGCGGCTGCCCTTTAGAGGAGGGAAGGCTGGTCCTGCAGGGGGAGCACAGTGCTCCTCTGCTTCTGTGTCACGGGTGAAAAACTCTCTTCCTACCCCCCATGGGAAGTTTCCCTCCACAGAATCATAACCCTGCACCTCTAAGACCTAAAAAACACAACTCTTGAAAAACATTTTTTCAATTGGTAGCCATAATTTTTCACACCTTTGGATCTCATTTTATTTCATTTGAGGCAGCACATTTAGGGATAAATTGCAAACCTAGCCCATTAGATTCTATTGTTCTTTTCTTCTATGCTGTTTAATAGCCTGGCTCCAGGTTTATTCCTCTCACATTCAGAACACAAAATATTAAGACCTTACATTAATATTTTCAAAAGCACGAACATACATCATCTCATTCAATCCTCACAATAGCACTGTGAGGTAGGCAGACCGGCATCATGTGATTGCAGGATAGAGAGGACAGAGTCGTCACTGGTGGAGCTGGAAACCGAATCCATGTCCTCTGGCTCCTGGTCCAGGGCTCCTTCCACTCCACGAGATGAACTGAGATCACCGTGATCAGCAAAGCAGCCTGTCTGCTTAGAATAGATGAAATGTCCTTTAGGCTTGCAGGTGACTTTAGGTGCAGACCTCATCAGATAACGCTCAGGGGATAAACACACCTGCACTCAGTTTAGAATCAGCATCAGAAGGATGAACAGAACAGAACATGGACATCTTTGACAAGGGTTTCTGCTTGTTTTCTTGATTCTCACCCGGCCCGTGTTGGGTGCTATAACTTTAAAGCAGCCAAGTCCAGGAGGAGGGAAGGCATTCAAAGGACTTTCTCATCTAGCAATTTATTGATTCCTTCACAGATCCTCTTGAGGTTGGGCCTACAGTCTCCATCCAGACTATAGAGGGTGGAGAGGAATTCCACATTGGCAAAGTGGTTGAAGACGTGGTTGATGCGCCCATGGGTCCTGGGCGTCAAGTGTCGCTGCACCAGTTCATGCACCAGGTCCTTGCACTCGTGCAGGAGCTTGGACAGCACATTCTTATCAAAGGTGTATTCCACCTCATAGAAGCTGACGATGGTCATGGCGGTCTGGTTCAGCTTCTTCCGGAACTTCTCCACAATAACAACCTCCTCTTGGCTGAACTTGTTGTTCCGGTAGAGGATCCCAATTTTGATTGCCACTTTGATTAAGTCTTTCATGATCTTGTGAGCTTCCTTCTTGTTGTGAGTGTGCTCTTTGGTGACTTTATAGAGCTCATCAAAGATCTCGCTGCTGGTGTCGTCAATCAACATGTTGGCCATGGTTTTGCTGGCTATTTTGCTCAGAATCTTCTTCTGGGCTTGAAGGGCAAGACTCTTAGAACTAAAAACATCGGGACCTATGGTAAGGAAAGAAAAGTTATAGAAATACAAGAACTGTTCATTATGTGTCCACAAGTGAAAACACACACACACAAGTGAACTTATGTCCTTAGAGCAAAAACTCATGACTTCATATCCCACAAGTCCGTAGCTAACCCCCACCCCAGCCTGGTTACCCCACTTTCCTCTCCACAGGACATGCTTGTTTACTCTTTTGAACCTTCTAAACTGTGCTCATGCTCTTCCTCTGCTGGAAGTGGTCTCCTCTTGTCCAGGCCAGGTCTCACCTTTTTAGATCCACTTCATGCATAAAACCTTCCTGCCTCTAGCTCATGGAGAATTCCTCACTACTGCTGTCACACTGGAAACCATTCAGTTTTGCAAATTATATGGGAGCAAATTATTGCTTAGTGACAAGAATGCAGGCCCAATGTCAGCCCCATTCCCAGACAGACATGCATAGCTGATCATGGCAGTCATGTTGACTGAGTCTGTCATATTTCATTGAGTCTGAGATGTATTTTTTCACTTTTGACACCCTGGAAATTGGGATGCGTCTTACAGTCACTGTTGACAGGTAGTTCTTGTGCTGTGGTTGTCATTACCTGTGTGCACATCAATTTACACAATAATAGGTGTCCAGATTTGGGAGAAAATCAAGAGAATTCTTGTAGGAAATGCTCCCTCACCAATGCTCTTGACAGCACAGAGAAGGCACTGTGTGGGAAACACAGACATCAATAACTCCAAGTCAAAAATGCCTCGGATGAATAGCACTGTGAGTATGAAAAAGCTGAGGAAGACCACCGCCAGTTTATTTTGCTGTTACTCTCCACTTTAAGAATGAATGAGAGATATGTATGTTAAAATAAACCCCACAGCACTATGTCTAAATAAGTCTAAAAAGGCTTTTTCAAAAAAGTATAAATAAAAATTCTAACTAATAAGAAAGCGATTGTTCACAACTTAATTGGCAGCATTTTTTTTTCTTAAGAGCACACAAAATGGCATCTTACAATCAATGCTGTCTGAGATTTGGTGCAATACTCTACCAAGTCACCATCAGCTGGAGGTGACAATTGCAGTGAAACCCGCCGGCCTTTCCCACTCTAAAGTCTGTATGCATATTATTCTTGTCTACCAAGGAGATTCAAGTTGCCCAAGGACAGAGACAGTGTCTCCCATAGCACCTGGCTCAGTTTTGGCACAGGCATGGAATGTTGCCTGTTGAGTAAAATACCAGAGAAATGCAGAAGAACAAGAAAGTAATGAAATATAGTGCACATAAACTTATGCTAAGAAAAACCACTACTCCTTTGAGAACTGAGGGTCCTTGAGAATCCTTAGAGCTTTTGTCCAGTGGTCTGTGGTCACACAGGAGTGACAGGTATGATAGGCAGAGTGGACAGACAGATGGCCATATGCACTGGCTTCTGTTCTCCTTTTCTGGCCCCTCCCCAACTCATATCCTACCCCTCTGCTCACTCTGGACTCATTCCCTCAGTGTGCAGTGACTAATCACTGGACGTTCTGGCCTCACAGACACAGTGTGAAGGCTAATTCTAGGTGTCAACTTGATCAGATGAAGGAATGCTGAGAAACCGGGTAAAGCTATCTTTTTAGGTGTGTCCATGAGGGTATTTCCAGAAGAGATTAGTATGAGAGCCTGAGTGGACCGAGTGGGAAAGATCTGCCTTCAGTATGGGCGGGAACCCTCCATTGCTGGGGGCCCCAAGAGGAAAAAGATGGAGAAAAAGGAGAATCGCTCTCTTTATCTACTGAAGCTGGGATACAATCTTCTCTCCTGTCTGTGGACATCAGAGCTCAAGACTTTTCTGCTTTTGGGTTCCAGGGCTTACACCAAGGGCACCATTGGCTTCCCTGGTTTTGAGGCTTTTGGACTTGGACTGAGCCACGCTACCAGCACTCAGTTTGCAGGTGGCCTATCGTGGGACTTGAAACAATCAAGTGAGCTAATTCCCCTCATAAATCCCCTCTCATATATTTTTATGACATATTTTATGGATTCTGTCTCTCTGGAGAACCCCAATACACACAGACTCAATGAACACTCAAACACGATTTAAATGAAAGCCCTGCATGCCCTCTCATGGCTGGCCCTGCCATGCTCCCTCAGACCTGGCCCATTCCGGGACAGCTACTTCTACTCTTGGGCCTCTTCCAGCTGTAGGCCCCTACGGAGCACAACCTAGAGTGGGGTCACGGTAGTGGCATCAGCAGAACTAAAGCAGTGGGTGCCAGGGACCTTCCACAGCCCCAGGAAGCTCTCTCCCCAAAGTCCGAGACGACGGAATCTTCAAGCAACTTCACAGCCCAGTGGCCCTCACATGGCCAGGATCTTCCCTTCAGCCTTGGTGCAAGGAGAATAGACACTTATTGTGTAGAACATGAAAGGAATGAATAGTATCTCCTGTCTCCTCTTTACCATGAGAAAGCTGAGACTTCCTGATTAATGTTCTTCCAGAGTTTGAGACAAATGATATTCCTGTCCAGTCTGATCATCTACCACGGTCACCGGACCTTTGTGAGAGTAACCTTTGGTCCAAAAAGAAATCAAACCTGTCTTCCAAAGACAAATATTTACAACCACTAAGGATGCTCAAAATATTGTGCTGTGTGCTTTGAAGTCAATTCCACAGAAGAAGCTTGAAGACTTTTGAGTAACGGCCCTGTCTCTGGGGTGATGGGATTGCTGGCTCTGAAGGTGGAAGAAGGGGTCACAAGCCAAGGGATGTGGGTGGCCTATGGAAGCTGGAAAAGGCAAGCAAAGGAATTCTCCCTCTGGCCTTCAGAAAAAATGGAGCTCTGCCAACACCTTGATTTTAGCCCTGTAAAACTCATTTCAGATTTCTGATCTCCAGAAATATAAGATGATAAATTAGTGTTTTAAGCCACTAAATTTGTGGTAATTTGTTATAGCAGCAATAGGAAATGAATTCAGGTGGGTAGAGTGTTATAGATCATTTCCCAGTTTTATTTGATCAGGGAGCTCTTTTTGTCTCCTAGTAGAGTGACCAACTGTCCAGTTTGCCAATAAGGGGTTTCCCACACAGTGGACTTCTGTTGCAGAAACTGGGAAAGTCCCACACAAATTGGGACAAGCTGGTCACCTTACTGTACTACTAGTGGTGGATCATTGACCTAAGAAATGAAGAACAGAGAAGTAACAAAGAAAAAAATCAGAGTGGAATAAGATACTTACCTAACATTTAAAATACTGCCATCTCAGCAGGGTAAGCTGTACACCCACCCCTCTTACCACATTTACCACCATTCTCTATCTGCTTTTTAATTCTAGAGTCGACCTTAATCCTTTTTTATTCCTTTTGGACCAAGGTCTCTTTTGTCCCTTGTTTTCTCTATTACTATTAGTTTGGCTCTGTATGAGGTGCTATGCGGAAATTCAAAAAAAGTATTCAATTGTGTCTTACTCTAAATATGGTCCTGCAGGGAGGCAACATGCTGACAATGAAACAAAACACAGAAAGCTGCGGAACAGCCCAAACTGACATGAGTGAGAACAGTTGGGGTAAGCACCATGGGCTCTGAAGGTGGATTTGAATGTGAGCAGATGGGGACAGCTATGATGCTGGGGAAGTCGTTTCTAAATTCATGAACACAGACCGGTAATGTTCCCCAAGACACAAAGGCCCTGGGTGGTTTCCCTGAGAAGTTTCCAGCCATCTCTCTCATATATACGAATTTCTTATTTACCTACAAGGGACCTAGGGATACAAACTTCTATAGAGAGGGCGCAGGATGTTCACAGGTATAGTATCTCTGAAGTCTTAAAGATCAAAAGTTTAGAGCAGAGAAACCCAAATGTTAGGGATCATCAAAATCACCAGGAAAGGGTTGGCTTGTTAACTCAGTTGGTCAGAGTGTGGTGTTATAACAGCAAGATCAAGGGTTTGGATCCCCATATCGGAGATGCCAGAAAAGGAAAAAAAAAAAAAAAAAAATCACCAGGAAAGCTTTAAGAAAAAACAACAAACAACAACAACCAAGTAGATTCCCACACTCCAGATTGTCAGAGCTTCCTAAGTGATTCTGACATGCTGATGTAGGACCCGCTGACAATATGCTCCAACACGTATCCTACAGACCACTCGTCCTGTAAGATGCTCCAGGAAAGGAAGTTCTGCAGTCAGTTAAATGAGTTTGTAGATGTCTATATATTATGGCTTGCTCTTGATGGTTTGCCATACTAGGTAGCTTATTAAAGCTTTGAGAAGTTCCGCAGTAAAGACACCTGTACAGTTTTACATCCCAAACTTACTGGACACACACACAGCAAACACATCCTGCGGTATGCATTATGGGAAATAGTGGGATAGCATTGAGAGAAATAAAATCAAGACACTGGTCAACAGAACACTTTTACAACTCCCAGAGATCTGTGGGAAAGGAGTAGGGAGATATCACTGGTTCCAACATGCATACATAGTGTTACAAATGATTTAAGGGAGAGTTAGTACACTGAGGGAGAGTGTGTGTGCTGTCTATTCAGAAGACGTTCTGCACATGGAAATCCTTCCCTCTGTCTCAGCCTCTGCAAGGAACCATGCTGGAGACTCACCAGGGAGGGACACTGAAGGCCGAGAGGAACAGTGTGACTAAGCTTTGGAAGCCAAGGTCAGGAGAGAGCTTGGCATATTTGGGGAAAAGGCCCTAACTAGTGGACACATGCTTGTTGGTGGTGAAACACCAAGGTATCTAGGATAGGTCTTGGCAAAAACTGTCCTCGTATTCCTGTATACAAGCCTTAGGAAGCTTTCGGCCAGGGAAAATTCTCCCAACCACATTTGAACAAAAGTTCCCAGTCTCCAGCCATAAAAGGTAACGGATTATTTATGACACCTCATAATCTCTGAGAATAGAGACAAAAATGTGATTATGTAGCTACAGTATAGCTGACCTGACCAGCACAATGAGACAAGACTGAGGAGGCTGCAAAATTCATCTTTGTAGAAAAAACAGGGAGCTTCCTTAAACCAAGGTCGATGAAAGAGCTCTCGAGCAGGGAATATGAAGCCGATGCTCTGAGAATAAGTACTCTGAGAACATTCACAAAGAAAGGAAAAGTATAGAACTATGTCAGGAGAATGATGTGACGATGGGAGTGAGCTGGCGTGGAGAAAGAAGGCAGAAGATACTTGAAGTGGGTGCTTCCTTCACTGCCTGGAAAAGCGCTGGGGCCAGTCCCAGTTACTGGTTTTACAAACAACGTTCAGCTGGAATACGAGGGATGTTTCCATGTGTCTAGAAAACACTAAGCTCTCCCAGATGGTGAAATGCCAAACTGATAGTGATAAACAGCAGGAAGATCTTACCAAGCTGGGTGAGTGGGCAGAAAAGAATCAAATGAGCTTCAGCATGGTAAGATCAAGGTAATAAATTTTGGGAGAAATAAAGTAAATGACGTTTATAGAAGATGACAGGCTCTGAGCTGTCAGCTAAGAAAAGCATTCTGAGCATCACCCCAGGATGTGGAGGTGGAGAGGGGCTGGGGGGTCAGCTAGTCTCTGCTCTTACTCACAGGACTCTGTAACTTCTCTACATAGTGTGTAGAAAACTTGAATGTGAGTATGGAGAGTCATGTCAAAATTATAAAATCGGAAATTATTTGTAATAGCCAGCATACACACAGGATCACTTCACTTCTGTAAACAGCTTAAGAGGATGGCAGGAAAAAGAATTAGCTAAGAATGTTAGGTAGAAGTTAAGAGTGGAGATGGTACCCAGAGAAAGCACCACCTGTCGAGGTGGGGAACCCAGAGGACAAGGAAGGTGGGAGGGGTGGCCCGAGGGCATGGGGAGGAGGAGACCCTGGGCACAGGGAGATTCGTGGAAGCCCAAGTCTCGGCACTCAATCACATTTACCTGTTGGGGTGGGGGAGTTCAAGCAAGCCTCTTTGGGATGCAGCAGGCTCACAAACCACTTTGAACTTGAGCTTTCACAATGAGTAACCATCCTGCTCAGTCACATGTGCACCCAGAAAAGCTGACTGGATCTGCCATGTCCGTCATGCTCCATCCTTCACTATTGATAAGAGGCCGGGAGCCAGTGGGGAGAGCGAAGGCCTCCCCCTCCCTTCCTGTTTCCTTGTCTGTTCTCTGGGTGGAGGATGAGGAAGGGGTTTGCTATAGGGGTGAGGTGGTCTGTAGGATGGGCTATCCATGACAAGGATAAAATGCCTCCTGGAGAAGTCATTGCCTCTACCTTAGTTCTTAGTTGTCCCTAACCTGCTGTGGGGATGACTATTAAGGAACCTTAAGTGGTGTTTAGGTGTCAACCTAACAGTTGAGGTTTCCAGAAAGACTAATTGAGCAATTGCATCTACAGTGGAGCTGAACTAGAAGACATTTTCTTTCCCTAGTATAAAATTATTGTTTATATACTCCTGGAATATTGAAGAAAGAACATGGAGCTGGAGGAGGCAGAAAGAAATGAAATAGTTAAGGGATGGTGGGACCTATAGGTTAGCGACCAGCAAAAACCTCATCCTCCTTTCTCCCCACAGAGAAATGATCAAAGCTTAGAGGTGCATGAAAAATATACAAAACAAAAGTGTTGGTCTAATCCCTTCGTACTTGAGTGAGATCGTATGTTTGAGGCTTAAGAAAGATATGAAGGGCTACTTCAAAAGGCATCCACGGGTTTTTCAAGATGGCGGCAGCTGTGGCGGCTGGCGCGGAGTAGCTGAGGTGGAAAAGGTGGCCACTGGGCCTCAGGCAGCCGGGAAACTTGTGGATCTTCCTCTGGCCATCTCTTAAGGGAGGACAGCTGCTGCTGGCCGGTCGTGGGGGGTGACCGCCACTTTACCCCCGGCAGGAAAGGCTGCCTCATTTACAGGCAACAGCTTTGAAGTATGGAGCAGGAAAAGAACTGTTTCTTAGCTGCAAAAGCGAGTCTCGAAACAGGGAACGCGGTGCCAGGGCTGCTGTGGATGCAGCCAGGATCCCGGAGGCCGGGGCCGCGCTGAAGGCGGCCAGCGGCCCTATTCAGGATTCGAGGTTTCAGGCCGGCATTAAAGAAGATTCCTGGGAGCGCCCGAGCCGTGCCGCAACTGAGGAGCCCGAGGCGGCAGCGGCCGAGAACTGGGAAAGGCGGCAAACCAGAGACAGAGCGAGCACCCGACCTGGCACAGCACTGTGAGTGATCCCTGGCACAGCTCTGTTCGGGGGGTGGATGCCCACGTGGCTCCCGCCTGCACCACCAGGCCACTCACCGCCCCGGTGCTGCCTCCATTTTCCCAGGTGTGGGCAGCTCCACCCTGCTCCGCCATCACTGAGCCCTCCCACTTGCTTGGCCTGGCTCCGGGCTTTCCGGAGCCTGCGGACCGGCCTCCGCTCCCACTCCCTCCGCGTTCTCCGGAGGGGCTGGTGGCGGGGGGCGTCCCCGGCCAGTCTCGGGAGGGCAAGGAAGTACGGGCGGGCCGACTGTCACTCCACCACACCCTGGACTCCGGCCCCAGGTAAACTCCCTGTTACTGGGAGGCAAATACCATCTCTGCGGCCACCAGTTTGGAAAAAAGCCTAACGAATTTCTGGTTGGGAATAGTGTGGTAGGAGAGTTCCCAGGTCCGCTTGAACCTGCCGGAGAGCTGGCTGCAGGTGGGCACTATACTCGGTATATACTGGGGGGATACAAAGGTGAACAAGACCCGAGAAAGATCTACATAGTGCTACAAAGGCACCCAGAGAGACCGGTCGTCTGTGCCTAGCAGAAACCTGGTAGACTTCCTGGGCGAGGCGGTGCCGAGCAGGGTCTTGAAGGCCCAGCTGATAGACGAGGGGTGCAGAAGACACGCCCCAGCCCAGCACAGTGCGCACAGAGTGGGGAGACGTGCGGCCAGGGAGGTGGAGACTCGACAGAAACCACACACCCGGTGGGGTCGCCACTGCACGATCTAACAGCCTGGGCCAGAGCACACGGAACAGGGAGAAGTCCTGCACAGGAAGTGAAAGCTCAACAGAGATCACACACCCTGTGGTACGTGATCCACCAGCCCAGCAGAGTCCAAGCTGACCAGAAAGGTGGATCCCCGGAGAAGCCCAAGACCCGAGACAACCACACACACAAGGCACTAGAGGCCAACTGAGCAGTCACGGAGGGAGCCATACGAAATTGGCAACCACAGCAGCACCCTAGTTAGTCATTAGTCTCAAACCGGTGGACTGTGAAACCCCCTGCAACAATGAATAAACACCAAAAAAAAAGATACCAGAAATACAAAAAATCAAGAAAGTACACCACCAAAAGTTAATAAAAAGGCATCCACGGTAAAAGTTAGATGACCTATGAGGGTTGGGGAATGGATTTTTCTGAGGGTTAACCCAGCACATCCTTGAGGAATTCTTGGGTCTGGCTCCTCTCCAATCCTCCAAAGGGTCCACCTGCCTTAAAGGCAGATCCCCTGAGCTCACCTCTGCTTCTGGAAAGACCTGATGCAGGGAAAATATAGGAAAATGGTCAGGGTCTCACAGATATTCAGAATCTTGCTGAGTATTTGCTGTAAATAGCCACGTGTGCCCAGGTGTTCCTTGGTTATTATCTATTGTAATTGCGTATGGGCACCCAGGTGTCCTGGGTTATGGACCTAAGTATAAAGGACTAACGGCACTTCTCGGGACACTCTGGGAGGCCACTAGGGTGTCTGCTTCTAGCTCTGAATAAAGCCTACTAATTTTTTACCCACGGCTCCCAGGATCTTTTCCTATTCACCTAGCTCGTGGACCTGCATGTGAGAGGTTTGTGACCCAGTCTGTACAACGGGCTCGAGGGGTCTGTGAGCCCTAGCCCTAGCTTGACACATGAGGTCCCCCAGATTTTTTCCACCTGCAACAAGAATTAAGCAGCTTGTGTGTCCTATGGGTGGGGTCACCATGACAAAGGGCAGCAGCCTTCACCAGGCACCACTGGGGACAGTGGGGGGAGGGTGCATAAAATGAAAACATGAAACCTCTACAAGTGTTTCCTTTTTTTGTAATGAGATAAACCTTACTAATATTTAATATGCAGGCAGACCCGGGCCCCGCTGCTGTGTGGCATTCTGAGGTAAGAGAGAGAGGTCCCCACGCGGGGTGGGGAGGGGTGTCAAGCATATCCCTCATGCATTTGCTCCTTTCAGCAGTTTTCATTTATTTCAGCATGTTTATGTGTGCTTGGTTAAACAGACTCACTGATTATATGTTTAGTTCTAACTAAACTAACCCTCACAAAATGGACCAGGAGTTTCAAGATTCCTGCAAGAAACAGAACTGAGGACTGAAGACGATCCGCTCACCATGCAAGCACCCGTGAACAGCGAGAAAATGGAGAGTCGATGATCACCCTCCTGTGGCAAGAGCTTTTCCACAGCCAAACTCTAAGGTAAAAGCAATAATCTAATCAGATCTGACAAGAAGTGAGCCATAAAAATTTCAAAAATTTTAATAAGACAATTCGAGATACAGATTTTCAAACACTCTCACTTGCCTTGAGATATTCCCTGAAGGCAGTAGGAAGCCAGAGCAATTAGTAAGACAGTTAAGTGCATTGTGTTTTTGATCTTTCGCTTGTCCTTTGGGTGACAGGGGGAGGGTAATAAGGAACAGCATGGATGACTGTGGTGGGGGGAGAGGGAGGTGTCAGGGATGATGCTGAGTGTTTCTTCTAGTTTGGGAGATGGCAGTGCGTGGGGTTGGGGGGACATTAAGGCACCACCAACTGAAATAGGCACCACAGGGGAGAAGCCAGTGTGTGGGGACGATGACTTCAGTCCTGAGTTCCAGGTGTCCGTTGGCATCTGGGTGGAGAGGGTCACATCAGCCTGTCCAGCAGGGCACCTCAAACCTCGCCTGTCCTGCCCCATGCAAACCCTGTGCCTTTCCAGTAAGTCAGGGAGGATGAAAAGACCCATCTTCCTGAAATAATTAGCCAATTAGGGATCCTGAAGGATAAACGGGCTCTTCCTTCAAAATGCAAATACCTGTTTAGCCAGTGAAAGTCGATTCTCTATTCACGTTAGTCAGAGCCACACTGTATCCTTTTGTGGACCGCCACCAAACCACCTGTTCTCCTCCATCAAGAGAATCGATTATTTAAGAATTAGGGTAGGAAGGGGGAGGCAGACTTGGATGTAGTAGGGTTGGGGTGGAAGTTGGAAGGATGAAGGACTGAATTACCAAAGATGAGCAAACGCAGAACGGGGGTGTTGCATTCGCCAGGTGTATTCGTCCATTTCTGTTGCTTATAACAAAATACCTGAAACTGGTGATTTATATAGAAAACACAATTTATTGCTTACAGTTTCTGAGGCTGGGAATTCCAATGTCCATCTGGTGGTGACAACAGCAATAGCAGGTGATTGGATTGTAGGACTGTGCAGTAGAGAATGGATTAAAAATGGTTGTTAGGGGCATGGTTCTGAGGGCTTTAAAAGAAGAGTGTCTTTCTCTGCTCTCTACTCCAAAATTTTTGCAATGCGAGACCCTGCTGTGACTGTTGCCATCACCAGATGGACTTTGGAATTCCCAGCCTCAGAAACCGTAAGTAATAAATTTTGTTTTCTTTATAAATCACTAGTTTCAGGTGTTTTGTTATAAGCAACAGAAACAGACTAATACACCAGGCTTCACCCGCTCTGCTACACGGCCAGTTGTCCTGCCTGCAGCTTGGGCTTTGGGGCCCCTGAAATCTTGCCTCTGGCTCAGGCCTGTAAGCAGGCAGAGTTTTGGCTTCGCTCTTGGTGGCTGCTCAGTCCTAGAGATTAATTCATGCAGAGGCCAGGAATGGGGATTCATGTGTTTGGGGGGGACCAGTCATGATGAAATTTTCTTGCTCTACTGGGTGTTTTAGGGTGCTGAGCAAGTACATACAAAAGCAATGGCAGTCAAATCAGGACGCTTCTTACAGGAAAGCAGATTCAGATCACTTTAGTAACTTGCACTGAGTAATTACACTTTGAAAAGCAGCACTGGATCATCTTCAAGACGAAGACCAAGCTTTTTTCATTCCTGGGCTTTGAAATAACTTACTGTTTCAGATGAATTGAAAAGAGATTGGAAGGGTCAGCTGTAAAAGCTTTCAGCTCATTGTCTATCTCATCCTGTCTTAGACCCACCACTCACCAGCACTGAGCAATGGGTGTCTTGATTAACGATAACATCAGAGATAAAGATGACTACTGAGCACAGCTTATATACCCGAGGTGGTGTTCACCACGCATTTGGTCCTCACAACAATCCTGCAAGAGAGGGACTATGAGTTCCATTTTATACATGAGGAAACTGAGGTACAGGAGATTTAAGGAATTCACTCAAAATACATGGTCACTAAATAGCAGAGCTGCTGTTGGGCCCAAGTTTGCCAGATAAAGCTGGCAATTTTTGCCTTCCTGCATCTGATTTCAGAAAATCACCCCTGACTCCCTAATGACTGATTTCTCACTTATTGGAAACATTAAATAGTCCTCAATTTAAATCTCCTTCTAGCTAGGGTAAATGACATTTAATCATTATTTTTTAAATACAAAAGGGACAGTCTTAGGTGATAGAGCAATACCACATATTCATCAAAACCTGAAGACAGATGTAACTTTCATTTTTGGAAGGAATTCTATATATTTCAACAGAGTTACATATTGATTTTGTTTTTCCTATTGATTTTACAGCCAGTTCTGAAAGGTGAATGAGTGATCATTTTACTTAGCAGAGCTAACTGAAGCAGATACTTGTAAAATCCCCGGGGGGTGAATCATCTCCAACTCAACAGGTTAATTTTGGAGATCTGAGAGATATTTTAGTCTCACTGCAGTAGAAGAGCAGCCATCACTAAAAACAACATCTACTTACAGGATTTCTTTACACAAAGCTTATTTGTTCCCTCCCCCTCTCTTTGCCTGTAACAAGTAACTGGTGTCTCTGAATGGTAGATTGTATTCAGGCATTATAATAATAGAGTCCACATACATAGTCCTTGCTCTTCTAAGTGCTTTATGCACAGTAATTTATCATATTCTTGCAACAACTCTATGAAATTGGCACTAGTATCATCACTGTCGGCGGCGGCGGCGGCAGCAGCAGCAGCAGCAGCAGCAGCAGCAGCAGCAGCAGCAGCAGCAGCAGCAGCAGCAGCAGCAGCAGCAGCAGCAGCAGCAGCAGCAGCAGCATTTTACATTCAAGGAAACCAAGATTCGGAGAGATTAAGTAACTTGTCTAAACCTACCATTTAGGAAGTGGCAGAGCTAGATTCAGCAGTCTGCCCGCCCCGGAGTCCTGTGCTTCAACCTGCCCCACTGAACTGCCATGCATGGGGCAACAAACATCAATTAGTTTAAATGTTTTTTTGAATCATTTCCCATTTTAAGATGCAGATTGAGCAGGCTTTTTCCCCCTCAGAAGAATTAATTTTCTAAAAAACCACGAAGCATTTCAAACATATAGGCAAAGCAGAAGATAATATAACAATTACTTGCGTGGCTACCACCCAGATGGAACAATTCTTAATATTTTGGGCCCTCTTTGTTTTTGACTCCCTCGTTTCTGCTTCTACTTCCCCAGATCCAATTGTACTTTAGAAGTGGATGTGTCTTTGTCTCATCCACATTTTTATACTTTGTCTCATTGCATGAGTATGCATGCATCTACACTATATTGATAATGTTTTTAAACTTCACATAAAAAGCGTCATACCACACAGATCCTTTTGCAAATTCATTCAACATCACACTTCCAAGATTTATCTACTTTAGTCCTTTCGTTTTTTATATGAATGTATTATATATCCATGTTTCCTGTTGATGGACATTTAAGATCTTTCCACTTTCTGCAAGCAGAATAGACCACAGACTGTCTCCTGCACACACACAACAGTCTCCTGGGTTCTATACCTAGAACACAACTGCCAAGTCCTGTAGCAAAGGCTGCCAGATGCTCTTTAGTGGGACAGCACTGACTTTCACCCCCAGCAGCAACATATGAGTTCATGGTTCCCACTTCCTCATCAACACTTCCAATAGTCTGAATTTTTTTTTAATCTTATAGGTACAAAATAATATCTTGTTTTAATATGCATTTCCCTGATTGCTAGTGAGATGCAATACATTTTCATGCTTATTGGGCATGCAGGTTTTTCACTTTCATGAATTGCTTGTTCATATAATTTACTCACTTTTTTTCCAATTGGATTGTATGTCTTTTTCTTGTTAATTTGTAGAAGTTTTTATATACTATAAATTCTAATCCTCTTCTGATGCTGATCACATGAGTTGCAACTATATCCTTCTAGTCTGCAGCATTACCTTTTAACTTTAGTCATACAGAAAATTTAAACTTTAACATAGTCAAATTTATCAATATTTTCCTGATGGCTGGTGGCTTTTCTATCTTGTTTTAAACATTCCTTTCTGGCCATGAGGTGATAAAGCAGTCTCATATATTTCCCAGAATTTTTAAGGTTTTGTTTTTCACACTCAGGTCTTCAATCCACCTGGAAATTATTTGTACATATTATATGAGATCAGGAATCTTTGTCTCCCCACAGTTTATTCTATTTGTTGAATAGTTCATCCTTCTACTAATGATCTGGTAGGCCCCTTTTTTATACATATATCAAGTTTCCATGTTGCATGGATCTGTTTCTGAGTTTTTTACTCTGTTCCATTGGTCTCTTGGTCTGTTTCAGTACCAATACCACATTTTCTTAATTACCAGAACTCGTAATAGTCATGATAGACCAAAGGGAAGTCCCCCTCACTTTATCTTCTTAGAAATTACCTTGATTATTCTCGCCTTTACTCTTCCATATGAATGGTAGGATTGTTTGATCAATTACCATGGACACCCTATATTAACCCGAGGTGAACTGGTATCTTTATAATATTGAACATTCCCATCCATTAGACAGGTATTCTGCGTCCTTCAGCAATGTTTATAGACCTCTCCGTAAAGCTCTTGCATATATTTCATCAGATTTATGTCTAGGTACCTTATGTTTCGGTTGCTATCATCATCATTCTTTTTTTTCTATTATAGTATCTAAATGGCTGTTAGTGATGCATAGGAACCCAACTGGTTCCTGTATATTTATCTCCAGTTAAATTTTGCTGAGTTCTGTTATTCTAATATATTTTATGTAGCATCTCTTGGGCTTTTTTTTTTTATACACAATATTGCCTGCACAAAGTGATTGTTTTCTTCAACTTCTTATTTCTTTTTCTTCCTTTAAGCCCTGGTGGGAACATTTGGCACAATACTGAATAGTAAAAGTGCTATTTGACATCCCTGTTTGTTCCTAACTTTAGCAGGATTGCCACTAAAATTTCCCCACTGAGTACGATGTCTGCTGTGGGTTTTTGATGGATATCACTGATCAAGTTAAGGAACTGTTCTTCTGTTCCTATTTTGTTAAGGCATTGTCTGCTTTTAAGTAGAAATGTGTACCCAATTTTATCAAACACTTTATTTGTACCTATGGAAATGATCATATGATTTATCTCTTTTAATATGTGAATTTAACCAATTATTAAAAGACTTTTTGATTTAAATCATCGTTGCATTTCTAGGATAAGCCCTACTTGGTCACGATGCACATGTATTTAGTATACTGATGAATTCTTCTAGTAAATATTGTATTTAGCATTTTGCAACTGTGCTCATAAGTGGGAGTGGTCTATAACTTTTTTCTAGTACTGTCCTTGTCTAATTTTGATGTCAGTGTAAACCAGCTTCCAAAATAGACTGGGCAGCTTTCCCTTTTTCTCTGTTTTCTGAGACTGTCATATAGGGGCTAACTTTTTTTTTTTGAGGGTTTTAGTAAAAGTCACCTAAAAAACCACTTGTGATTAGTGTATATTTTGAGAGTGGGGATGAGATGAGGAATCAATTTCTTTAATGTTTATTTAGGTGTAGAAGAACAATCATCCCCTAAAACAGCACACACATGATATTTCACTTAAGTATCTTAAGCTCTCCATATCTCTTTTCTCTCCCTAGAGCATCCACAAAGCATTTGCTCTGAATCGTAGATCATGCTCAGGAATAAAGTGATGAACATCATCCACTGGTAACATTTTCTTTTTTTTTTTTTGTCATTCTTGTGACCGGCCCCACCGCGCTCAGCCAGTGAGCGCACCGGCCATCCCTATATAGGATCCAAACCCGCAGCAGGAGCGCTGCTGCGCTCCCAGCGCTGCACTCTCCCGAGTGCGCCACGGGGTCGGCCCACTGGTAACATTTCAATACTATCTTCCTTGTTTTATTTTAAGAGGAGAGAATGAGGAGCCATTCTCAAAATATATTCTTTCTTCAAAAATTTTATTACAAAAAATGATAAATGAGCAGTGAGAAAAGTCAGAAAAGACCGCTAAGCTAAAGGAAGAAAATGAGACCCCGCGATGCCAGCACGCATCACGGTTAGCACGTGTGTATTTGTCCAAACATCCTC
Organism: Cynocephalus volans; assembly: GCF_027409185.1. Taxonomy (NCBI): domain Eukaryota; kingdom Metazoa; phylum Chordata; class Mammalia; order Dermoptera; family Cynocephalidae; genus Cynocephalus; species Cynocephalus volans. Next base: position 87,423,761 of record NC_084462.1, on the reverse strand, counting down.
CCAGGCACAGGCGCTTTCAAATTCACTGACATGGGATTGATGAACACTATTTTCTCATGTGCGTTTTTACACAACATTCTGAAGATGTCTTTCCATGTACAACATCACCATCTTTTGATGACAGCATATGTCACCATTTCCTCTACTGGTCCTCTCTTGATAGACTTCACACTGTTTCCAGTTTTTGCAATAAAGTGTCTGCATAAAGTAACAAATAACCCAGCACCAGGCTGCCTGTTGGGGGAAAGGGTGTCTAAAAGTGTCTACTGGCACATGGTAGGATTCCCTGCTAACGCCCTTTCCTAAGCCACAAAGTGGTAGGAGGCACTGACGAGTCCCACAGACCCTCTGGCTTTGCCCATCCCCATCCCATCCCTCCCACCAAAGGCCTCCTTCTCCAGTATCAGTCAAATGCTGACATGCTGAAATTAGAAGCCAAAAGGCACTCACCTCTTCACAAGGATGGCTTTGCCCAAGCCAAACTGGCTGAAGATAGTCAGGCATGAGAGCCAAGCAATATCAGAAATCAAGCCGGCTCTCTCTGAGGATGCTTCCCTGGCTGCCAACCATGCCCTGATCCTCTTGGGCCTCTAGCTGAATCAGTGGACCCTTGCCCAGGTGTAAGAGGCATAGCTGACAGGTTGTCTGCTGCAGCTGAAGGTCCCCTCCCACCGTTAGCCCCTGGCCAACCCTCCTGGCCATTCCTGTTCCCAGGGAGGGTGGCCCTCACACCCAGCTCCAACACAGCCCTGTTCCCGTGCTGCACTGTGACTGGCTCTCTGCTTCCTGCAGCTGGTGCTGAGTTCTTAGGGACTGAGGCTCAGAAGACTGTGGATCTTCACAAGTAGGACAGTGACTGCTGTGCAGAAATTGTTCAATAAATCTCTGTTAAATGGATGACTGGATGATTTTAGAGTGTTCTTTCTTGTTCCTTGAGGCCCAGATTCTAACTGCTCAGGACCCACACCTGGAAGGAGATGTGTATTCATGAAGTGTAGGTTGAATCGAATGCACTCAAACGCTTTCTGAACTCAGCCCAAGGTCCACCCCTTGTCTTTCACATGGAGCCACTTGCTTGGTTGGCCCAGTTGGGCTCTGCCCGTCTTTGCCACAACAGCAGCAGCACCACCTGGGGGCCAGCTGCATCGCCCACAGTGCCCTAGGTGTTCAATTCCAGCAGGAACCCTCTCTCCACGGCAGCAGCACCCATCCCTCCTGCCACCCCCGGAACCTCCCCATTCATGCTCCTTCACACCCATGAGCTATTTAATACTCAGGAACTGTGCGGCATCAGAACAGCACAGGCCACGTTCTGGCTCTCTGGACGATCCCCTCTCTGCTGGCTGTTCTCCACCACAGCAAGCACTCAGAAACCTAGGCTCAGGCCACCAGACTGCTAACAAGGACACTGCTAGGATGCCAGCATGGTGATGTGTGAAATTAGTAAATAGACTGATGCGACAGAAATGTCTGTTTTTGGAATTCTTTAATTTTTGGAGTATAGACACAGAACCTGAGCTGTTAAAAAGCAGGCAATAAAATGGAACAAACTCCATGGTAAAAAATAAACAAAACGTGGCCTGAGGCAGTGGGTAGCGCTACTTCCTGGAAGGTGCTCTAAGTAGATTAATACAGTAACATCTGAACCCTCAGCTCAGTGAGCTTGAAAAAAAATAAACTGCTAGCTCTACTAGAGAGGTCAGAACACATGAGAGAGAAGAAACCAGAAGGTACTTCTGGATGGTAGATGATTTGGCAGACAGCAATGTGCCTTGCTCAATGTGCTACTTAATTTTTATTTTTTAGTGAAATATGAATTTTGTACAAGGACATTTTTGGATTTCAGTCAAGTTGAATGTGGAACAGCAGGAAAAAGGCACGTGTCATATATTGCTTATAATACTCCTTATGTATAATCTGTAGTAAAATTGGTTTTGTTCATGGACTTAAGATCTGAGACATGAGTCAAGCCGCATTTTGGATATCCGCTGGTGCCACGGTCAATGCCTGTGGAGTGACAGTGTTGAGGCAGATGGGAGGTGGGATGGTACCTATGAGTTCCCCAAGGTTAGGCTCTGAAGCTCTGCAGGGATCCCTGCTCTGATAGAACACTCTCAATGGGGGACTCCCATTCACATCACTCAAGAGAATTACTAGTGGTGGGGCCCACCAGTGGTGAGGGCCTCACTTCCTGGAAGTTATTCCCAAATGTGACCTTCTCTGAGGCTTCTTTCCTAAATTAAACTTTCCACATACTTGTCCTTAGGGCAGTAAAAGGCACAGAGTAACACTTTTCATACTTCATGGTAATATGAAACAGTGCCACTAAAAGCTTTCACCATCACCAGGTGCTGTCACTCACAGATGCTGAGAATGGCTGTCTTGCAGGGTCAAAAGGCCAGAGTTGTGGCCATGGAATTGCTCCCCAAATACAGGGAAAACCAGAGAGCTGACCTCTGGTCCTGCTGACTCTTGCCTCTGAGCCAGCAGTGCACCGGGTGCCCGTGGCCCATCTCTTCATCCTGTTAAATGAGGGAGCTAGACTAGATGATTCTGCTAATCTGTTTTATTTTCCCAATTTAATAGTAACCCCTTCAGAATCAGAAATTGAATTTTTTCTAATCCATAAAAATACAGCACCAGCCCCACCGATGCCCGGAGGATGGTCATCAGCCGTCCTTCTCTCACATGCTGGTTTCCTACCAGACACCCAGCTCTCTCCCTGCTCTGCTCCTGCCATTTGTCAGCAATGGAATGCCTCCTGCTCTTCTCTCGCTCTGAAAACCCTGGGACACTGACCTTTGTGCCTCCAGCTTTCCTTTTCTGTGGCTTCCCTCCAAAATGCCTCTCCCTCCCCCATTTTCCTGAGGACCTTGACTCCTCCAGCAGACCTCAGCCTCCTCCGTCAGACCTCAGCCTCCTCCAGCAGACCTCAGCCTCCTCCAGCAGACCTCAGCCTCCTCTGTGAGACCTCAGCCTGTGCTTGCCACAGAGCCGGCAGTCAGCAGGCGTCATGTTAGCTCTTCTGAGGCCTCTTCCTGGGCTAGCCTCAGCACTCACAGACCAAGCCATGGACTGCCAACCCCATGGCCCGGCCCCAGCAAGCTGCCTGTGCAGATACAGTTGCGTGTGGGAGTCGTGTCTGAAACCTCAAGGCCGGCTCTTCCCACTAGGCCCCAAAGGGAAGGCAGCTCATCCTTTCCCCAGTCTCACCCCATTTTGCTCTGTGCATCTTCTCCCCAGATCTGGGCACCCCTGCTGCCATCCCTCCCACCCCTCCTCTGTACAAACTACCCACAGCGGGGCCTGTTCAAGGGACATTCCTGCCTGGCTTCATGTGTTTGTTCCTTGGCAGTTCCAGGAGGGGGACCTTGATAGCTGCGTTCACCGCGGCATCCCCAATGCATGGTAGGAACTCAATGACAAGTTTAAACCTCAAACACTGTAGTGACTGGGTGACCCAGGCAGAGCCCTGAGGAAGGAATGGCCACAGCAGCACAGAGGGGCTGTGGTTTTGTACTTCCCTGGCTCCCACCAAGGTCAACAAATGGTCTTTTAATTGCCCCTCACAGGTGTTTGGAAACATGGGAGGCATTTTTGGTTGTCACAGTGTGTGTGTGTGTGTGTTGGGGGGGTTCTGCAGGTCATTGGCAGGGGCAAATATGCTAACTACTCTGCAACGCCTGGACAGAGAATGCCAAGGGCAGCCGCCTGAGACACACTTCTCGTCCTCGGCTTACCTGGCCTCTAGCACACGGGACCCTCCCTCGTTCTCTGCCTTCCTGATCCCAGCTCTCCACAGCTCGTCCTTCTCAGCTTCCTCCTGGCTCCTTTTCCTCCGTCTAGGCTGTAAGTCTAGGTGTTCTTCTGAGCTTACTCAGGGCCCTCTTCTCTCTCCACATACTCTCCCTGCATGTGAAATGCCACCCTGCCCCATGTGCTGACCCCTTTCCAGTACATTCCTCCAGCCTCAGGGTCTCTCCTGAGGCCCACTGCATCTATAAGTGCCTGCCTGACCTCTCCACCTGGATTCCCACAGGCCCCTCACCTCCACATTCAAAATTTCACTTATCTCCTTTCTTAACCCCCTGAAGCCCTCTCTTAGTATTATAGGTCCACCTGCCCCTGCCAAGAACTCAGGGGCCATCTTTGCCTTATTTCTCTCCCTCATCTCCCACATCTAATGGGGTATCTGACTGTCTATTCAACTCCCTGAATATCTTCAAATGCATCTGCTTTCCTCTGCTTCACTCACACGACCTTAGTACAGACCCTCTCCATTTTCCCCCGAACACACGTCTGTCTCCTTACTTACCTCTCTACCCCAGCTTCCGTTCTATCTTCCACACTGGGCTGAGAGCAGGCTTCGATGATGCTACTCCTCTAGTAAGAACCTTGGCTGGCTTCCCACAACCTGCACTACTAAGTCCAGACTCTTTAGCGCGGCACACCGGGTTGCTGAGCTGACGATCTATCCTCTGTTCACCTCTACGAACTCTGAGCTCTTGACGCTGGGCCACATGCAGGTCTTATCTGGACAAGGCCCTCTCATGCCTGGGTCCCCTCTATGTCTTTGCATATCCTGTCCCTGGTGCTTGGACATTGGTTCCCCCTACCTCTACAACCCAATTCCTACTCAACCTCCATGGCTCACTGAAGGACTTCTGACCTCTGGGCAATTTCTCTCTGCCCTCACCTTTCCCTCTAGTGTATTCTTATCATCTTGTACAGCAATCACTCTTCCATTAGCTGGAAGAGCAACTTCATCTCCCACCAGTCTGGGAACTCCTGGAGGGCAGAGATCATGGTTTATTCATCCCAGCAACTGCAGCTAGGGATTGAAACACAGAGAATGTTCGTTGCATGAATGAATGGCTCTCAGTCTTGACATATTTTTGAAATGCATTCACACTCATGTCAGGCACAATAATGATAAGAGGAGCTTGCATGTCCTGGGGACATGGACACTGGCTTCCTCCAATCAGGGGCCTGAGGTCCCTCCCCTCATTGTGCCCTTTCCCCACCTGGGCATGGTTGCCACATCACATCCTGAGCCAACCAATCACTTTTGGTTTTTGTCTTATTTTTATAAAATTATTTTCAAAGTAATACAGGTACACTATCTAAAAGTTAAATCATTCTATAAAGCTTACAACAAAATGCAGCGTCCTCTGGCCCATCTCTGATGCTGGCTCCTTAGAGTCAAAACACTTTAAACCATTTTAGCTGTTTCAATGAATAATTACCTCTACATATTTAGATTACATTCTTATACTGGCAGTTCTTGATTTTATTCACTTTTAGCTTCCTGCGATAGAAGGTGAGAATTCAGCTGTCTTCCCCATTCATTTCTCCTTCCATCTTCCAGTTCGGTGCTCTTTCAACATTTGGTTAAATCAGACTTCAGCAACGACATTACCGTAATTTAAGTATCGTTTGTAGCTGGGTCACGCAGTGTTCTATGCCTTTCATGATGGGCATTTCCTTTCTTATGCATCTTGTTTTCTGGGGAGTTGGACACTGCTTATTTATCTTTTGATTATTTTTCTATCTGTCTAGGACTAATTCACTCCCAAGGTTTCTAGCAGAATATAAGGTTCTTCTTAATAGGTTCAAACACATCCACTGATCTACTGCTTCAGTTTTTTTCTTGGAGACCCTCCAGGAGCCCTCTGTGCCCAGGCCCCAGTCTGGGCACATTTCCCTCTGTGCCTGATACAGGCTGTCATCCTGTCTCCCTTCATCCTTCACCCCTTCTCTCCTGCACCTGTCTCCTGATTCTTGGATCTCATGGCTCCTCTTTCTTAATTTACTCCCCTGTTTTCACTGCAATATTTTGCACCAGTGTCAGCAAATTACCTTAAAGAGCCAGAGAATAAAGAGCCAAAAGGCAAAATAGAGAATATTACATAGGTGCTTATTTAACCATTTAAACTGTAATCATTTAAAAATTTAAACACAAAAACTGGTGGCAGGAGGGATTTGGCTTGGCGCCTCAGTGGGGCGCCTTCTGATTAAGCAGCTATCTAAGGAAGGGGACCATGGTAAAGTCATTTTTTTGAGATCTATGGTGTCATCATACAATGACTTTATTCCACCCGCACACTTGATTGATGGTTTTTGACTGGGTTCAGAACTCTATGTCGGAAATCATCTGCCTAAGAATTTCAAAGGCATTGCACAACTGTTGTCTAGCTCCCAGCATTGCTGTGTAGAGAACTAGTACATTGGTAAGGGCCTGGTTTTTCTCTCTGGAAGTTTTCAAGATTTTCGTTTCATGAGTGATCTCCAGGAATGGCCACAGGACTTTTTTTTTTTTAAACCCCTAAGGGGTTTCCACTGCCTTAGTCCCTCTAGCACCCAGGAGGGCTTGTGGGGGTGGGTGGGCCCAAGGCAGAGGAAATGGAGAGGGGCTTCTGGGTCTGAGATGCTTCAGGGGACGGGGACCAGGGAGATGAGGCTCTGCCTGTGTGACATCTTGGCTCCTGATCACCACCACCCTGGACCCCTTCTCACACTTTGCTCAGACCTCAGCCACTCACTGCGTTCTATTTGGCAGAATAGGTATAATTGGGCAGAACTATTTTTATGTAGAGTTTGTTTTTTAACAATAAAACAAAACACCAAGGATGGTTGGAAACACACCTTCTCACCCACCCCTCAGCCTCAGTCTGTCACTGACCTCCCACCCCGGGGACAGGGGGTCTGGTAAGAGCCCATGCACTCACCACACCTGCTGGTCTTAGGATGCATTGTTCATCATTGTTAGCACAATGTTTGCTTTCTCCGAGAATTTAGTCCTGTCTCAGTCATTCTGTCCCTCATATCATCTGATCTTTCCTTTAAAACTCACACTGGTCATATTCACTCACTTGCAAGTAATAAGGAAAGATGGCTGCTTAATAAGGGAACCAAAAAAGGAAATGTCACTGCTTTCCACCTGAAAACTAAGAAAGAGTGAGGTTTTTTTTGGGGGGGGAGGAATTTTCTGGAAGGGTGAAAATGCATATATATATATATATATATATTATAGTTTTATATCTGAAAAGGGGTAGAAATAAATCATTTTCATAATATAAGCCAAGAAAGTAAATAAATATAAGACAATTCCTGACTGAGAGGGAATACCAATCATTAAGGGTAATTGGAGCTTATTGAAAACTGGGATAAAAATTCTGACAAATGTGAGTCTACATGGTGAGTACTTCTTTTTCCTATAAGCTTCCTAACTGGGCTACCTCTATTTGGTAGGCTACAGTAGAAGGGGGTGGAGGTAGCGAGGGCCACCATGTGATCTCTTATTTTCTCTCCAAGATGTACAAGAAATCTTCAATTAAATTTCTATCTAATTCCTTTAGAAATAGATATATATTACATTTAATACCACAACTCCTCAATAATGAATTTTTTTGGAATAATGAACTAATGTTGGTGGTGGCAGCCCCATACCTCCTAAAAGCTAATAATTGTTATGACAGACTTTTACAGATCCTTATTTTTTTTCTAATACGTAAAAGTAATCAAAACACAAAATCGATATACATAAATAAAAAGTGGAAAGTGAAAGTCACTCATATTTGGGATGGGGTCAAGGACAGAGAAAGGGTCACAGAGGGAGTGAGGGTCAGGGATGCCAGGTGCCCACCTTGCAGGTCAGTGAGCAATGCAATGCCACATTTCAAGAAAAGCCAAGATGGTTGAGGCCACAGCCCACCCAGAAGCTCTGTGTAGCCTGTGAGGCTCATTTCCCCAACCTGACTGCCTACGCTTCTTCATGGTATGAAAGCCCACAGGGCCAGCCTAGGTGGGCTCAGGGGAGAGAGTGATGAGGGGGTAGAGGCCCCAGGGAAAGGGAGTGGGTAAGCAGAAAGAGGTCTGAGGATGGAAGCCTGGATGACCCCATCAGAGGGCTGGGAGCACCACGGAGAGGTACCAGAGCGGACTAGCAGGAGCAGGACCTGGGGGAAGAACAAGTTTCAAGGAAAAGAACAAGACTTCAATAAAGTCAGGAGGAGGAGCAGTGAAATAGGCTGCTGAATCTCACTTGGTTGTTGGATTCATTCGTTTATTGTTGGCTGGCCAGTAGCGGGGACCCGAACCCTTCACCCTGGTGTTACAACACCGAGCTCTAACCAACTGAGCTAACTGGCCAACCCAGTTGCTGCTTTAAAAAAAAAAATTTCCTGGGGCTGGCTGGTTAGCTCCGTTAGAGTGTGGTGCTGCTAACACCAACGTCCAGGGTTTGAGCCCTGTGCTGGCCAGCTGTGCCAAAAACAGGAAGAAAAAAAAATTTTTTCCTGCTGAAAAGTTATATGTACTCATGGAAGAAAAATCTGGAGGAAGAGTACAAAGAAGGCAATTAAAGTTACCTGTAAACTCATTAAATCGAGTGATTTATTTTGCTCAAGCATTAAAAAAATTTTTAAGCATTTATGTGCATAAATGTGAGGGGAGATTTCTCCCCCTCTCCATATACAAAGGGGTGTTTTATAAAGTTGTGTGTGTGTGTGTGTGTGTGTGTATGCACACACATTTATGTACATACATACATATAGCAAAACTGGGATCATAGATTATCTAGCCTTCTTTGCATAACTCTGTAATGTAAATACTTCCCTATATCATTAAATGTTCTTCAAATTAATTTTTCTTAACAGCTGAATACTATTCCATTGTGTAGAAATGTCATTATATATTTAGTCCTTTAGTAAATATTTGACCGAACGTTAACGTTTATTTAGGTTGGATATTCCTATTTATCTCTTCCCCTACCCCCATCACTTTGGGCAGTTTTAAATAGTGAAAATCTACCATGTTCTTTGTGATTGGAATAATAATCTCTCTGCATCTGTTTTTTCATCTGTAAACTGTGAATGGTAATATCTGCTTTATCCATGTCATGGTTTTGCTATGAGATCACGTGTGTAGGATGTTTCATTGTTCTCATGATTTCACAGTTGTTCAACTTTGAGTGACTTGGTGGCTGTCAAGGCCACCAGCAGAGTTGAGAAAAGGTGAGGGAAAGGTAATGGCCTGGGTCTGGATGTGCTAAGGTGTCTCCTGGACAGTGAGGGGGCCCCCGGGGCCTTCTGCAAGCAGGATTCCTGCTCAGGAGAGAAGACTGGGCTAGACCACAGCTTTGGGAATCTAGCTTCCTAAGGATGGATGGTCTTTTCCAAAAGGAAGTGTTTTGTCAGAAAATAATGAGGCCAAGGGCCCCACCTTGGGGGACACAGGTAGGAAAAAGTAAGTATTAGTAAGGAATGTAGGAGCAGCAACTGAGGAAGGGTACAGGAAAACCAGGATTATATACAATTAGGAAAGTTAAAGTAAAAAGAGTCAAGACAATTCAGGTTTAATTCCCATGAGACCCCCTGCTCTGGGCTATCTAAAAGTTGACCTCTCTAAAACTTTAGCTCTGCCTGCCTTGTTTGATTGACATTGAATGAGTGAAATATAAAGTTAAATCCTGAAGGTAGAGAGGCCCAACACAGATGAACAAATTTCCCAGTGTCCTTGCAATAACAAAAAAATCAATCTAAAGAAAGATAAAACATAATTGGAGAACTAGAAGCCAATAAATCTTTTCTTGAAGCTAATAGCCATTTAAGCTCAAAGTATATTAACCTTTGCCATTGTCACTGGGCATTTGTAAAATCTACCAAATGCCTCTGAAGTATTAAAAAAATGTACTAATCTTCTGAGGGCTCCATGTAGGGCTCTTGGACTGAGAAAGAGGAGTGGCCGCATGCAGGGCAGCAGGAGCCAGGCAGCGCTGGTGGCGCCTGCGGTGGGCTAACCCCCAGTGCTTGTGCCCGGGACAGAGAATCTAAGAGAGGAAAAGCAAGTGGGCAGAGTGGCAAGAACACAGAAGAAGGCGTCAGAAGGAAAAAGAGCAGGGGTCCTTTTGATATCTCAATACCCAGAATAACTCTGCTTTTTAAAAAAAATTATATATGTTGTGGGGTAGGATAGAGGAGCCGGAGGATCTGGAATCCAGTTCTGGTTGTGACACTGCCTGGTAGCATAGCTAAATGTTTTTAGCATCCTCAGGTACACTTTTCAGAAGGGGCACTCTTTTTCCTCTTATAAAATGCCCTTTGTCTCAAAATAAAGCTCTCTCACATCTTTTCAGGATTGCTTTTGGACTAGTCTTTCCTTTGGAAGAGACCATCTACTCTTACGGCTCAATCTGATTTCATTCGTACTGTTTTCACACATTCTATCATGAGCTCACACTCCTCTGGTCAGAAAATAATGTTACTAAAAAGCAGTAACTAAGAGACAGAGCTGGAAACCCAAACCCAAGTCATCTAGCTCTCAATCTCAAGTTCTTTTCACAGGCCACAGCCTTAGCTTTGAGCTTTCTCTCCCCCTGGAGCCCAATTGGTCACCATGTCCTGGGGATTTTACATCTGAAATCATTCTAAATGTTGGGGTGGGAAAAAAGGGCCAAGGACCCAGCATAAATACACTCTGAGAATGGGAACGTTTGTCTTTGGCACCTCTCTCAACTCTTGCTTTTCAATCCTTCCTTCTTCTCTTCAGGGAGATGAAGGTCTCCCCGTGACCCTGAAGAAGCCTGCAGCTGCGGGGTCCTTCCCGGGCTTTCTCTCCCTGGAAGCATCATTGTTTCAATTCTCCCCATCTTTCCTCCCAAAACACCCTTCCCCAGCCCCTGTTCTGGAGCTTGTGTCAGCCAATCCTTGCCCATGTGTAACATGGCTATAAGCAGGGAATGTCTGTAGCTTAAAACACAGACTTGCAGAGACAGAATGCCCTAACAGACGGAGTCCAGTGGTCAGGGTTCTGAGCACTGGGGGAGCTGAGTGGGGTGCAAAGCAGCCTGGTGGCACCCCTCAACCTAACTACATTGCCTACCTGGTACAAGAGAAGATCCTTTGCAGTTAGACTGGCTTCATTCCTACTGATAAGTTGTACAGTCCTGAGCAACTTACTTAACTTCTCTGTGCCTCAGTTTTCAGTTCCATAAAATGGGGCTACTTTTAGTACCTATCTCAGAAGACTGGTATGAGTGTCAAATATCATGTAAACAATCAACCCAGTCCCTAATACATTGTATGTACTTCATTAATACAAAATAAATAAGCAAACATGTAAAATACCACTATTACTTTACATTCAGCACCAGCCCTCTGGGGCTGGACTCTGGCTGGCAAAGATTATCCTCACCGTTTCTCATCTTGTTTTGCCACAATTTCTTAAGCCCCAGTTTCTCTTACCCTGTTACACCCAGTCCCAGTCTTCCCTCCCTGGCGTTCTCAACCTTATCCAAAGGAAACGAAGGAACCAGGACTTAAACGTGGTAGGAAACAGCTGCCGCAGAGGCCTGCCCTTCAGACGGCCCCCGTCACCTCCCCCCCCACCCGGATTCTAACCCGTATTTGCTTAGCTTCCCAGTGTAACCCATAGGCCCAAGTGAGGAGCATGGGACGGGTGTGCTCACCAGCGACAGCTCTTTACAGAACGTCCTCCCTCACGTGAAACTAGATGCCTCTCTTATAAAAATATAAACTGGGAGTCTTCACAAAGCTGAATATCACCAGCTTCCCTACAGGGCTAGAATAGTTTTGCAGAAAGCATATTTTACGTTTGAAACAGAATCTAGAAGCCAGTGGCTGCCCCTGTGGTTTTTCTGCAGTTTAAAGCAATGTTGGACACCACCATAGTGTCTCCTTTTTTTCCCAGAGAACCGAGTTACAAAATACTGGTTTCTATTAGGGTGTGTCTAGCACTTTCTGTGCTGCCAAGCTTTCCATTTTTATAGTCTGCACACTGGTAGATTTTCCATGAACAGGCTCAAATTTATTCCCAGGCAATGATGTTTAGGAAAATCAATATGAACGTGAAGATTGTTCTAAAGTAGCATCAGAATTTGTGCCATGCAGTTGCCTAAAAAGAACATTTCTGATGTATAATAAAATAACACATTTTTATGCCTTAATATATGTGGGGGGAAAGGGTATTCACTCTCCTTATATGATTTTTAGGGTTGCTAGAGGAAACTTCTCTTTAAAATTCTTCTTCTCTATCCTTTTATTTCTATACTTGTACAGTGTACAGCCCAAACACCCACCTACACAGCGATTTTTACATAAAGAGTTGGAAGCCAAGTGACTGAAAAACAAAACAAAATTATTTATATAGTGTCTTTATAGAGATTTGCATGTGAATTCAAATGGGAGCCAAGGGTAACTCTGGACGAAAACAAACCAGTTAGAGAAAAGTGCTAGCAGAAAGTGTGACTATAATTTAGTTATGCTGACAAATGAAAAAGCAGGTGCTATATATTTTTTAAAAGCAAAATAACACAGGAAATAGAACTTTATATGTACATACTCATACACATCCCCCCATCTCTAGAAGCTTTCTCACTAGAACTCCAAATCACACTGCCCCATGCTCCAAATCCTGCACTGTTTATTGCTAGTACCACACAATCTTACAGATTCAGTTTTGGGTAGATGTTTTCTCCCTAACATGGCTACAAACCTCTTGAAGGCAGGATCACACCTAATTCCATTTCTGTATACCACTATATCACCCAGCACCACTGAACACAAACCAGATGATCAACCCATATCTATTGGACTGTGTGGATTGAACAGTCGGGTGCAGAGCTATGAGGTCGAGAAAGGCTACTTTAATCTGTTGATCTAAACTGCCCTAAAGAGGTCTAGATAAAGGTTACAGCTCAGCAATCGTTCCCTGAGCTCTGCCAGCAGACAGGGCTGCTGTCCCTAATGAAATATCTCTGAGGAACTTTGAAGGCCACCTGTTGTGGGTCCTGCCGGGTACTGCCCCGATGACACTTCAGGAATGAAGATGTCCTCCACAAGAGGCTGGGAGCACTGCCTGCAGAAGCCTTCAGCTGGGCGGAACAGCCTCACCCAAGATCACACATTAGAATGCCTGCATCTAATCACTGATCACTGTGGGGTAAAGGCCTGGCCTCTCACCCCAACTCAGAACAGCTCTCAAGGGGCCATTCCAGCTCCAGAGCTCCCTGTGGGCTTGTCTGAGGCTGTTGTTGGGTCTGCACTGCAGCTCACCTTCCCCTTCTGCCCAGTCCAGTTCCCTTCCCTTCTCCTTTCCCCCTTCTACAGGTACTGATCACGAGAACAGTCCCAAACAAACCTTCTGCAAGCTAACCTCCATCTCAATGTCTGCTTCCTGGGGAACCAAACTATAACATCATCCATGCACTCATTCATCCACCCAGCCAGCTAGCCAGCTAGCAAGCAATCTGCCACTATGTTTAGCTCTTAGAACTGCCACCCAGTTCTAGCTATTAGGGAGTAACCTAAGAATCCAGTACAGGAATAACCATAAAACACACAGAAGGAACGTGGCTGGTGTCAAGGGAGAACATATAAACAGAGACGTTGCCAAGGGTGTAATCCCAGGCAAGTGGGGTCAGGGGTCTTCATGCACTGGCTTAGGCTATGGCCATTGGTATACATGTCCTGTCTCTCCATCCAATTTCAAGCCCTGGAGGACAGGATGGACTGTTTCCTTATCTCCCTTTATATTCCGCATAATCTCTAATACAGAGTTCCAGACAGTGTAAGAAATCTTAAAACACTGGAACAAAACAAAACACCGAAAGAAAGCTTTGGCAGTCATACTGTATTAATTCTTTGGTGGCTGGCCGGTACAGGGATCAAACTTTGGACCGTGGTGTTATCAGCACCATCCTCTAACCAACTGAGCTAACTGGCCAGCCCCTGGCAGTTCTACTTTATAGGACAGGTTTCTGGAGGCTGGTCTGGCCTTTTAAGTGCAAAGTTCTCAGGAGGCTCCTCAAGATGCTCATTCATTTATTATGTCCATAAAATTTTGGGAGCATGAAGAAGCACAAGACAAAGTCCCAACCCTCAAAGAAAATTTCAGCAAACAGGGACAAGAAACGGGAATATGACTAACAGCCAAAGGGCACATTATCCCCAGGCCATCCCTGCCCTCAGATGGCCGGTCCATCTTCCAGCCAGTCTGTCAGTAGACTAAGATTACCGAACAGCCTCCACAAGGAACCAAACAACAAGAATCAACAGACCTCAGAACCTCACAGGCCCTTGAAGCCAATGCAACTGCAGAGTTTACTGTCTAAAGGGGAAGAGAGACTTTAACCAAAATGTTACTGCTAAGTTCCTGCAGGAAAGAGAGGGAAGTGGTGCTGGGGAGCACTTGTGGGGTGGGGGAGCCTGGCTCCTGCATTTCCCTGCCTCCAGGGCATTGGCTGTTTTGCCCTCACCCCAACTTGACATGCTACTATCTCCTTCCACTCTCCCTCCCCTTTCACCGCTTTTGTACAATCTGTCACCAGCATCTGTTAATTTCTCTGAAATGCCATTTGCATCCTTCCTCTTCTGCCTCGCCTTAGTGCTACCACCCTCTCTGAAACTGCTGCCGCACCCTGGCAGCTGAGGCTCCAAGCCTAGGCAATCTTGCATTTCCCCATCTCTGCCAGGCACAGCTCCTGAAAACCCAGCTCTCATTTGGTCACATCTGCTCCTCAATCATGGGGGGTTCCCGGGTACTATCAGACTGAGTTTTCAAGACCTTCTCATAATTGGCCCTCTCTGCACGCAACTGGTTTTACTTCCCCATGCTCCTCAGCATACACCCTCCACCCCGGTTGCCTCCTGTTTATTTGTGACTCTGCTCAACCTGTCTTTGACAATTGGAATGTCTTTCTCCTCTTGGCCACTTACTGAATCCTACCCCACTCCTTATAGCTTTATTCACATGGACCAAGCTGGGGACCCAGGGGAGGAGAGGGACAGAAAGGGCAGAGTTAGGGGCCTGTTGTTTTCCCAGTTCTTTTTTCTCTTGAGGTTCCCCAACCACTTACCGACTCTGTCACAGGGAAATGCTTTTCTGCAGCACCTACCCAGGCCAAGGATGCCCCATCAGCTTGACTGCCCTGGACTATCTAGTTGTAAGTAGAAGGAGCTTGTCTGCCCTCCACTGGGTAGACTGTCTCAGTCCTCCCAGCCAAAGAGAAAGAGCTGATGTCGTGTTTACTTCCCTGCTGCTCCTTAGGAAAGACTCTCAATCACTCCCAATTTAATAAACCAAGCTCTAGGATTTCTGAGAGATGGATGGTGGGTTTGCCAAAGGAAAGACTGACAAGTTGGGTCTTTGGAATGAACCCAGTGTTCCATAAACCCCTGCCTTATTCCTAATCATACGAAAAGAAAAAAAAAAGGACCCCATATAATGACAGAAAGGCAGAAGAGAGATGCAGGCAGCAGAATGACCTACAAGCATCTTCGGTCTGGCCTTCTTGTGTAAAGTTCTATACTTTCTGAAAAACAAAAAATGCAGATCGAGACAAACCTTATCCCCCACCTCCTCCCCAGCTGCAGGGTGTTGCCTGATGAGAGCTCTGCACTGTGGGGAGACCTTTGGAAGAGTCTCTTAAAAGGGGTACAATAAAGAGTGGGCGGTCTGCGGAGATATCCTCACTCCTCTGCCAACAGGTGACCAGGAAGGTGACCATGATGGGCAAAGGTACAGGGAGGAAGGTGAACACCTTCTGGGCCTCCTGCCACTTTGAAGGGAGGGGTGGGGAGCAGGTGGAGGGAAGGGGATTGCCCACTTCTTCCATTTGAATGGCATGAAAGAAGGAACCCCTTCCACCTTCAGGTTAGCAGGTGGATTGGGTAAGGAGTTCTACGCTTTTTGCAACTTTCCCTAGAGCTGAAGGAGAGGGTGGTGAAAGCTGCAGTTTGGAACGTCCCCTTCTTCATGCCTTGAGCTGAAAGATTGATGAAGATGAGAAGAGGTAAATTAAAAATCCCCCTGCAAACAAATACACACATACACACACCAGAGAAAGAGAGAACAAGAGGCCAAAAAGGAGAAAATTCAAAACAAATCTCTTTGGGCAATTATATTAATGTGTTAATAATGACAACAGTACTAATTGTTTTATACATGCCTAGTGATTTATATTTTACAAGGCACTGGGGCCCATTACTTAGTAGTATTCTTACAACAAATAATCCAATCACGTGATAATCAAAATAACAGCTACCATTTACTGAATGACTACCAGGAACACTTTCCATGTTTTATTTTATTTAACCCTCACTGGCCCCTTGTAGTACTGTTATCTCCATTTTACAGAGGGGAAACTGAGGTTGAAGAGGTTGAGTAAACTGTCCATCAGGTAGAGACCTAGTCTGTCTGATTCCAGAGTCCAGCTGCTTAACCTTAGAAGAAAGGGCTTTTTCACAAGTCCAGGAAGGCAGGGGCGTTGAGGAGGAAGCAGCCCTTACATCTCAACCACTGTGAGGTAGGTACACACAGTCTCATACATAATTACTCCAAGAAGTCCCTTTTACTCTGTTGTCTTTCTCAGTTACAGATCCACTCAGCTTGCAGAGATACAGGTTCCCAGATAAACGCCAAGTTTCTTGTAGGGACAAAGCCCTCAGGATAGATAACATACCTGTCATTCAACCTGTATCTGAATCTGATTCAGGGGTTTCTATTTGACAGAATACAACCACAGCAAGATGGTGAATTAGCATCTAGTTTTGAAGCTTTGTCACGAAGAAGAATACTTTTAGACTGAAAATAATGAGTGAGACTGAATGCTATTTAGCAGAATGGCTTGTGACATTAAAATAGATGTTCAACTTGTGAGATTCCAGCGCACGAAGGAAGAAGAAACGACAGCAGAAAACAGTAAGGTGGAAACGAATGGTGTCAGCTCATGGGAGCTGGCTGCCCTGTCCGTCATCTCACCCATCTGACCTGAGCGACAACGTCGGCTGTTAGCTGTGCAGAGACCTGTGACACAAACTGATGCGAACATGTACAGAGATATTCAGCACTGGGTAGCTGGGAGGAGAAGACAACAGGGTGCATGCTTAAGAACTCCTTCTCTCCCCTTTCACGCGAGTACCAAAGATTCTGGAGTTTTTCCTTCCTCCGCTTTCTCCAAGTCTCCTCTCCCTCAGTCCTTTAACCTCAACCAGCAGAAGAGATGGAGGGTGGGGCAGGGGTAGCACGAAGAATGTTAGTTCCTGGGACTTGGGGAGAGTGAAGTGTCAGTGTCAATGGCTCCCCCCACCCTCTTGAGCTCTAGAAATATACTTAAATACACACAAAACATCTACTGGAACTCGTAAATGATGACAGGAGATCCACACGCCACCTGTGAAGCAAAATCTACACTTCTACATAGTCACAGAAGCATACAGACATGCAAAGAGTTCATGTTTATGAATTACACCCACACATACCTACGCAAAGCCGGTGGCCCTCGCGCGCACACGCGAATCCTCGCATGCAGGCACCTTGGCGATGCCACCTTTGCTTTCTGCAGCCGCGTTCCTTCCCACCCTCCCTAAGGTGTTGACCACAGCTGCCCTCTGAGGGATATGACGCATGGGGGACCGGCTACTCCCTGGCTGTGAGAGTGGGCAAGCCACTTAATCTAAGCCTTTGGAAAATGGAGATAATAACCGACTGGATAGGTGCTGCGAGGATGAAGGGAAATAACATATGTAGGAGGCTGTCCGGCCTGGTTCCTGAACCTGTCTTTCTTACACCCACGCCTGGACTGATGGTGCCTCCTGTCACTTGGTTTCCACCCTCGGCACTGTGATCTGACCCTGGGAAGGCTGGGAACTAGACTGGGGTCTCCGTCTGTAGCAGGAGGGTCTCAGCCTGCCGGTCACGGGTCTGCGGGCCGGGGCTCACGTACGGGGCCGCACGGCCGCGGGGAGCCGTGGGCACGTGCAGAGAGCGGGCCGGCCCCAGGTGCTTGGAGCCGTGGGCGGGGGGCGGGGTGGGCTGGAGAAGGGGGGCAGAGCCCGCCGGTAAGTCGAGCCACGGCGGTGGGTGGCTTCCTCCTGTTGCTCAGTATCAGGGAGAGGCGGGGGAGGACATTCATTTTTTTCCTAAGTAAGCATCCACCTATTGCTTCCATAACTATCGATCGGGAAAAGCCGGTGGCGCCTCTTAAAGGCGAAGCCCGGCTCCCGCGCGCCCCCGCGTCTGCGTTCTGGGACCCCTCCGCGGGGATCTCCTCGGACGGCCGCGCGGCAGCGATGGGCGAGCGCTTCCGCACGGCTCGACCAGCAGCCTCGGCAACCGCAGCCACGAGCTGTGGTTTGGCCCCTGCCCGCCCACTCGTGGGGGCCTTTCTCCTCCAGCCCCGGAGTCCCCCGTCATGCCCTCGCACCCGGTCACCTGTTCCTCAGCGTGGCCCCGGCGCCCCGGGTTCTGAAACTGGCCCGGCGCTCGGAAACTTATTTCCAAAGGCAGATGTGTTGCAACCCTCGCTGCAGCAGACTCCAGGACGCAGATTTCCCGGACCCTTTCCCCGCCCCCACGCCGCCCGGACGACCCGAGCCCGCTGCAGCAGACCGGCAGCGCGGAGAGGCGCCCGCAGATGCACCTCCTCCCCTCCCGCGCGCCAGAGTGCAGTGGGGTCGCGGGAAGCCCCAAAGCAAACTCTCAGTGCAGAGCGATCCCCAGTCTTGGCCTGGAAGGGATCGGGCTGCTGGGGATCGGCCTCCCGCCTGGCAGCTCCGAGAAATACTCCCGATTTCCTGCCCCGTCTTCCCCTCCTCCCCAGCCCCAGCCCCCCTCACGGTACCTGCGGCGGTCACGGGCTCGCCCTCGCTCTGCTCCCCGGAATCTGAATCCATGCTGCGGGCTGCTGACCCAGCGTCCACAGCCGCCCGCCCGTCTGCGGGGCGCTCGGGCCGGTGTCCGGCTTGGGCGACCGCGGCGCACTCGGTGCGGGCAGCGGGGCGGCTGGAGCCCGGGCGGTGCGGACTGGGCTGTGCGCGGCTGCCGCGGCCAGGGGGCGGCTCCGCAGAGGCGAGCGCCGCCCGCGCCCCGCTCCCTGCGCCCGCCGGCCGGTGCCTGCGCGCGAGGAAAGCGCGGGGCGGAGGGTGGGGCGCGCCGGGAGAGAGTGGGGAGGAGGGAGGGGAGGCGCGAGCGCGGAGGAGCCGGGGCGTCCGGCGGCCCGCGGGCTCCAGGCTGGGGTTAAGTATCCCCGGGGCGGCACTGCTCCTCCCTACCGACGCCCCGCGCCCGGAGCCCTGGACTTGCGGAGCGTGGCGAGGCCGAGCCCCTTCCTTGGGTGTGGTCAAGTTTGTAGGATTCTTAGGTGAAAAAGCGCCTCTACCCGTGTGCAAAAGGAGAGGTTCTGGGTGGTCCGAGTACTGGGGCTGCGCGGGTTCGCGTCCGACTCCATCGCTCAGAGACCTCGGGCGAGACCTCTGTCTGCTTCCTCACTTGGAAAATGGGGGGAAACGATAGTTTAATTCTCGTAGGAACACTGTGGGGAGTAAATAAAATAATGCATGTGAGGGACCCAGCGAAGGGCCTGGCACCTTGCGAGGAGGTACACGACACACGTCAGTCGTGTCGGTCGTGCTAACTCTGGTGGCTCGTCTTAGTCTTCTCCCGGCGTGGGCGGGGCAGGTGGGGCAAGCCACGGTGGAGCTGGTTCCGAGGGCTGGGTGAGTCGGAGCCCTGGCTCGCCTGGAAGGCTGGACCCGCCCTGCCCAGCCAGCAGCCAGCCGTGCCACTTCGCGCCCCCTGGACTCGAGGGGCAAGAATTGACTTTTAAACCTTTTCTTTGTTGATGGGATTATACACAGAATGCTAAACGTCTCCAACACCCCCCTCCCACGTTCTTTTTTAAAAAAAGCATTTGAAATTTATTTACTAATTAAGAGACCAAACTAGGGGGGAAATGCACGGGGCAGTAAAGCCCTTCGTTAATTCTTCATTATCCATGCAGTTTTATTTTCTCTTGAGTTATAGGCTTCAACACTTTCATAACCTAAAGCCAGTTTCTCTGCATATGTAGTATATATAGTTTGCACCCAGAGAATGCAAACTAACAATTGACCTGAGCAAAAAGTAATCAGGAAGAGAAGTCTACTAAAAAGCGCCATTTACTGAATGTCTGCTATGTGCACTCCTTTAATCTGTACAACCCAGTGAAGAGTTTATGTTGAACCATTTGAAAATGCTTTTTGGAGGTCAAAAATGGTTAAAAGTTGGCAATATCATAGAATTCAACCTATCGATACAACCATTTTACCAATGTGGAAAGTGAGTCTCAGAGAGAGTAGATAAGTACCCTGTGGTCTGGGTCCAGTAAGTGGGTGAGCTAGTACATGAAATCAGGGGCTCTCTGATGTCCAAGACATGCTCCTAGCTGCTGTGGTATAGGGTTGCATGTGAGTTTTGGCTCTGGTCTACCTGGGGGCTGCCTCCTTTAATGAAAGTATGGGCTTCACAGAGTGCAAATACAGCTCTACTTTGTGTTCTCAGAATGTTTTCTAGATGACCAGATTCATGGACTCTAGAGATAAAAGTTGGATGGATTTTAATGGAATGGTCAAAAGAGCCCCACACTAGATGGGTGATCTTGGGCAAATGGCTTAACCTCCCGTGGTTTCCTCATGTGTTGGCATCTCCTTCATAGGATGGTTGTAAAGGAGTAAATGAAATAATGAGGGTGGAAGCTATTACCCAATGCCTGGCACATAGTTAATGTTTGATAAATGAAAAGAACATTAATTCTTAGATCTAATGGATCCTATTTAGAAAAACAAAATATTTTTAAATCACTTATTTAAATGAAAAGAAAAAGTAATGGCAATATTTGGACACAAACTGATACTAAAAAAATCCAAATAGCTGGGATTATTTTAAAAGTTTGCAGTCTTAAGGAAAAACAATGATTGATGATAGCTATGCAGAACAGAGCATATTGATTGAAAAGGCATTCAGCTTTCTCTAAAGGCCATGCCTAGATTTAACAACAGGAAATGTGGAACTTTCTCTGTTCCCTTAGACCTCCTTTCCTTGTACTTGGTGGAAGTTTTTGTTTGTTTGTATGTTTTAGTAGACAGGGGGTCTGGGTTGCAGGATGAGGGAGACAGAAGTACCAGGGAGACATCTACGTATAACAGCAAAAAAGGAAACAGGGAAGCTCATGAACTGAAACTTGATCAACAGTAAAGAAAGTACTGGGAACAAATACACATTTACCACACATGCATGCCTATCAGCCACTGGCTCTTTACTGAGTACCTAGTATATTTTGGCCCAGAGATAAATGCTTGGGGAACTGGGAGGAGGAAGAACTAGTCACAGTGCCCTGAAAAGTCTGTGATGTAAGTCTTTAGTTAAACAATAGCTGTCATTTAGCTGTTCCTATATTCATTCATAGTATATTTCTGCAAAAGGAGGCAGACAGAATGAAAAATTGCATATGGAATTAAACAATGGAGAAGAGAGATCCAAACTAAATAAAGTCTTCATTCCAATTTCCTATGATATGCAATCTGTTGTCATGGGACAGCAAGACAAAGGGAAATGACTTCTGGCACGCGTGTGAGTTTAATGAGGAACATTAGTGGAACATACCTTATCTGTCCTCCCCATATGGAAAAATCTGTGTAAGAGAAGGAAGTCCTTAAAATAGTATCCCATGACCATCACCCCCGTGAAAAACAGTGAAATTTGAGGTGGCAAGTCTCCCTTTACGAATCAATCCTGGTATATTTCTTAGAGGAAAAAAAAAGCTGTTAAGGAAGAGAAAAGGAGAAAGGGTTTCTGTAGTTCCTCTGTATATTTTTAGAAGAATGGCATCATTCTGCAGACTTGAATTTGGAGTCTGAGGGTTACAAACCACCTTCCTCAGTGTTTCCACTACATCTTTTCAGCCTGGCAGCTCTTCAGACACACGAGTTTCTAACTCTCACCGGTCATTTCTTATCTTCAGCAAACGAAATTGTTGGCTTTTTAAGGAAATTGCCTGTCTGGTGGGAAAAGCATATCTATTTGTAAGGTGTCAAGAAATAGATAATAAAATAGATCCATTTCTGCTAACACAATAATACTCCTTTTATCCGAGCCAGCACCATGACTCATCTGCCTGTCTCCTCTTGTGGGGTGGAAAGGAGCTGTCTGCAAACCTTCATCTGCAGGAGGGAGGGAGATTCCTTTTACATGCCAGGGCTGCTGCTCTGCTTCGAAAACCCACGGACTCTGGAACTGCTGTTTTCTCTGGGGTGAAGTGGCCCTTGGACTTTAGGGATGAGAGGTTGGCCAGGACAGCCCCATTTTAAATAACTGGTCTCAAGAAAGCTTTTGCCCAGAGTCAAGGTGGCCTTCCACGGGACTGTAGACAAGCTGGAGAATTGGGTCCAAGCTGGCTTCATATCCATCCAACAGAACAAGATGCTGGAAGATAGCTTGGAAAGAAGAGTTTTTGTTGTTTGTTGTTTTTCCTGTTGCTTTCTTGCTAGCAAAAATAAACGTTTTTTATTCCCCCCCCCTTATTTCAAAAGTAATGCATGTCACCGTAGAAAAATTGGAAAATACATATAAACAAAAGAAGCAAATAGAAAATTCATTGATAATGCCATCAGTTGCAATCACTGTTAACATATCTTTTGATTTTGTAACTTGCTTTTTCCTTTTAACAATATGTCGTGAACATCGTTTCATCTACTCTTCACAATATGATTTTTAGTAGCTGCACAGTATTATATTGGGTGGGTATACCATCACGTAGTAAAGTAATCCTCTATATTTGGGCATTCAGGTTGTTTCAGTTTTCTTCTATAATCGTATCGATGAATATTGTGTTTAAAACTTTGCACATATCTTTAATCAATGTCTGTGAACCTTGAGAGACAGAAACAACACAGAAAATTGCAGCTGACAAGATAATTACTGTATATATCCTGAGACTTTAAGGTTATCGAGAAATTTCATGGGCATGATCCCCTCTAGGCAGAGTTATTTGAATTCATTCTCTTATTTGTCAAGCATTGGTTGAGCACAGAGGGGATTCCTATAGGTTTAGGAGAAGAGTGGAAAATTTTCTTCTACACTTTCCTTGCGGGCAGCATGTCCTCTGCACAGCCCCATCCAAGGCAAGATACCTTGTAGGAGGCGGAGGGTGGGTGAGGCTGGCAACTTGGGCATTAGGCTATTTTGCTGGGTTCTTAGCTTCTGCCCTCATGAGCTGCCTACAGGACAGCTTCCTGAGTAGCTAATGCATTTATAGTGATTCTAGAGCACTGATTCAGAGGGAGAGGGAAACTGAGAAAGAGGAGGGGAAAGAGAAAGAGGGAGGGAGAAGATATCTCAATGGGGTCAATCTCTGTTGCACCCTGGCCCAGCTTCTTATTAGGTTATTTCTAAGCCTTTTAAACAGCAGCACCAGGATCATAGGTTCAGCCTTACTAGGAGACTTCCTCATTGCATTTGGTGTCTAATACTGCTTATGGCATTTACTTTGGGGGCTGCAGGATGGACTGTGCTGCTGTACTGGAGCTGTTCTTACAAGGATCCACACAGCTTTTATGTGGGCACCCTAAGTGATTCTTTTAATGGAGTCCAATACCTTCCCCTCTTTCTGGATTCTTATACAGGTCTGTGGCATGGAAAAGGTCAATATTATTCTCACTGAAGAGAAGACACAGTCAAGACTTATGAAGATTCAGCAGCAACTAGAGTCTATACACTTTTCAGGAAGATAGAAGAGTACTCAAAACCTGGATAGGGCAATGAGGCAATGTTGCCCCAGTTTTCTCCCCACCCCCCCCAACTTTTCAAATGTAAGAAAGGAGTGGATTCCAGAAATAACCAATTAGTGACATTTTTGTCACTCTCTAGCAAGTCCGTAACAAGCAGGTTTATAAACATTTAAAGATGAAAGCAGTGATCACCGGCAGCCAGCATGGGTTCATTATCATGTCTTGCTAAAATAACCATGTTAATTTCCTCTAAACAGGGTTATTAGGTGTATAAATCAAGACAATTTTATTCAACTTCAATATAGCATTGAGCACCCTCTGTGCTTCAGGTGGAAAGTGAAGGGAACTGACTGCCACAGATACTATGTGTTGTGATTTAAGTAAAGAATTCGATGAAGTCTTGCACAATTCCCTTGCTGTTAGGTGGATTTGGATCTGGTTGAACAATCCAAACCAGTGTGCCTTGATTCATGGCTCTGAGTTAACTTGGACAGAGGTCTCCAGTGGAGTGACACAGAGCTCTGCCCTTGGCTCTTGCCTATTCTACTTAAAACAACAACAATAACAACAGTGATTTAGAGGAAGATTGTGCTTATCAAATGTGTGTATTACCCTGCTAGGATAATCTTCTGTTTGGCTTCTCAGCCCTTCCACTACCTGTATAGCCAGTTCCCTGCATTAGATTATCTCCTTTGAAAATATATAAAACACTTTCCTAGTTGGACCTTATTGATGCAGACATACAGGAAGAAGAGTTTTTTAATGATTACAACTGGATGACCATTGGCATGGATATTGTGGGAGGCTGGAGTCCATTTGTCTTCAGGATTCCTTTGGAAGTTGAGGCACAGAAGGGAAATGACATGCCCAACTCCTGGAAGTGACAGAGCTGGGACTAGAACCCAAGGCTTCTGGTCCTTTTTCATTTGAGGTTGGCTCTCTCCTCCTGCATAAATCTTTCTTAACCATCCCCCTGTAGTTTATGTTAATCACCCTTTTGATCTATGGGAGGGAAAATCGAGTCTCCTAAATTCACTTTTTTCTTTTAATTCTTTTGTAGTTATGTAAAAATCCAGTTCAATAATGCTTACTTGCTAATTATTTTACAGAACAAACATTGCTCACCAAGTGTTAAGTGGAATCTTTTATTTCTCCCTTTAAATCATTTTCTACTTAGAAAAGCTAAATACACGTTCCAATCAGGAAGATTCCATTTATGTAAGGCTCTGATTTTATAGCATTTGTGTTGAATCGAGGGCTGTACAAGAGGGAAGGAATGTTCTAGGTCACCTAATCTAACCCCATTACTTTAGACGAGAAGAAACAAGTCCAGAAAGATGGAGTGGCATGCCCAAAGTTAGAGACAGAACTGGGCCTAGAACTCAGGTCTCTGGCCCTAGTTCAGGATATCCTGTCATATTACCCTGCTCCTTTATGGTCCTTCTACTCTCCTTCACTACATCCAGTTTCAACTGGCTTCCACCTTCAGTTCCTAAATCTCTCTCCCCAGTACTGATCTTTCCCCTCATTTCACCCCCTGTTTACAAGCGTTCTAGTAGCCCATCTCCACCTGACATGGAATTATCAAAAGCAGGACTTGACCAAAGCCTCTTTTTAATTTCTTCATCTCATCAGTGACTACCTACCTCCCGGCTCCCTTTTTTTCCTTTCCTTTCCCTCCTCCTCCTCTCTTCTTTCCTGGGTTTTCAAACTTTCCATTCCTCTCTTCTCTCTCACCAACTTTTTTTTTTCTCACCAAGCTTCTCTTGGCATTGTCCTTTAATTGGTTCCCTCCCTTCTGTGTTCAAAGCCAATCTGCCTGGTTGAAACCATCAGCACTTCCAAGGGAGGAATCTTCCAAGCACTGGATCTGATCTCTGGTTGCCATAAACCTTTGATCATTCTCTGAGGAAAGGCATGAGTTAATGTCATCCTTTAGCAGGATCCCTGGATCTGTCTCTGTCACTTCCCTGGCCTCTTGACTGTGGATGTAAGCACCTTAACACCTCAGACACTATTGCAGAGATGGGACATCTTCCCATGGCCAAGAATATCAAATTTATTTTAGTTCAGACCATTAACACATATCATCCCATGAGAGTTACCAATGTTTCAACAAATTTCTCTTTTGGCTGTCAGTATCAATCTTAGCTTGTTTTTAGATCTTGCCAAATTTGTGTTATCTAGACATTTGTGAGTGGTTAGATTTATTGAAGCTCTTTCAGGATAACAGCATTGCAATATAATATGTGAGTCACAGTGACCTCGTTCAAGTGAACTAGTCCTCCCCAAAAACAGACACGTTGACACCATATTTCCAGTTGGCTTAACTGTGTTCTTCAATCCTTCCAAATTCTGTGTTACTTTCTTCTGATGTGGATTTTGTCTCAGTCACATAATTGTCGAGAACCCAGGAACTCGATTCATCCTCCACATTCCTGTAACTCATACTTTAAATTCTCTTAATCAAGTTGATAAATCCAAGGAACAAGTTTTGGAGTTCTATCCCAGAAAACAAGCATGTGGTACACCTGCCTTCTTTCCTAGTATAAGTGATAATGCTGCAGGAGTTAACAGGAAAGGGGAGTTGCTGGCAGGAGAACAGCCTTGGGACCCAGAATCACCATCCCATCAAGCTCTTCTCTTCTAGCATGGAGTGGGGGGTGGGGTCAGTGCAAACTGACTCTCAGCTCCAAACAATCACATCTTTCCAAAGCTTCCATCGTCATCCAAGGTGCCAACAGCCTCCCAGTTCTCCAGGCTCATAGCCTTCATATTCGTTCTTTTATTTTTGTCTTACTTCCACGTTGGTATCCAAAGTCCTATCAAATTCTCATGCTGTTTCTTCCACGAGTCTCTTGATTTTACCCATTCCCTTCCATATCCACAGCCTCCCTCCTCTCAGCTCTTTAGCATGTCTTGACTCTTGCAACAACACTCCCTCCGCTGTCCCCCTCTTGCCCAAGTCCAGCCACTCCGGAGCTGGGGCTCAAGCTCCCTCAACCATCATTCTTTTTTTTTATCTGAGAGCCTGCCTCTTTACTATCCTGTCCTGCTCTCCACCTACAGAAGAGTCCTGAATGCATAGCCAAACAAAGAACTAGCTGGAGTCTAGGCAGTGATGGGTTTGCCACAGGCCAGCCCTGTCCCACATCCATATGTTGCAGTCTCTCTCTGCCCCCTGCAATTCCCCTTCTCTGCCTCTCCATCTGCTGCAGCCCCATCCCTCCTGTGGTCACTCCTTGCCCCTCCTCTTCCCAGCTAAAGGCCCATCTCCTCCTGCCAGCCAGGATGCCTTGCTCTCATGGCAGGAGGTTTTGGCTCTCTGGCTTGGCCTCAGGCCCTTCTCCCCTGAGTTATCCTCATGGGAACTTCTGGCCAGCATGCCCTTGTATTTCTGAAACCCACATCTCCTTCTTGGCTTTGCCTCTGGATGACTGTTGGGTAATTTCTGCTGCTCTGGAGTAAAGACACCTGGATTGTTTCCTGTCTGCTCATGAATTTGACATGTGGCTTTAAACAAGTCAGGGGCTGCCTGCAGCCCTTTTCACATGTCGGCTCTGGGTACCTTCAGCTTGCCATCTTGCATGCGTTGATCATGTCTCCCCGCACCCACCCTGCTCTGCTAGTTCCTGAGCCACTTCGGACCAAGTCCCTTTCCCCCAGAAGTTGAGGGAGGGGATGGGTCTTGTTCGTCACCTGGCATCCCCCGTGCCCTAGGCCTCTGCATATCCACTGACCCACAGTTTCCCCTTTGGCTGTGCCCTACAGAGTGTATAAGCCAATGTATAGGCTTTTGCCTCAGTTTCCTCACTTCCACTTAGGTGTCCCTCTTGGGACAGTAGCCCCAACCTGCACACTGACTCTCTCTGAGGTCTGGCCATTTCCTGTTAGTTGAGGAAACACGAGTTAGTCAGTATTCATCTCCAGAGAGTTTACTCAACACAACCTGCCATTTAGTGGACTCTTAATTAACTTGCTTCAAAAATTAATTTGATTGGATTTTCTGAGTGACCAAAATTTGTTTTCAGCTACCAGTTGCCTCACAGCACCTTTTAAGAATAAAATCAAGAAGGAGGGAGAAATCAGAAAGTAAAGACTCCTGAGCTATCAGAAAAGGTACCTTTTACTCAGGAGAGTCCCTTAGGCTCCCATGCATAGGCTAGTTTTCTTTTTTTACCCAAAAGCCCTGTCAGGTGTGAGAATGGGAGGGAGGGCTGGAGCCGTGTGGGAGAGCTCTGTCCACACTGCTTCTTACTGGCCTTCTGCAGCCCTGTGGCTTCCCACTGCGAACACCTGCAGGCTTCTGAAAGTGCTGGAGAGCTCAGGGCAGCAGCCCTCAAGGAACGATGGGCAGGATTTGGAGATAAAAGCTAGGTTCCTGCCCCGCATGTGGGACAGCTCTGCACAGTCTCACCCGCGGTCCCAGTGGGCCTGAGCCCCAGCTGCCCACAGGGGTAAGTAACCTCTGAATGGTGCGCCTGGATTGGCTGCCTCCCCCTTCCTGTCATCTCCTTCCAAGCGACTTGCCCTCAAATCCTGATCTCAGGGTTTGCTTTTGGGGAACCTATCCTAAGACATGCTGCAAGAATGTAAAGCCGAAGAATGATGGAGAGAGAAAATAGAACTCCAAAACAGCAGAGACAGGAACTAAAGTGTTTTGGGGCCTCAGGGCTCTTTAACGGGGACCATTAGCACATGAGGGCATGTGACATCTTTTTTGTATACAGCGAGGGCTGTAGTATTGATCTGGGTGTAGTGTATTCTCTTTTAGAGGCCCAAGGAATAAGTACCACACTTTAGAAAGGTTTCACCTGAAAGAGTGAAAATTGATTGTGATGCTTAAAGGAATAGTTCACTGGCCAGCTAGAAGTTTGACTTTCCTGAATGCCCCTTTCCCTGATAGCCAGGATTTATTGGATTTCAGTTAAACTAAAATTATTGCCTTCAAGCTTCAGAGCTCCGGGTTCCAGCGGCTTGGTTCTTTAAGATTCATATTCTTCATGTTTTTCATAGTCTTTGATTTCATCCCTTCTCATCCTCTGTTTACATAATGGAGTTCTTTTTTTAAAGTCTGCCTTTCTCCTGAAGCCCCCTTTCCCCCTTGGCCATTTCATGGCCCTTCTGGTGCACCATTATCTCATTCCTCGGGTATGGGATCAGCTCTGCATTCAGTATTCCAAGGGCCAGTGCACTGAGATTTGTACTTCTGTTTTGTTTCCAATCCAAATTGATTATTTTTTTCAGTTTTCATCCAGATGTTTGATATCATGTAAACACAGCTTGAAAGTGTTCCTGAACTGCTTACGGATGTATGCCAGTGAAACCCTTTCCAAATTATATATAATGATGACCCGAGTCTATTTATATCTGTGTCATAGTCTCTGGCTTGAATTTTAGCTATAAGACTAAGTTGGAAAGAAAGTGAAAATTTCATGTATGTGGGTGATTGGTCTACATGATTCAAGACTCCAGATATTTGGAAATGTTCAGAAATTGACACCATTTTCTTCTGAATGCTGCCATGTCTGTATTCATGGCATTATGGCTGAATGTTTATGTCCCCCTCAAATTCATATGTAAAGCCCTAGCTCCAGTGTGATGATATTTGAAGATGGGGTCTTCGGGAGGTAATTAGTGTTAGATGAGGTCTTGAGAAGTGGGGTCCTCAGGATAGGATTAATGCCCTTATGAGAAGAGATGAAAGTGCTCTCTCTCTCTCTTTCACTCTTTCTGTGCTCGCACAAAGAAGAGGTCAGGTGAGCACATAGTGAGAAGGTGTCCACCTGCTACCCAAGGGGAGAGCCCTCACTAGAAACCAACCATACTGACACCTTGATCTTGGACTTCCAGCCTTCAGAACAGTAAGAAAATAAATTTCTGTTGTTTAAGCCACCTAGTCTATGATATTTTGTTATGGCAGCATGAGCAGACTAATACACATGGAGATCCAGATTCTGTTGATCCATTTAGCTTATGGTCACTGTGACTCTCAAACCTGCTGAATACCCATTTAGAAAAAGGCAAGACCTCTTTACCTAGTGTTTGGCACCAGAAAGACATCTTTTAATCCCCTTAGTTGTGCTTGATTCTTATCAAAAGCTTGGTTGTAAGATATAGTATTTTTGGGTGATTGCATAAAGGGTTTTGTAGCAGACAGTATTCTCCAAAGATGGCAACAACAATGTTTCCCATCCACATGTTCTTCGACATGCTTCTATTAAGAAGTGGAGTCTATGTCTTCTCTCCTTGAATGTTGGTGGGCTTGTCACTTGCCTTGTAACCAACCAAATGCAGTTAAAGGGATTTTGTGTAACTTCTGAGGCTAGGCCAGAAAAGACTTTACAGCTTCTGTCTGACTGTCTGGGACACTCACCTTGGAACCCTGAGCCACCATGTAAGAATTCTGACCACCTTGAGCCTTCCTGCAGTGAGGCAGCTCCAGCCATGTGAAGAGGTCGTGTGTGAGTTTTCCAGTTCCAGCCAATAGCCAGTGTCCAAGGGGAAGATGCTTCCAGACACCAGCTTACATGTCACCTCTAGGTGAGCCCCAAACAGTGTGGAGCAGAAATAAACTATCCCTGCTGTGCTATGTTCAGATTCCTGTCCCACAAAATTTTAAGCAAAATAAAATGGTCATGAGGGCTCCACCCGCATGAACAGATTAACACCAATTATAAAAGGGCTTGAGGATGCAAGTTCAATCTCTTGCATGCATGCTCTCTTGCCCTTCACCTTCCACCATGGGCTGATGCAGCAAGAAGGCCCTCACCAGATGCCGAGCAGATGCTAGTGCCGTGCCCTCGGACTTTCCAGCCTCCAGAACCATGAGCCAAATAAATGCCTTTTCTTTCTAAATTACCCAGTCTATGGTATTCTATTAAAGCAGCACATGGGCTAAGATGTCTGCTATATTTATTTTTGTAAGGCTCCTCAAAATACATTTGAAATAAGGTGGGGTATAAATGAATTAATGGGGGGAAATGAATATTCCTGAAATCACTCTAATGTTCGAGAGTATTATTAGACTAAGTTCCAATATATAACTTTATTATAACTATATGACTTTATTATAAATATAAACCAAACATACTTTATGCATGAAGCTAAAAGAGGCAGTCCAAACCAGAAGTTAAAAGAAATAATAATCACTACAAGGTAATATAATATTTAGTAAGCAAAACAATGAGACACTTAGGAAAAGCAATATTTATTGAGCATACACTATCTCCCATGCATAGGTTTTCTAGGTCTTTTATGTACACAATTTCATTTAATGTCATTTAATCCTGATAAGACAACTCCATGGGTATATGGTTATCTTGTTTTGCTGGGGGCATAGATCAAATCCTGTCCATGTGAACACTGTGCAGATGCAACTGTTTAGTGGGGATGGGGTTGTGTTGTCACTAGTCATGGCCCGGGAGGAATTCAGTGCCCTGGCTGCAGCCAGCAAGGAGAGCAGAGCTGCAAGAGTGGGAACAGTGACACTCCTGCAAGGGACAACCTCTTACACGACCACCACTTTCCAAGCTCACACTTTCAGAATGGGTGTTTCATTTTCTTTTTCCTCTTCCCTATTTTCACCACTGAGCTCTGCCCTCCTCTGGAAAATATCATTGCTTCTTCAAGGACGCTGCCCGGAAAACCTCACTGGTGTTGGTCCCGGCTGTGCGTGAGGCTTCTGTCACACTCACCAGTCTGAGAGTCTGCTTGTTTCTGGGCACTGTCACACAGAGAGGCATGTGCCATTTCTCCCCACATATGGACGGGAACTGGAGAAATGTGTTTGTGATACCGAAATAATTCCTCTCAATGGATTAAGTCATGAGCAGATCAGGCAAGCATCGTGACCATGGGCTTCTGGGTGGGGCTTGGGCATTCTTGCATTTTGTGTCATGAATGGTTCACTGTAATGACACCCTGCTTGCAGCCTCCTTGATGAGGCAGTGCTTTTAAGCACCAGAGAGGAGAAGCCCTGACCTGTGGGCAAGAACTTCATCTAAGATCCAACCACAGGCTGTCATTTATCAGTGTAATATTGCTGAAACTATGACTTAAGTTCTCTAGTTTCTCTAATGGCTTGTCTGTGTAAATGATCTTTTGGTTACTGTTGGGGTTAGCCCTATAAGTAGGCGTGCAGTGACTCAAGGGATATGGTTTGGGTAAGCCAAATAGCTTGACACCTTTCCCTGCTGGCCCTGGTGCCTGAAGTCCCTGCCTCAGTAGTTCATGACACTGAATCAAAAGGAATGTTTCAATGTATAAGAGTCCCCTAGTAAAAATATCTCTGGATAAATACTAGAAGCAGGTATGTGGGAGCCCCAAGATGAGCTGTGGCCATTTCTAATCTCAGTACCCTCCTCCCCAATTCCCAACCCACTAACAACTAGTACATATGACCTTCATGAGGTCCTGGTTCAGTCCCAGCCAGTTCTGAAGCCAATTCCGAATATTAGTGTTCTTCCCATACCAGCAGATGGGGTTTGGCAGTTCACTTACTCGTTCATTAATTCTTTAATTCACCAAATATGAATTGAGCTGATATGTGCTCACATGCCAGGCACTTGGCAAGACTGTGGGGACACTGCAGTGAACAAAGCCCCCACCCTTCTGGAGCGTACATTGTAGTGCAGGAGGCAGAGGATAAGAAATTCACCGACAATGTACGATGGCTCATGTGGGATAAGTACTGTGAAGAAAATGAGGGGGCTGGAGAATGACAGGCTGGGGAAAGATGTGCGTATTCCATGTAGCAGACAGGGGTGTCCTCTTGGCTAAAGTGACAGTTGGGCAGAGAGTGTAAGCAGTGGGTGAGCCAGGGAGTGAGGCCTGCAGGGACGAGCGTGCCAGTGGGGAGCAGCTGGGGCACAGGGCTGAGCGGGGAGCCTGCCTGGGGTGCTTGAGGAACAGCAGGAGGCCTGGGTGGCTGTGGCGGAGGGTGGGGGGCATGGAGAGGGGGCTGGTGAGGAAGTCAGAGAGGTGGGGCTGGTAGGAGCTGTTACTCCAGATTTCCCAGTCCCAGTGCCTAGAAGGCTTGGCATAAGCCCCGGTAGATGAGCACTCACCAAGCTGCAGCCTCTCTCCCAGACGCTCTGCCCAGAGCCCCAGCTTACCTGGAAGAGGCTCTGGAAGCTGTCTGTCAATTCCTTTGGGGCTGTAACCCCATTCCTCCCCTCTGCATCAGCAAGTACCATCCCTGCTGTAGGCTACTTTCCAGGCTCCTCCCTGGAATGGCCCATATATAGCTTTTGTTGGCCACCCCGCCCCTCCCCTACGCAAGGTTGGGAGCAGGCACCTTGCAGGTGATTCCCCTTAGCCCCAGCCCTGTCCCAGCTTCTGTGCCAACCCCTGTGTTCCCAGTCATCCTCCCACTCCATTCCTGAGCTTGGGCCTGTTTGCATGGGGTCACCAAAGGAGCTGTGAGAGGGGTTGTGGACAAACACCTCCACCTGGCACTTGTGACCAGGGCCCACCCTCTCTTACCCTTGGGAAATTCACTGAGTGCTTGCTACAAGTGCCAGGCGCTGTGCTTTCCAGGTGTCAGATTTCATGTACTCTTCCCATGTTCTTAAAGAGATCAGACTACTCCATGTTATCCCCATTTCACAGGTGAGGAAGTGGAAGCTCAGAAAGGCCAAGCCATTTGCCCAAGTCATTTGCTGATAAGTGG
Source organism: Cynocephalus volans (assembly GCF_027409185.1). Taxonomy (NCBI): domain Eukaryota; kingdom Metazoa; phylum Chordata; class Mammalia; order Dermoptera; family Cynocephalidae; genus Cynocephalus; species Cynocephalus volans. Next base: position 87,390,527 of record NC_084462.1, on the reverse strand, counting down.
TGAAGCTTTGGTGGGCTCCGCCTTTCCCTCTGAGCCCCTTCTAGGTGAACGTGTGCAGAAGAGGCTCTGAACCAAGAACAGGACAGCTCTGCTGCTCCAGCCATCCAGGAGCCAACTGCACATCCTGCCCGCATCATTCACCCACTGAGAAAGAAGATCCTGGAAACTCTCCTGCCACCCCCACCAGTGACAGCTCTACTATGCCAGCCTCCAAAACAGTGCCGCTCCTCTGGCCTGGAGTCCCCTGATTCCACAGGGAAAAAAGCCTGCGTTTATAGTATTTCCCTCCATGGGTTCTTTTTCCTGGCCCTCCTGCCTGGCCTCTGACATCAAACATTCTTCAAGTGCCTGGTGGGTACTGAGGCTGGGGACACAAAGCTAATTATGGGCCGGTCCCTGCCCTCATGGGGCACCAGAACAGAAAACCAAGTGACCACTTGGGAGGGCTGCCCCATGACCCTGTTTCCTGAGGAAAAGGCCATGCTGCTGCCGTCCCCACTGAGCACCTATTACCTGTGAGGCCTGCTAAGGGTACAGAGACCCTCCTCGAGGAGTCTTGAGGAGTTAATTACCTAGACTGGGGGGGAGGGGAGTGCAGGCACATGTAAGGCAAGTACCCAAAACACTCTGCTGGCAGGCGGAGCATGTGCCTCTTGCTTAGCTATGTGCTTAAAAACAAACCAAAAAATAGATAACGCTATTTCAGCAAGATGAGCCTGACCTGAAAATGGAAATGATATAGAATTTTTTTCTTACAACATTCAAACTAAAAATTATTTTTCAGTAAATTGGTGTTTTGAAAAATGTCCACATTTACTTCACACGGTTTTTCAAGAGATTTCCAGTAGATGAGGAAGCTCCTGCGTGACTGTTTAAGTCAGTTTTTGTTCCGTCTCCAAATGTAAAACTCACAGGAGAAGTCGGCCCCCATGTCCAGGAGTAATGACAAAACACAGAATTGTACACAATTTCCCTCATCTCAGGAAGTGTCATTTGTTTTCTGTTGCTGTTTCCTTCGGGTCTCTCCACTTCCTCAGGGAGAGCAGGTGAGGCTCCTGACAAGCCTGGAGAGGGTCCAGCTGTCCCCAGAGGTGTGACCCACCAACCCTGCTGGGAGCTCATTCCTTCAAGTGCCACCTGCGGGCACAGGGAGGAGGCAGCTGCCTGTGGGGAGTGATTTGGAAGGTGCCAAAACACCCTCTCTGCTACGAGGTGAGGCCCCAATAACCTGCCACGTTGCCTAAAATGCCACTATTCAGGGTTTGCTTATTCCTTTGATGATGCTGCTTTCAAACTTTGTTGGGGGGGACAAAGGCTCACTCCTTTGTCTTCTGACTTCTCCTGGCACCGTGATCTCCTGGGGCTCCAAATTCTTCTCCCTGCCCTTGGACTCCCTGCAGGTACCCCGGCTCTGCCTGGCCCCAGTGACTCCCTCCTCGTCCTCCCCAGTAAACACACCCCTCCTCCATTGTCCACCTCTGCTCAGGCTGGGACCAGTTGCCCTTCCTCCTTCCTACCTCTTTGTATCTAAATACCAGATCCTTTCTACCCTAAATACCACTATTTCTCCAGGCCAGGTACAGAATTTCAAAGCAGGGGGGCTCAGGGAATAACCTGCTGGTGGAAGGGGCACAGGGCTGGGGGCTTATTCCCCAGCTACAGGTGCATGGACAATGGACTGTTTTTAATTTGACTTTCTGTTTATTTGTGGTGACTTTTGGAGGTGAATTGGTGGAGGTTATGGGAAATGGCTACAGTCCCCAACCCTTCCACCACCACCATTAATTACTTCTCTCAGTCCTCACTGCCACCGTGCTCTCAAAGGGAGTCGCGACGACTGCATGCGTGGCCTCCCACCTGCTGTCCCTGGCCTTTCTCTTCCTTCTGATCCATTCTTCACACAGCCCCTGAGACTGGCTTTTTGAAGGTCAAATCCAATCATGCTGTTTCTCAGCTTCAGTGGTCCTCATGTCCTTCAGATAAAGACCCACAGGGCCCACTATGGTCTGGTCCCACCTCTCCAGCATCACCCATGCAGACCTGCTCTCAGTGCCCCAGAGCACCTGTGGTATTCACACAGACTGTTCCCTCTGCCTGTAATGCTCTGTTCCCCATCACCTGGTGAAACCTCTGCATCTCAGCTTACCCACCCAGCTAGACATTACTTCATCTGGGATAGATCCCTGATGTCCTAGGCTATCTTATGAGGTGCTGGCATGGGAGTTTTTTGCTGCAGATAGTAATTATAGCCCCCATCAAAGAGGGCTTCTTTGATGACAGTATGGGTAGCCCTGCTGTCCTGAGAGGGCATTTTGCCCACTGTTGTATCCCCAGTATCTGGCACAAACCTGGCACATCACAGGTGCTCAGGAAATACTTGCTGAATAAATGAATGGATGAACAAAGTGCCACAGGTTGTATCCATGTGAAAACAGACCTTGTGACGTTTCATCTGGATAAGAGACAACAGGCTGGGGTGGGAGGCTGTGCGTGATCGCTCTCTGAGGTTGCTACGAGAGATTGTGGGAGGATTGGAAATGAGGTGCATAAAGCACTGGGCACAGCGCCTGGGACCCAGTAAGCTTCCACTGGAGAACATCTCCCACCCCCCTTGTCCTTCCTTACCCATCTCCCCACTCCCTCCCCCCAGCATCCCCCAGAGGATTGAATTAGGGGACGCAAACAGTTCAGAGAAGCAGGTTTCTGCCCCTGGGAGGGAGAACTTTCTAACAGAACATTCTGGAAATGAAATGAGATTCTAATGATGGTGACATTCCTGCCCTGTATCATATGATGTTGATGATGTTGAAACAGGGACACCACACACCAAAAAGGGTGGACAAAGGGATGGAAGAGATGTCCTTTAGGTTTCCTTCTCTCCCCAAGTAGCTCTGATTCTATTATGTCATCTTTTTTTTTTTTTTTTAAAAAAAACACCTTTCTTTTGTTGCCTTGATTTAAAATAGGTGTAGGGATGCAGCAAATTCAAATATGAGAGAAATTTCAGTAAAATTACGTTACTAGGAAACCAAAAAGGTTTGGCATTCTTTCAAGAGGAATTTCTATTCTGTTATCATATATTATTCCTGAGGTCCTGCCAAACTGAATTCTTTATCCATGGTCAATCTTCCTTGGACTGGATTCCCTCCCAAAAATGGCCAAGGCTTGACATCTCTAAGCACCAGAAGCTTTGTGTTAGCCATTGCCTTTCCTGCTCCTTTAGGTATTAAAGCATAAAGCAGAGTTTTAAAGTATGCTTCTTATTCCAAGCAACAGTGTGGATTTATTCTGGAAATTTGGGGTTTTGTCAATAAAATATATAAAATGTCTAGGTCAGGGTTTCTCAACCTTGGCACTATGACATCCTGAGGCAGATAGTTCTTTGTCGTGGGGAGCTGTCCTTTGCATTGTATGATGTTTAAACAGCATCTTTGGCCTTGATCAACTAGATTCCAACCTCCCCAGTTGTGACAACTAAAAATGTCTCCAGATATTGCCAAATGTGCCCTAGGGGAGCAAAATCAATCCTGGTTGAGCATCACTGGTCTAAATAAAAAGACTGGAAGTAAGTCACCTAGATGTTCTGTTAGTCTAGGAAACCTACCAAATTGCACTTGAAATTCAGATTTTCTGATAAGCTGGTCTTAGGAGGCAGGACCTCGATGTGATTAAAATAAAGGACCCAGAAGTCAAATGGCCTGCATTCAAGTCCTGGACTTCCTATCTCCAAGTTATTAAGATCTGTAAGCTTCAGATTCCCCATCTGTGAAATGGGGCAATGACAGTACTTATCCTACTGGGTGATCAAGAGGATTCAATGAGATGATGTTTGCAAAGTGCCCGGCACTTACTTAGTAAGGCTGCCATCCATGAGAATTACTGTTTGTGATGAAAACTCCCCAGGCCAAAAAAAAAAAAAAAATTATTCTTTGGCAAATAACTTAAAAACTTGCATACATTCTGTACTGGGCAGCATAGGCTAACAGCTATAACAAACATCCCTGAAGTTTAAGTGGCTGAACACAGTAAAAGTTGATTTCTCAGCCACCCAGTGGTCCATCACAGACATTCCTGGTAGGGCTGCTCTCCTGGGCAGCTCAGCTCCAAGCAGTAACTCGGGGACCTGGACTCCTTTCATCTTGTAGTCTTGCCCCCTCTAGGATCTTTCCTAAAGCATGAATGCCCTGTGAAAATTAAAAGAATTCTGAGGTCAAATAAATTTGAGAAATAATACACCTATAAACTCTTTCTTGGAGAGTCAAAAGTGTCCAGCAGCATATGAAAGACAGATGAATTCTGTGGTAAAGAAACCTGTTGGACTTTGTTTCATCCAATGTTTATCAATAAGTCAAACTTCCGTGGGCATTAGTCAAATGCCCCCCCATCTCCCGCTTTTTTAAGATGCTGCCCTATCGGCTGTTAACGTCCCCTGAACAAGCATCCTGTGGGAAATCTGAAGGTTGGTTTTGAGCAGAGGAACAACATGGTCAGGCCTGTGTTTCAGGAAGGGAATTCCAGCAACAGCTTGAGGGATTGCTTGTAAAGGCAAGCGATTGGATCCAGGAGGAGGCTTCTGTCACAACAGGAGCAAGGGATGGCCTGAACTGAGGCAGAGGTCGTAGGGAAGAGGGACTAGGCTGTAAATGTACATAATTTTTATTGTCAATTATACCTCGATAAAGCTGTACTAAAATTAGAGGCACTTCAGTGGTGGAATTACATGGACTCAGCAGGCAAGTGGCTGAGGAAATGATACCAGCATTGTCTGTCCTGTGTGACAGAAAAGACCTAGGTGCTGAAAGCTGAAAGAGGAACTCTGGAGGTTTGGAGAGAAGCTGATGAGTCTCTGATGTAGATGAGATCACCCAGGGAAAGGGTGTAAAAAAGGAGAGCAGAAGGCCCAGGGTAGAATCTGGGATTTGGGATGGTTTGGTGAAGAGGGTTCAGAGAGGACAGGGGAGGGCTGGGGCCACAGCCCATCCTGGAAGCCAGGAAGAAGTATTTCAAAGGGCCTTTGAAGATGTTGGATGCCAGCAGAGGAGTCTTCCAGGAAACAAAAGAAAAAGCCACCATTGTCTTTGACCTGGATGTAAGAGCACGATGTTCTGGGGTGGGGGCGTGGAAGCCGACCTCCACAAGGGCAGACACCTCTCTGGGAAGTTTGGCTGGATGGGAGGGAGTGGGGAAGGGTATCTGGGGAGAGAGTCCTGAACCTCTCTGTAAGGGTGAAAGTCAGGGGAGAGAGGGAGATGGAGACACCAGAGAAGAGGGCCTGGGAAAGGGGGATGGCGGCCCCTGCCTCGGTGAGGAGGGCAGCGGGCAGCGCTGGGAGCAGTGCAGAGAAAGGGTGGGGTACGAGGCAGGGAAATAGAGGGAGCTCCCTTTCTTTTCAGGATGCAGCGAGGGTACCTGGCAGGAGACAGAAGGCAAAGGGCAGTGTGAGGGGGTCAGTGTGAGAGGGATGCTGCTGGGGAGGTGCCACAAAGCTGCCAGACGCATTGTACAAGCAGGTTTCTTTTCTCACAGTAGAAGCTTCTTTATTGCTTATGTTGATCCCAAGCAATGACACTTATAAAAATTCTGCTAGATGGATGGCAGTGAAATGTTTCAATAATCCCCATCCCAGAAATGACCACTGTTAGCCAGGTATCTTTCCAGATCTCTCTTTCTTCCTCTATTTTTCTATCCATCTGTCTGTCTATCTATCTATGTATGTCTCTATTTCTCTCTCTTGTGGTTGTTACAAAAATGGGAATATGCCTATTGCTTTGCACCCTGTTTTTTTAACCTTATTCTGGGCATATTTTCATCTCTGCTCATATGATTAGACATTAGTCATTATCATTTTAATGGCTGCATTCATTCCATTTTATGAATGTGCCATAAAGATAAAGATACTAACACAGAATTCTGTTCCCTATAATATGTGACTTTTAAAGTTTTAAAAGCTCAGTGGGATTACATGCCCTCAGGACTAGACACACAGGAACATTTCTGAAGACAGAACAAACAAACAAAAACAAAAAGCCCCAGACTCTAGAGTCATCTTGGAAAACAACTCCATTGTTCACTTGTTCCTACTATGGTTCCTTTAGGAGCTGTTTGTCCTCATTTTTATAGGTAAACAGCATTTCTGCAGCATCATTCTCAGAGCAAACACTCCATATAATATATTTCATTTTCAAATGAAAATAAACTTCCTCCTGATATGAAACATCAAGAAAAACTCAATGGCATCACTTCTGTGGCATTCCTGCCTAAAGGGCGTAATCTGAATCATATGATGATAAAACACCAGACAAACCCAAATTTGGGACATTCTACAAAATAACCAGCTATTCTTGCAACTTTTCTGTAAGTCTGAAATTATGTCTAAAATAAAAAAAAATAAAATGAATTTTAATGACAATACAAATGGTAAACTTTTTTGTTTTTATTCCTGACAGAAGACCTGGACATGCAGTGAGAAATGTTTGGAAATTGTTGACTTGGAACTGGTTGACTTGTGACTTACTAACCTGGTGAAAAATCACAAAATTTGAGCTCTCTTTGACAGTGTGTGAACACTCACCATCTTTCATGCCAGCACCGTGACACACTCTCAGATCACCACTCTCTCCCACGCTTGCCCTCCCCTCATTGAGCTTGTCCACGCGTCACTGACTCCCGAACATCATGTCCCATCTGCCTGACCGTGGCCTTGTGTGCATCTGTGTAGGATTCTCTCTGTGTGGATCATAACAACCAGGATCTTTGGGAAGACAGCATCTCCAGGTCGAATTAATATCTGTAGACATTTTCCTAAAACCCCATTTTTCCCTCATCACCCCATCTTACAGTATTGAGAAGAAACATATTTAGACTTGAATATTCCCTTCTCTCCTTTTGATTAAGAGAATGTTGTCCTCACACCTCAACCCCACTCCCCATCCCCAGTCCTCGCTTTCCACCTTCACAATTGGGAGAGTTTGCATTTGTCTGAAGGGTTCTAGGACTTTTGTGATGTTGGAAGATTGGAGCAGAGAGGTTAAAGTGGAAGGGGAACAACTTAGCCAGAAAACTGAAGTTGATTCTCATAATAAAGTGCAGGGAGAGAGGAGAAAATAAGAAGTGGGGGAGGCATTTAGGCATAGAGCAAATAAGAGGTTATGGAACAGTATGTTTGGAGGAAGAGAGGGGACCACAAAGAGATCGAGAAGAATTGCTGGGAGTTATGAATTGGAGAGATGGAAGTAAAAGACTAGAATTCTTTTTTCTTTTTTCTTAATTTTGACTGTTTGGACTGTGCTTTTTAATTATAACTCCAGATAGAAACTGGGCAAATTGATCTGGGGTTTATGATGGTTATGTTATTCTTCCAGTAGCTCCCTATTGCCTATAAGATAACTTGCAAACTCTTTAATCTTGACATTTGAGCCCTCCCTACTCTATCCTTGGTCTGGGACTTTGCCACCTTAGGGACCTTGTAGAAACCCTCTTCTCTAACTAACTTGGCCAACGCACTGTCCTCCACCTAGGCTACGCCAGCTCACTCCGTGCCTTTGGAGGCTGGCATACAAGTCTCTCCTCTCCTGGAAGACTCCTCCTCTGGAAGCCCTAGGCCCTGAGGGAATCCCACTCCTCTGTGTTCCTGTGGCACTTCTTGCTGGATCTAGCTCTGCAGTTCTCACTGTACCATCTCTTCTTATTAGGTGCCTTTTGCCGTGCGTAATCGGCCTCCCACTGGCTTGACCCACTGGCTCCCCAAGGGCAGAAGCGCCTCCCCCACAACGTCTAGCTCAGTGGCTGAGGCTAGTAGGCTGCAAATCCTCCTGCGACCTTAGCAGCTGCCCCTTTTGACTAAACCACTTCCCACACCTTGAATTTGGTGGCCAGAAGCTCTCTGAGCTTTAGTTCTCCCTGTCCAGAAGGTGGGCACCACCTACACTGCAGCCACTTCCAACTATTTGACTTACTTTAAAAAATTCTAACAGATATTTGGAAACCCTCCCTTGTGGTTGTGTCACTGGCCAAGACTTCACTCGTTTTGTTTGCAGATTCCACCTGTAAGACAATTATCTTCTTCTCTCCCCACACATTGGGGACACAGGACCCAGGCAAACATATGATCTGTACTCTAAGGCAAGGTCTGCTTCCGTCATGACATCTTCAGTCCTTACTTACAAAAATTCTTCTTTATTAAGACACTTAAAATATATTAAATAGTCTGTATACTTAGAGATCATATTTTACAGCAATCTTTAAAGAAATTAATGTGCTGGTATGTTGCTTTATTATAAATCCCTTCTTCATCTCCAGGAATCAAAAGCTGTTCCTGGCTGTTTCGTTATCTGTGTTTAGGCTACTTGGCTTTCAGATCTTCTCTGCACTAGAAACCTCAAGTGTTCAAGTGTCTTCTGGTGGTTTCCAGGTTAATCAAAGGAAAGATCTTACTTTGCTCTCTCTCCCCACATCATCCTTCCCTGTTACTCCACCCATCCCCTGCCCTTCTCTTTATAATATAAAAGATAGAAAGTTTTATGTAGAGGTTGCCTGTGCTGAAAGAATAATGGGGCCGCCCAACTAGGATCTTTCCAATCCTGGAACATTTCCTCAGTAAATTTAGTTCCTTCCTTCCCTTCCTAACTTTTGAGAAGAAGCCCTTCGATTCAGATGGATCCATCACTTACTAGCTCTGTGACAAACTCTCTGAGCCTCCCTTTCCTCATCGGTAAGGCAGGGATACCACCTTCTCCACTAGGTAGCTCTGAAGATTAAATGGGATATAACATAATATAATATTATAATCTGTAATATAGATATAATTAAGGTGCCTAAGATGGTACTTGACATATATGAGGAATTTAAGAGATATGAGGTCTTTCCCCTGTGGGGAAGAAGAGGTTTCTTTTCACACCCATCACTAGATTCATGGCTGAGATCCCTATAACAAAAGAGATTAACAGGAGAAAGCATAATAATGTATCTCGTCTAAGTTTTATGGGACACTGGAGCCTTCAGAAATAAAGACCCAAAGAAAGAGGGAAAACTATTTTTATGGACAGCTGTACAGAATTGTGATTGGAGGACAAAAGGGTATGATCTAATGGTAATAAACTGGGGGGAACTTAGCAAGACCGGTTTGTTCAGATGTTTCTGTGTCCCCATGTGACATTTCTTTCCTCCAGGTATAGGGAGGACATGTCTGGAAAGAGAGTTTTATGACCTACTTTTATAGGAAGGTCAGAGAATTCTTTTATGGCCTACTTCATGGGAGAAGGAAGGGCTGGAGAAGGTCAAAGAGACCTTCCTTCTACTGCTGTTTTCTCAAAAGCCAAGATGCCATATTTTGGGGTAGTGTGTCCAGAACCCATCATCTCTCTCCTTCCACCTGAACAAAGAAGAACAGTGGCCCTCAACCTAGTGTGTCTAACCGTAACCCTAACCCAAACATATGGGGTACTTGGAAAAAAATAGATACCTGGGCCCCAAACCCAAAGAATCTAAGTGGGTCTGGGGTAGGGCCAAGGAATCTGCCTTTTAGTCAGGCAGCGATTCTAATGCAGGTGGTTGGCACAGTCTGAGACACCCTGCTCTAGAATCATAAAATTATATGAAGATAGAGCCGGAAGAGACTCTAGATTATCTCATTCAACACCTGCTGCCCATTGTGCTGGTAGAGGGACCGAGTTTAGGTGACTCATCCAAGGTCACACAGGGATCGGTGGCTGCGCTAAAATGGGAACTCGGGTTCCCTGACTCACAGGGCCACTCTGGCTATGCCAGGCGGCCACCTCCTCTTTATCAGGAAGCTGTGCTTTTCCAGGCTCGAGCTGAGGTTGCTCTGAGCAACTCCTTGGCAGTGGCTTCTGCTCTCAGTCTTCTTAGTCAAAAGGCCTTCTAGAAACTGTTTTCTTTGAGGATGACTCCTGTACAGCAGCCTATAGCCTTGTTGAGGGTGTCTTCAGATCAGGAAAAGTTTCAATTATTTCTTTGAGTATAGTGGGCATTTTGATGCCCTTTAAAATTGTCTTCTGATATCTTTGTCAGTCAAAGGTTGAAATACTTTTCAATGGAAAAACATTTCTTTTGCTCATTTTAACCCTTTCATTGTAAAACAAAACGTCAATAGGAGAAAGCCACACAAGACAAAATGATAGCTTAGAGGATTGTTATAAGGTGAGCATCCATCTAATCGCCACCCACATGAAGAAACAGAATTGTGCCAGCTACCCTAGAAGCCCTTCCCCACGCCCTATCCCAGCGGCACCTCCCTTCACCCCTCTGAATGCAGCCACGATCCTGACTTTTATGGTCATCGCTTCCTTGCATAGCTTCACAGTTTTATTACCCCAATCGTGCATCCCTAGACACTGAAGTTTAATTTTACTCTTTCAAAAAAATCTCATATGTCTTTTAAATACCTTTTAAACTGTAGATTCCCCTCCATCTCTTTCTTCTTCTTACAGTTTATCTCTTGAAGAATCCAATCCATTTGACTTAGAGTTTTTCACAGTCTTGATTTTGTTGCTTGCATTCTTGAGGTAAAGATCAATATATTTCTCCATCCCGTATATTTCCTGCAAATTGGCAGCTGGATCCAGAGTTTGGATCAAACTCACATTTTGATCCTTTAGCCAGATTGTTAGTGGTATGTGTTTTTTCATTAGATGGCACGTAATGTCTGGTTTTCACTCTTTTCTCTTATATTAGCAGCCATTGATGTTCAAGGCCTAGATCCATTAATTCATTGGGGTTGCAAGATGGTAATATTCTATTATTTCATTTTCATTTATTTACTGGAATAATTTTATAAAAAGAAGCCACTGTTCATCTACTATTAGGATATTTAGTGGTATAGTTTATATAAGGAAGGCAGGGGCAAATGTTTGACTATTTTATGTACGCAGTTTTCAAAATAACCAATGGGCTCTCTGTCATCCTCTGAAGATGACTATTTTTTTCTTGGTATAATTATGAGTCATATTTGATTGGTTTCCATCCATTGTAATTTTTACCCTTATTGATGCTCAAAATGTCCCAGATTTGACCAAAGAGTGCTCTTTAAGTTGGCCTCTGAGTCCTTTGACATGAACCTAGTAGTCTTTGACAGCTTCTTTGCTATCTGGCACGACAAGATATTCCAGGCTACTGTGTGTATTTTTTGCCCCAGAACTAAAATCAGCCATTTCTCCAAGAAGTTCTCATTGTTTAAAATTAGAAATGATATTTCAAGACCACAATCTTTGGGCTAGTGATGCGCATTGTTAATGGATCGGTCATTGGGTCATTGCTGAGGTCTCTTCAGTGGACCAGGTTAGAAACACACACATACACATATACTCATTTATTTAAAGATAAAACACTTCATAATTTCATTTAACATTCCCAATTCAAATTCAAAGGAAGTTTTTTTTAAAATTTAATACACTTTTATTATAAAATAGTTTTAGACTTGCAGAAAAGTTGCGAATGTTCTCCATCTTCTTCTAGAATGAAATGTTGTTGAAAAGCATAATAATTAGTGTTTCTTTCCCTTAGAAGTCACCTTCTCTTTTGCCTAGATGCCAAAGAATTTTTTTCTGAGCTTTTTCTTTAGAGTCCAGCCATTCTACTATGACTTGATGTTGGTCATTCTAGGTTTATATCGTAAGGCTCATGGCATGCTTTCTCAATATGTAGTTTAAATTTTCACTTTTATTTCAAAAAAATTTTCTCGATTTCTAGTTTTTAGCATTTATTCTGTTCCCTTGCTTAAGTTTTCATCTTTAGGGACTTCTATTATCAATTTGACGTACCTTCTTTGATATCTTCAGTATTTTCCCTTTTCTCTCAGATCCTTTTTGTCTCTATTTTTTTTTTAATTTAAAGTAATTTTCTTCTTTTTACCTTCTATATCTCTTGAGGTATTATTTGGTGTGTCTATTTGCTCTTGTGTTTCTTGAATACATAAATATGTATTTTATTTGTAAAATATTTATTTATATAAATAAAAAGCATTTTTCTTTGATTACTTTTGAATTCTTTTAGTTCTGTCACTTGACTTCTGAGTTTAAAGTTCTTGTTCATGTTATTCTTTCATAACTTGTATCATTTTCTTAATGTCTCTAAACTTGTTTTGAAATAGTATATAACAGTTTTGACTTTTTTTTTTTTTTATAGCATATCTTTCTGGTGTGCTTTCATTTTCCAAAATGACGTTATTCTCCTCGTTATTTATTTGTATAGTAACCGTGGATGGGATTTGACCTTGATACTTGTATTTTGCTCATTCGTATATGAATTTAGTTTGTCTGAACTTTGAGAAGGAGACTTGGTTCAGATAGCTTTTCTAGTTTCCCTTTTCTAATGTCTTTTGGTTACAGGTAGTTTTAAAACATATGGTAGCCTGCTTTCTGAGATTTACTGTCTGTGTTCCTTTCTCCTGCTTCTCTCTGAGCCTGCTCTTCACCTCTTTTGCCCCTGTCCTTCTTGATTTTTATTCTACTACAAGCAGTTTCTTCTCCGTGTGCGACTGAGTCATTTTGTCCCGGAAGGGAACCCTGGTGGGTCAGTTTTGAGATTTCACAGGGGCTGGCCTGCTCCAGTCCTTCTGTCTTCACCCCAATCCCCTGCTGAGCACAGCCCTTCCCAGTTTCTGCCTCAAGTTGTCCCACCAAGCTTTCCAGTGAATATCTGTTTGCTATTTGAGGGTCCTCTTTTTCTCAGGTCTATCAGAAGCTCGCATCCTTCCCTCTGCTTTCTCCCTGGACACATGTCAATAAAACACAGATCATGTGGTTGTTGGTGGCTTGTCCCATCTGGTTGTGTGTTGGGCTTCACAGGGATCCCTTGTCCTCCAGTTTTGTTGCAAACATTGTGGATGGGTTCCAGTTTTGATATCTAGTTGCTCTATCTTTATGTAAGGATTCAGAAAGATCCAAAATTGATCCTGCCACTGCTGCTGCCATCTTCCCAGAATCTGCTCACCGGTTTTGAAATTTGTCCTCTTGTGTCCAAAATTTTTCTTTCTTTAATGTGTGGTGAAATCAAAATCAACATTGATCTCACTTATTAACTGACTTAACGCCTCAGTTTCAGTTTTTTTCACTTATAAAATATATGTGATTATAATCCTGTCCAACCAACCTTATTTATTAGTTCATTTATTCATTCAACAACAATTTCCAAGCACCTAGATACTGATGAATCAGATAAATCCTGTCTCCAAGGAGCCAGCTCAGTGGGGATTAACAATAATATTTAACATCTGTAGAATACTTACCAAGTTCCAGGTTTTAAGTGAAGCATCTTGCACTCATTTTAAAATGTAATTCTCACAACAACTCTTTGAGATAGAGGCTATTAATATGTCCGTTTATCAGATGAGAGTAACTCAACTATCCAAAGTGACTTATCCATCCACCCATCCATCTGACACATAGTTCTTAAGTCGTATGCATTTAATACTGAACAAAAATACACAAATATTTTGCCCATGTGTTTCTTATAGTCCAGTTGGGGAAACAGACATCAAGCCCCAAATCACCCAAGTAAATATACAGTTGCAATAATAATAATTGCCTCTTAATATCTGTTTTCGTCTTCTTGGTAGTGCAACCTTACTTTATAGTTGACCATATTGTCAACTGGGTGAAAGGCACATTTCCAGCATCCCTTATAGCTAGACATAGCCATGTGATTTAGTTTTGGCCAATGAGTCAAAACAATGGAACAATGAAAATGGTTTCTGCATACGGGGTGGCTTACAACAACAGAAATTTAATCTCTCACAGTTCTGGAGGCTAACATTTGAAATCGAGTTGTCAGCAGGGCCATGTTTCCTCTGAAGGCTCTGGGGGAGGATTCTTCTTTGCATCTCCCAGCACCTGGTACTTGCTGAAATCCTTGGTGTTCCCTGGCTTGTCGCTATATTACTCCAATCTCTGCCTCTGCCATCACATGGCATTCTCCCTGTGTGTCTGTGTTTCTTCTTGTTTTATAAGGATGTCAGTTATGTTAGATGTAGGACTCACCCTAATGAGGACAATTTTATCTTAACTAATTACCTCTACCAAGACCCTATTTTCAATTAAGGTCATATTCACAGGGCCCCAGGTTTAGGGATTCAGCAATTCGACCCACAGCAGTGCTTTTGCCCCTTCTTTTTTTGGAGGGGGGGAAACATAATGGATTATGCATATTTTGGGGATTCATTGTTGACATATGTTGATCAAATCAATATTACAAGTATGCAAATTGTTACAAATTGTACTCATTCTTTATGCCCCTTGTCCAATCTCTCCCTATCCCCTCTCCCTCCCCTCTCCCACCACTGATAACCCTAGATTTCTTCTCTCCCTCTGAAAGAGTAATGGTTACTCTGTTAAATTGTTGCCTAGATGATCTGTCCAGTGCTGAGAGGTGTGATCAGATCCCCCAATATTATCATAGAGCAGATGCTTCTTCTGTCACTCTGGAATGGGCTTTGTGGAGAAAGACATCCTCTTCTTTTCTTTGGTCTCTGCTGGTGACTCTCCTTGTGTCTCCAGTCACTCCAGTGGCTGGTAGACCATCTGTGTGGTGGTTGTGAAGTCAAGCCACTTTTGTGGCAGCTGTGGTTGCTGTGGTGGCTCTGGTGGGCCACCCACATGGAGGTGATGTTTTTGGCATGCTTCTTGGTGCTGGTGGTGTGCCTGGTTGTGGGCGGGGGGGTCTGGTCCCCAGTTCCATGCCCCAGTCCCCCGGGAGAGGACCAAGGTGCTTGCCTTTGCCTCTTGTAAGTGGCGTGGCTAGCAATAGGCTGTGTTGATAAAGAGTGACAGAGCTGTGGACAGAAGGGGAGATGGCAGGAAGCCAATGGTGACAGTGTAGCATGAAAAATGCTTAAAGAGAGAGATGAAAGAAATGTAAGTGGAGAACTAGGAGGTGGAGCTGTGGGGAAGGAAGATAGAGGGGGTCACACAAAAGATGTTCACATTCAATCCACTGCTGAGTCGGATCCTTCCCAGCTGACAAGAAGCAGTGTGGGCTGAAGCATGACGACTTGACCGTCAGTTGCTGTCAGGGGACTGTGCAGTGTCCACTGCAGCTAGAGTGTAGGGTGTGATGTGGCAGTGGGGTGGCCTTGGGTCTTGAGGGATTTGGGGTTTGTGCTAAAGGCTTCGTGTGTAACCCTAAAGGCACAGGTGAGCTGCTGAGTTCTTCTAGTATGATCCACAAGATCAGATTTGGGTTTTAAACAAAGGCTAGCAACCCTGCCTTGTAAAAGGCTGAAGAGATTTTTGTGGAGGTTCTGGAGAGTATAGAAGGGCACCAGCTCCCACACAGCCCAGCTCTGACTCCTGACTCTCATACCCACCTGGCCTCTGGCTTTGCTGACTGTTGGTCCTGAGATGCCATACAAGACTTCCGAGCTTTGTTTACCACTTTCCCCTCCCTAGCCCGGACCTTAGGCCAGTGGTATTTCCATGTAGTGGTCGTGGGAAGGGGGACAGGTTGGATATCAACTGGGTGATGCACCAAAAAGCACTTTTTAAACCAGAAGGCATTTTATACAAGTTTGGTTTTAGAGTCAGTTAGACCAGGTGCACACTTTCTAACAGCTTTATTAATATGGTTTACAAACCATAAATCTCACCTATTGCGAGTGTAGAGTTCCGTGATTTTTTGTATGTTCAGAGTTGCACAAGCATCATGATGATGTTATTTAAGAACATTTCATCATCCTCGTAAGAAACCTTGTATCTGAATGCACATTCTGACTCCACCCTCTCATAGCTATGTAACTTTGGGCAACTTAGCCTCTCTGAGTCTCAGTTTCCTCATCTTGTAAGTGGGAACAGTAACACACAATTTCATAGGCTTATTTAAGGGTTGAATAGCAAGCAACACCCTTAACACAGCATCTGGCACAGGGTAGGACCTCAATAAATTTGAGTTCCCTAAATTAATGTTGGCAATTTTCAGTGGATTAGTCAGAAATCACCCTGAGCAGTTATTCATGCATCACTGTCACAGCATTCAAACCTTTTCTGAAGAATTCACAGTCCTTACACTTAACCTAATGCATTATGCACACACACACACAAAACAGAGAGCCCAATACACACAGCTCATACCCGCATGCACAAATAAGCTAATACAACACACACAGAACAAAGCAAGCTTTGAGAGATTCAGAGAAGTTCTGGGATTTTTCTAAAAGCTAACTGCTCTTTAAATTTATTAATTTATATGTTCTATATTTATCTATTTTTATCTATATTTATATCTATCAGCATAATGAATATCTCTAATTTGTATTTCTTAAAGTGAAAAGGCTTAGTGCCTGAAAATGTTCATCAGAAATACCAAAATTAGGCAAAATTAGGTTACCGTTTAGGTTAGCATGTATTTAGATTGTACTTAGGTTAAATAATACAAGGACGTATTACTAACCTAAAGTTAATAACAATTTCTTGGGCTGTTCCCAAGTACCAGGTTTAGGAAGAAATATTTTTACCTGTATCTTTACCTTTCCTTTACCTTGACCCTGAGAGTTAAGTAGGTATTCACATTGCAATATAGGAATTAATATCACTCCCATTGTGTAGGAGAGAGGAAAGGAGGTCCAAAAAAGTTAAGTCACTTGTCCAAGGACACACCCTAGGAAATGGAGGAGTCTGGATTTGAACTCAGGACATCCCCACAATGATGGGCTAACATGTAGCTTCGGGTTAGGCTCTCTCTGCATGCCGTTAAAATCTGCTTTTAGAAGACAGGCTGGTCATTCCCGCATAGTTACTTCCATTGTGGCAGGGGCTGCTGCCTTAATGGCCTAAGCAGTATTCTCCAATCCTGGGAATGTACCGGAATGACCCAGGGAGCTTTACAATGATCTAGATTTCCTGGCTCCACTCCAGACTGCTACGGCAGATTTTCAAAGGTGGATCTCAAAATCTGCACTTCTAAAAAACTCTCAAGGAATCATTTTAGATGGAAAATATAGAGGCTATAAAATGTAGGCATACAAGAAAATATAAACATTTAAAATTTTGAATTTTGCTTCAAGCAAAGTAAATACACAAATGGTAGTTGGGGGAAACAGTCATAACACATGGCAGGTGGCCAATGTGTTAGCTATGGTGGCTCTAACTGCTGTACGTGTAAACCCACCATGCTCTATGGCTTAACACAGTAGGAATGAACTTCTCACTCATATCAAGTCCACAGTGGGTGACCCTACGTGGCAGGCAGCTCTCCTCCAGGCAGAGATTCAGGAACCCAGACTCCTTCCATTTTGTGCACCACCATCTTTAACATGTGGCTTCCAAGGCTGTTGTGGAAGAGAAGTTAGTGGGGAGGCTCACAAGTGGGCAGTTTTATGGGCCACGCCTGGAAGTGGAACACACCACTTCCACCCACACTTCTTTGGCTGGAGCTCAGTCTCTGGCTATCCCGATGCACAAGAGAGGCTGGAATATGTGGTCTGGCTGCTCCTAGGGGGATGAAGAAACAGGTTAGGTGAACTGCTAGCCTGTTTCTACCCCAAATGATGAATATCTTACAAACAAGGAACAAAAGGGCAAACAATCCAAACAAAAATGGGCAAGGGATAAGGAAGACCATTCAGAGAAGCACAAATTCAAATGACTAATGAAAATTAAAAGACGCTCAAGCTCACTGGTAGACAGGGAAATGCAAAAAAAGTAACAATGGACTCTCATTTTCCACCCATCAGATTGACAGAAATTAAAGGGTGATAACACCTACTGGTTGGGAGCAGGAGAGAGTACACTTAGGCACTGTTGGTAGAAATGGAGATTTCTACCACATTCTGGAAAGCCATCTGGCATCAGCAATTAAGATTAAAAACACACATCCTTTCAAGCTAGTGATTCCATTCCAGGGAATCTCTCTCATAGAATAAAAGTAGTGTGTTTGGATAGCTATGTGCTCAGAAAGGTATTGCAATCTTATTCCTAGTGATGAAAATAGGACATAAAGTTCCCATCAATAGGGGAATAATTTAATGAGTTGTGATTATCACAATTATGGAATATTTTGCAGTTTCGAAAAATATGACTAAGAGGTATTCCCACGAGTTATCATTAAACAAGAAAATCAAGAGTCAGAGAAATGTATATGATTCCTTTTTTAAAAAGGATAAATCAAAGGACAATGTCTCTCTTCCTTTTAAACTTGTCCTGTTATCATCAGCAGCATCATCAGCGTCAGCATCAGCATCATCAATCTATGCCTGGTGAACACAGAGAAAAGTTGTTAACATTGGTGACCCGAGCAAAGGAGTGTGGGTGAGAGGACAAGGAGGATCAAAAAGGTGACTCCCCCATACTGCATTTAAAAAGAAAACAATGAAAAAACCAGCATGCATGATAAAGACCTCATAAAAGTTATATATATGTATATATACACACACATACATATATGTATATAAATTCACAGGAAAATGCATAAATTTATGATCATTAATGTATCTATCATGGTTATCTCAGGGTAGAATTTCAGGTGAGTTAATTTTCTTCCTTTTATCTTTATGTATTGTTTAAAATTTTAGAATGAATAAAACTTAGATAAAGGGGGAAAGCAGTGAGCTTTTTCATTATCTAAAAAATTAAAAGCTTCCTGAATGATTCTGCTGATCACACAGGCTCCATCATCAGGGTTTGACTTAGGAAGTTCAAATAGTGGAATTTCAAGTATCAGAAAGCAGTGTTAGGAAACCATTTCTGAGTGAGGGGCCTTTCTGGGACCCAGAAGCCACTCCCCAGGGGTCACTCCTACTTGAAGCACATTAAGACTGGCTCTGAGGGAAATGACGGACAGCTGGGCATAAGAAACCTTCCTTCGGGAAATGGAGAATGTGAGGATCAATTCCTAACAGGCATCAGTTGGTTTGGGGTTTAGTGCTGGCTTCTAGAATCTGAAAGTTCTAGGCTGGGAACAGAGCACTGGTGGAGAGGTTGGTGGCATGAAGGCAGAGATGCTCGGGGGTGTGGCAGGGGCCTTGGAACCAAGCAGCCTGGGGTTTGAATCTGGGCTTCACCTCTCACTACTCTTGTGAACTTGGACCTGTTGCTTCACCTGCCTGGGCCTGTTGTAAGGAAGCAAGATGATACATGTGGATGCTGGAGGTGGCCCAACCAGTTTTGTGTGTGTATCAGCTTGTAGGAAGGCTCAGGATCATGGTCCTGGTGAGAGCCCATTGCTCAGCTCAGTGGGTGATGGATGAGCAAGACATGTCATGAAGGTGAGGAGTAGGGGCTGTCTGAGGAGGGAGGCTGACGCAAGCCTGGGCTGAGAAGCTCTGAGTCTCCTGTCCCCCTTGCCCTCTTGACTCAGCTTCTTTCCTCTTCCTCCCCCACTCCTTTGGTAAATTCTTGTGGATTGAAATTAGGTGAGTGTTATGGAATAAATGTGTCCTCTCAAAATTCATATGTTAAATCCTGAAGTCCCACTGTGGCTGTATTTGGAGATAGGGTCTCTAAGGAGGTAATTAAGGTTAAATGAGGTCGTAAGGGTGGGCCCTGACCTGACAAGATTTGTTTCCTTATAAGGAGACAACAGAGAGCTCTCTCCATGTGCAGCACCAAGGAAAGACCATGTAAAGATGCAGCAAGAAGGCAGCCTTCTGCAAGACAGGAAGAGAGCCCTCACCAGAAACTGAGCCCCGCCAAACCTTGATCTTGGACTCCCTGCCTTCAGAACTGTGAGAATACATTTCTGTTGTTTAAGCCATGCAGTCTGTGGTATTTTGTTGTGCCAATCTAAGCAGACTAATATAGTGAGGCTTTGGTTGTAGTAATGTTTCCCCTTTGTTCCATTAACTACTGACAGTGTGCTACTCAAGATAGGCATAGAACCCATGACCTTCAAAGTACTCTGAGCCCAGCAGAGAGAAAGATTAGTAAACAGAATGAATGCTCTGCCTGACAGAGAAAGTACAATGTGCTCCTGGAACAAAGAGAATGGCATAGACACCCAGTGCATGTGACTCCAGATTTGCTGACTAGGGCTCCAGAGTATGTTTTCTTTGGCCCCAGCAGTGTTTTAAAACCTGAGAATTTTCACATAAAAATCTAGACTTCTATCTTTTGAAAAATCAGACTCTGGTCACACTGGGCCTGCATTTCCACATTAAAGCCACTGGATGATGCTGAGGAGCAGCTGCCACCTTCAGAGACACTTGAGATCTCAACTCACTGCTGTCCTCACTGCTCCCTCTTGTCTCCTTGCTCAGCCAGATGCTCTCAGTTATGTCACCTGTCACTTGAGATACATGACATAAACTGTTGCTTTTTTTTATCCTCATAAACATGAACAATGAATTGTAGATTTTTTTCTTCCTTATGTTAGCCAGTGAGTCAGATTAACTCAAACCACGTCCAAAGCCAAGATGCTGACATTATAAAGGTCATTGGCACCATATTGTATCAGAGACTCAGGGAATTTCAGAGCTGGGAGGACTTTAGGGATCATGCAGTCTAAGCATCTTATTCCCCAATGTGGAAAGAAAAACCCAGAGAGGTGAAGTCACCTGACCCCAGCCACACAGCTAGATTAGTAGGCAGCAGAGCCAGGAGGAGAGCTCAAGTTCCGCAATGCCTAGTTTGCTGCTTTTCCACTCTGATAAATCGGGTTTTTTTCCTCCTATTATCTTGATAGAAAAAAGAAAAGTAGCATTTTGCCACACAGATTTAGGAAAGTATTGTCATGTGATGTTTAATCCATGTTCAGTCTCTTTTCTTCACACTGTCAGAGGAATTATCAAAAGAAAATTATTGGAAAGTGTTAGCCATGTATTATGGCTTCCAAGCCCACAAGCACAGATGTCCACTGGCAAAACTGAAATAAAACTGGAAAAAATTAAAACTCATTTTGTTTTCCAGCCCCTGGTAATAAAAAATTCTTGCTGCAGATGAGTGCTCGAGCTCAGTCTCCTCCCCCTTATTATTAAACAAAAGCAGAAGACAACAAAAATAGAAACTAATGCAGAAATCTGCTCTGGTTTCTTCTTTTGTGTACCAATGTTTTTGTTGGTCAAATCATATTATGGAGCGTCCATTACAAAGGCTTATCTTTAGAGGCCCCAAAGTAACTATTGTATTAAGGATCTGAAGGGATGGTCCAAGGGATTCTCCATAAAGCAGAATCATAGGAGAGACTCATCTCTTTAGGTCTCTGTAACCCCAGAATGTGATGGGAGGAGTAATTAAGCCTGAAATCCATTAAAGAATGAACCAGGTGAGAAGCCATGTCATCTGGGGGTTAAGGCTATGGGTTTGGAGCCAACTTTCTGCATTCAAATCCCAGCTCTGTCATTGGCAAGCAGTCCGACTTTGGGCAAGATACTTTACCTGTTGGTTCCTTACTGGGGAAACAAAACCGATTATTCTGCTTTCCAGAGTTATTTTGGTTCCTACCTTCCAGGGTTATTCTGAGGACTCAAAACACTAAGTCCCAGTGTCTTGCTACATAACTGTTATCTGGACCATGTGGCAGGTGACAAAGACTCTCCTTAACCAAGCTTTAGTTAGACTCCTCTGAGCTTCTTCTCAGTGAGACCTTGACCTGGGGCTTCGGTGCCTGAGTCCATCCTTGATGAGCTCAGTTTTAGTAAGAATCCTGCTGAGTCAGTTTAGAGAGAATACCCCACACTTGACATCTGATCACCCTGGTCTGCCTTCAGCGAGAATCCTTTTAAGTCAGTTTAGCAAGAACCCCCCTTCCCTTGATGTCTCTTAGTAATTTTCCAAACCCATTAACCCCCTCACTCTGCTCCTTGGCTATAAATTCCCACTTGTCCTTGTATTCAGAGTCGATTCTGATCTCTCTCCCTTATTGCAATACCCCTATCACAAGGGTCATGAATAAAGTATTCCTTACTGTTTTGACAAGTGTCAGAATAAGTTTTTCTTTAACACAAGAGAAGAGAGTGTTGTTGACACTGAGGACCTGGGTGAGTTTGAGAGGATTACTGAGGACCTGGTGGGAGTTTCGTTTTCAGTAGGATGAGAATGAGGCAGAGAGCAGGGGTGAGAGGTTGGAGCTGGCTGCCTGCTGCGGTATCTGCAGCCTGCTGGGCTTGCCATGGGTTCAGAGTCTCACTCCAACTATACAGGTTCAGCAGTTTGATTCATCAGCACGCCCAGGAGTCTAGGAGGTACGTGGGTGAAATGTACATATCTTACAAAGACCTCTGTTTCATATGTATGGAATTCTGATTATTCTTCTTGGGGATCATGCAGTCTAAGCATCTTATTCCCCAATATGGACAGAAAAACCCAGAGAGGTGACTGGACCTTGCTCCCATCATTTAATCTCTAACTCTCAGTTTTTCTATCAGTGAATTAGGGATAACAAATCTTCCTGTCAGGTGTTTTGATGATTTGAGATCATACATGGTGAAAGCCTGGAATAGCTAAGCAGCCAATAAATAGTCACTAATCACTAGGTTCTAGAGAATTGAATTGAATCATCAAATTCACAAGAACCAAATCTGTAAACTAGGATGTGAACTGGTAAGTTCACAGGAGTACTTTCCAGGTACTGGAAGACTCATGACTGCACTCCAGGATCTCGCTTTCCACATCGTACTTCCTGGGATGCTGGATCAGTCACCTGAAGGCTTCTGGCAGGCTGCCCACACCCCAACACCCACTGTACAGCCCCGAAGGCTGCCCAGTGCCAATACCTCCCACTCTCTGCCCTGCAGCTTCTTCCTGGCTGTGGCAATGCAGAGCAATCCAGAAGTGCCTGAGAGCTACTGTTCCTAGAGGCAGCTCCCACCCAACTAACAAATGAACCCCTAGGTTTGGATAACTCTGAGGTGTGTGCTCCACTGTCTCCTAGAGCTTCACAGTGGGACTGAGTTTCGGTTGTCCAGTGTCACTTGCTCAATAACACGCCTCATTGATTTTTCCCCCTCCCTGTCTCATTTCCCACGCCCCTATCTGTGTTGCCTGAGGTCCCTTCCCAAATAAACTACCACACTTGGAATCCTTGTCTCAAGGTCTGCTTCAACCTAACATAAAGGTTGATGATCCTGTGATGTTCCAGAATGCGGTGGAATGTCTGGAGTGGGTCGTGGAGGTGCTGTCATACATTCCCTTTGGTATGACATCAACAAGGTCATGTAAGAGGGCAATGGCAGTCAGTCTCCTTGAGGGAGACTCAGAAGACATCCATGTGCCGTCTTCAAGGTGTGAGTTGTTCAGCGGTCAGCTGATGTGGTCCAGCTTATGTCTGCTGCATCAACCTTCACTCTCAGCACTTTCTTTCATCATGCTGAGGTTCTGAGGTTCTCTGTTGAGGGGCTTATCGCCCTTGTGTTAATGAACACAGATTTCCTCAACTTGGAGGGGGCTAAGCTGGGGGATTTGGGGCCTGAGAAGTTATTGAGGTCCTACTTGATTGGAAGGGCAAGAGAATAATCTGAGAATCATGCTGAGATAAGAAACCTGGTATGGGAGTGGAAAGGTGATCTTTGATTTCTGCAGAGAGTGTGGTGATGGGGGCTGTGGAGAGCTGAGGCACGAGGGAGTCCATGTTGTTGAGCTCAGGCAGTGTGCAGGGTCTTTCACTCATTTAATTTTTACACAAAGCTAACAGGCTCATATATGCTGGAGCTGGGATTGGAACATGGATTTCATGCCCTTCCCTTCTGGAGCTCGTGGGAGGCCCGATGAATGACGGCCTCAGATGGAGGATGGGATGCAGGAGGAGAAGGCAGGAAGGGGATCTCCAAGTGAAGTAACGAAGGGTCACACACATGGGAGTCTTGAGGGAGTTAGGGGGCTGGGATTAGACTTTCCTGAGCTGACTCATTGGACTGAAACTTTGCTAGGCTGGTAGGAGGACATGGGGGATGAAAGAGGGAGTGGGTATGTGTGTATGTGTGCATGTGGGCATGTGTGCATGCACGTGTGTGCATGAGAGAAAGAGAGAGAGATTGGATAAATTTTCTGCAGTGCTTTCTTTGTTCTAGCCCAGCAGTCACTTGCATCTTGCTCCAAGAACATTCCTGACCCCTGGGTTGGCTTCAGGTCCACAGATTCCATGGTTTGTTGGTTCTGACCCCACCCTCCTCTTCATGAGGGAAGCCAGGACTGTGCAGTGTGTGCTGTGGTCAGGGCCCTCAGCCATGGGGCCACAGAGCCCTGAGCAGGAGGTCGTCCAACCCAAGCTCTTCCATTTGCAGATGATGAAAATGAGATCCAGAGAGGTTAAATTTATTTAGCTTCACAGAAAAGCAAACTAGATATCCTGACTTATTAATTCATCCAGTAAATAGATATTGGGCATCTACTCTATGCCTGCACTGTGCTGGGCCCCCAGCCTCTTAAGGAACCTCTTAGATTCCTACCTTATCCCTTGGAGCACAAGATCCCATTTCTTCTCTGCTCTTTTCCTAACTTGTTATGAAATACCTCCTGTGCTCCAGGCCCTATTACGGACAGCAGAAATGTCAGAGGGGGTCACAGCAGCGCGGGGATTGTAATCAGAGCCCTCCCCCATGCCTAGGCCTCCCTGGTGGCTGCTTCTCGCCCCCTCCCAGGGGCTGGGCTGGCCGTGCTCACCACTGCCTGTGCCCCAGCCCCACCCCCTTTCCAGCTGTCTGCTGTTTCCCTCTGCTCCTCCACATCCACATGCCCAGCATTTGTCATTCGTGTCGGCAGCTTCCAGCTTCCTTGCTCTGCCAACCTGCTTCTGGGTTGTCTCCAATCTGACTCTTTCCAAAGGATTAAGCGGCTCTTCCAGGGAGACACAGCAATTCCATCAGGGCTCGGGTCTTTGCCCTCAGACTGGTGATGGATTCATGCAGAAGGGGAGGGATTTATTATTTTTTGAAAACTTACCAGAACGATCACATGTTCCATCCGTATGTCCCTTTCTTTTGAAAATTCAAGCTTTTAAAATAAACTCAAATGCCTCATGTGTTTCTTTTCCACTTGCCTCTGTCCTTTCTACATATCAAGTCTTTTCCAACCAACTTGGCCTTCAAGCCTTTGTTTTCTGCCCATCAAGGAGACTTGAGTATGGATTTCAGCCCCACCCCTCAGGAGTTCTGTGGCTTCAGGCAAGTCGCATAACTAGCATCTGTGGGCCTCAGTTTCCCTTTCTGTAAAACCAGAGACTATTACCCACCTCACTGGTTGCTGAGGTCCTATGTGAAAATGCAGGGCAGGTATTTAGTACATGTCAATTTCCTATCCCTTCGAAAGTCCCCAGAGGATTCCTTCTCGTAAAGTGGGGCATCTATCTTCTTTTTTACACTTTAGATTGTCATTGCTAACCCTTTGTGCTGGGGAAAGGCGCTGGCACCAAGAACAGGTTTGGCCCGCTAGTGTCAGATTGGGCATAGCACTGAGGGATTCTGCAGGGACCAGAGGGCTCTGGGAAGGAGCCAGGCACTGCCCCCTGCCTCCATGTGGACTGGCAGCTGGTCTCAGGGGAGCTCCCAGCCCAACCTTGAGGAGGATGTTTGTGGCCCCTCTCTGCACCCGAGTGCCACGTGTTCTCTATCTTGGGCCATGGGGAAGCCAAACAGGAGTGAGCACTGTTGCATGAGCAACACCTAGAGCCTCCAGCCTGGGGTCAGGACACAGCTCTGCTTCTGGTGTGTGCACCTGACTGTGTGAGTGTGTGTGTGAGCACGTATGGGTGTCCTCACAGCTCCACAGGAAACCTAACAAGTGGAGGGCCTGGGAGCCAGGAGGCCTCTGCTCCTGCCTCCTTACCCCAGCTGTGGGGTGATTGGCTGAGTGACCTCTTCTACTTCAATTATGTGATGCCCACGGGACCTGTTCTCAGCAGACCGCCAGCCACCTCATCTGGGTAGCAGGGC
This sequence comes from Cynocephalus volans, assembly GCF_027409185.1. Lineage (NCBI taxonomy): Eukaryota > Metazoa > Chordata > Mammalia > Dermoptera > Cynocephalidae > Cynocephalus > Cynocephalus volans. The sequence goes on along the minus strand of NC_084462.1, from coordinate 87,364,720 downwards.
TGTGCATCTGCTTTGTGTGCCTGGAGGGAAGCCTGGCTCCAGAGCCCAGGAGGTTGGCCTAACCCTGATCTGTGCAGGCTCCTGCCTCTGAGCTCAGAGCCATAGGTGCACTAGGGCTGAGGGGTGGAGGTTCAGATAGGGAATTCTTAGAGGGTAGTTATGTAGGGTCGGTAGTCTGAGTGCCACCGGATGTAGGGAAGCCTGGAGCTGACCCAGCAGACCTCTGAGGGAGAACTGGAAGTCCTTCCTGCCAATCCCAGCCAGGCCACCTGGACTCACCTGTACCTGCTCCCCACTCTAGGCTAAGCATTGGGTCCCCTGCTTTTTTTTCCCACAGCAATCATGTCTTTTGCTCGTTTCGTCCATTTGTGAAGATGCAGGCACAATGCTGCCTGAGAGTGATGCCCCAGCCCTCTCCAGGCTTCAGCACAACCCCTGGGACCAGGAGGCTCTGTTACATCACCAGTAACATGAGTTTGTGGATAATAGCGGCATTGCTTATGTTTACTAGGTGCACATGTCCCGTATCCATATGTCTGCTTTGATGGGGGTCTTCAGAAATGTCTGCATCCTGTAATTTAGGATGCAGGGGCACTGGGTGCTGGGGGCAGTGTTGGGGAAAGTCCACTCCTTGGTTTTCACTGCAGAGACATAAGACCTGAACCCTCTCTATGCTCCAGGATTGGCCAAAGCCCAGGCTCTGATTTCAGGAAGATGCTGAACTCAGATCCATCCACAGGATAGCTCCAGTGAATACCCCTGAAAACACTTTCCCCAGCACCTTAAAGCTTTATTCTCTTACTTGTGGATCCTTATGACCCCTCTTTGTAACCCAGTGTCTAGCAGAGTATTTGGCATGTAGTAAGAGCTTAACAAATGTATGTTGAGCAAATGAGGTTTGGATGCCTGTTAAATGTTATCAGTCATGTGTACTATAGTATAAATAGTGTTCAATCTTTCCCAGCAAATGAGCAGGAAGCAAGGCTGGACGGGATGACTGAAGAGAGCTTTTTGTCATTTTGGGATTGGTCTATGCCAGATCCTCCTTCCCACTCCAACCAGGGGATGCCGGTTGTATCTGATTTACTTTCAGCCACTTCAGGAGCCCATACAAGTGGCGCAGCTCAGGCAGTTCAGGGCACACTGACGTCCCAACCTTGCTGGTCTCTCGTTCCCTCTGGGTCTGTCTGGGGAGTCTGTACATAGCCCTGGCATCACTTTCCAGGTCGCTGCCACTGCCCCTCCTGTGAGCAGCCTCAGAAATGGAGTGGCTGCTGTCATAAGGTTTGCAGCACCTCACAGGAGTCTAGAAGGTCTGTGGATGTTTCCTTGGTGATGTGACATATTCCCCAAGTTGGGAAAAAATGGTTATTGGGGAACATGAACATCCCCTGCAGAACCCCAGGAGGCAGAGCGAGGAAGGAAAGCAAGTAGGAGCTTGTTCCGCTCTGCCTGGAGAATTGCTTTCTCGCTCTGTCTCAGAAAGAACAAGGCAAATGCTGACAGTCCCGTCAGCCATGGAAGACACGAGGAAAAGCCTGCTGTGAAGCCTGCGCGGCTCAGCATGAAGTGGAAATGTGGCAAATGAGACACTCAGACTCGGAGACCAGCAGACCTTGAAGGGACCCTAGACAGCATCTGTGCCGGCTCCTCATTTTAGGAGTGTGCTGCTTAATTTCCAAACAGCTGGGGGTTTTCTTATTAAAAAAAAAAAAAAAAAAAGATTTATTAAGATGTAATTTACATGCCATACAATTCAGTGTTGCTGGTATATTACATTATTATTTTTTTAATTGTGGTAAAATATGTAACAAAATTTTCCATTTTAACCATTTTTAAATATACAATTCAGTAATATTAATTACATTCACATTGTTGTACAACCATCACCACTATTTCCAAAACCTATTCAACATCCCAAACAGAAACTCTGTGACCATTAAACAATAATTTGCCATTTCCTCCTCTGTCCAATCCCTGGTAATGTCTATTCTACTTTCTGTCTCTGTGAAATTACCTATTCTAGGCACCACATATAAGTGGAATCATACGATTATTTTTCTTTTTGTGTCTGCCATATTTCACTTGGCATAATGCTTCAAGGTTCATCCATGTTGTAACATGTATCAGAACTTCATTCCTTTTTATGGCTGAATAATATTCCATAGTACATATATGCCACATTGTGTTTATCCATTCATCTTTTGATGGACACTTGTCCTACCTTTCAGCTATTATGAATAATGTTGCAATGGACATTGGCGTACAAGTGTCTGTTCGAGTCACTGCTTTCAATTCCTTTGAGTATATACATAGGAGCAGAATTGCTAGGGCATATGTTAATTCTATGTCTACCTTTTTGAGGAATCACCAAACTGTTTTCCACAGTGGCTGCACCATTTTACATTCCCACCAGCAACACCTGAAAGTTCCAATTTCTCTACATCCTAGCTGACACTCATTTTCCATGTTTTTTATTATAGCCATCCTAATAGGAGTGGAATGTTTTCTCATTGTGGTTTTAATTTGCATTTCCCTAATGACAAATGATGTTGAGCATTTTTTCATGTGCTTATTGACCACTTTTATATCTTTGGAGAAATTTCTATTCAAATGGAATCTTTGCCTGTTTTTTAAAAATTAATTTATTTTTTAATTGACAATTGTATTTTCTTTGTATACAGTATGATGTTTTGAAATATGTGTATAAAGTGGAATGACTAAATCAAGCTAATTAACATATACATTACTTCACGTATCTTTTTTGTGTGTGTGTTGAGAACTCTTAAAATCTACTCTCTTGGCCATTTTCAAGAATGTAATACATTGTTATTAACTTAGTCACCATTTTGGTAAATAGATCTCTTGAACTTATCTTGTTATCTTTTTGTTACTGATTCTAGCTTAATTCTACTGTGGTCAGAGCACAAATACTGTATGATTTCTATACTTTGGATTATTTTGAGACTTGCTTTATGGTCCTGTGTATAATTAATTTTGGTAAATGTAAAAGTTTAGAAAAACTTGAGAAAAAATGTGTACCCTGTAGGTGTTGAATGTAAAGTTCTTTATAAGTTAATTAATTCAAGTTTGTATACCATAGTGTTTAAATCTTGGATATTTCTTTATTATTTTTCCTTCTTTTTCTATCAATTACTGAGATGCATGTTAAATCTTCCACTATGACTCTAGATTGTCTCTTTCTCTTTAATTCTGTCAAGTTTTGCTTCATATTTTTGAAATTGTGTTATTAGGTATAATCAAGTTTAGAATTATCATGGTTTCCTGGTGGATTGAATTTTTGTCATTATGAGTTGTTCCTCATTATTTCTAGTAATGCTTCCTGGCTCAAAGTCAACCTCATTGGACATCAGTTCAGCTAAAAAGTTTTTCTTAGGTTTGTGTTTATATGGTATACCTTTTACCTTACATACTTGACCTTCCTGTATCCTGATATTTAAATATGTTTTTATAAGCAGTAATTAGTTGGGTTTTATGACAATTTCTGTCTTTTGATTGATATATTAGCACCATTTACATTTAATAGAATTATTACATTGGGTTTAATTTTACAATCTTACTCTACTATTTTATTTTGTCCCATTTGTTCTGTATTTCTTTTTCTCTTCTTTCTTGCCTTCTTTTGGATAAATCAAGTATTTTTAACATTTTAATGTTTTTTCATTTTTATTAAAGTGAAATTTATATAACATAAAGTTAACCATTTTAAAGTGAACAATCCAGGGGCATTTTAGTATCTTCATGATGTTGCACAACAAACAGCTCTATCTAGTTTTAAAACACTTTCATCACTGCAAAAGGAAATATCATACTCACTAAGAGGTTATTCCCCATTTCCCCCTTTCCCTACCTCTGGTAACCACAAATCTGCATTCTGTCTCTATGGATTATGAATAAATCAAGTATTTTTATCATTTTATTTCCTCCTCTATTAGCTTGTTAGTTATTCTTTTACTGTTCTTTTAGTGGTTACTTCAGAGATTGCAACACGCATCCATGGCTTACTATATTCCACTGCAAATTAGTTCTTTTATTTCTTCCAGGGCAAGGAAAGTGTTTTAAAACACACTCCAGTTTTTGTCTCCTCAAGCCTCTGAAGCTGCCAAAAGCTAAGGTTAGCTTCCTGAACTCAGGCACATTTTCTGCTCAGCTCCTTATCCGCTCACCCTGACCTGCTTATGAATCAGCACAGACGTTGTCAGGGAGAGCACTGGCACACTGTCACATCACTTCCACGTGGTTCCCTGCTCTCCCAGATCTGACTCCTTAAGTCCCGGCTACCAAAGCATCTCTCCCACACCTTTTATCTTGTGTGTGTGTGTGTGTGTGTGTGTGTGTGTGTGTGTGTGTGTGTGTGTGTGTGTGTGGTCTTTTGTGTCTTGTCTGGCTTTTTCAGATGTTCTCAGTGGGAGGGTTGATCTTCAGCAAGCTACTCTGTCATTATCAAGAGCAGAAATCTGTCTCCTTCATTTTACAGCAAGAAAATGGGGGTCTGGAGGGGAGAAGTGGCTTGTCTAATTCTATACCACTAATTAAGGCAGAGCTGGAATCAGAACTCAGGTCCCCAAACACCCATCTCTGTGTTGTCTACCACAGCCTGCTGGACAACCGGGTGACTTTAGTCTATCAAACACTCACTTGAGCCACTGTTTATTCATTAAAAAAATATATATTTCTCAAGGACCTGCTCTGTGCCAAGCACTTGGCAAATATAAGTGTCTCTCTTTTTTCTTTTTTTCTGACTGCTTTCAATACATTCTCTTTGTCTTGGTTTTCAGCAGTTTTATTAGGATGTGTGCATTGTGGTTTTCTTTGTATTTATCCTGCTTTTGTTCATACAGTTTCTTGAATCTATGGCTTGAGGTTTTTGGCAGTTTTGAAAAATCCTCAGCCATTATTTCCTCAATTATTCCAACTTATGCTCTTTGTCCTACTACATGCTAGTCACTATTTTAAGTTTTGTATCTATATTTTATCATTTAAACCTCATATAAATCAATAAGGTAGTTATTAATATCTCAATTTTGCAGATGAGGAAACTGAAGCACAGAGAAGGTTTGAAACTTACTCAGAGTCACTCAGATAGTGTTATTATAACCTATACATACATACTGGTTTGTTTATTAACTTTTGATTATGAAAAAATTTCAAATTGATACAAAAGTAGAGAGAAAAAATGGTGAGGTCTTGTGGAGCCAACACCCAGCTTCAACAGCAATCAACTCATGGTCAGTCTTGTTTTGCCCATTCTAGTCAGTCCCCACCCCACTTATTTTAAAGCAAATCCCCGACATTATACCATTTTATCCACAGTGCGTGTGTCTCCATAGACAAGGACTTTTAAAAGTTGTAATCACAAAATGCTATCACCTCCTCTCCAAATGAGTAACTCCCTAACATCATCTACTTTCTATCAGTGCTCAGATCCCCCCAGTTGTCTCATAAATGTTTCCGCAGAGGTTTATTGAATCAGAACCGCACACGTACCTCCATAGTGGTAGGGCTGAAATTCACACCCAGATTGGTCTGGCCTCAAACCCATGCTCTTTCCAAACGCCAAACCCACATAATAGATTGAAAAATCTGTATACATTTTACTATAGATAACTTGAGCATATGTATATTTAACAATTTATGAGTTTTAGGTATTGATTTAGGCAGTACAATTAAGGTATTAATTTGTAGTTTTTCTTCTCTAAGGAACTGGTGAAAGCCATTGTTGTATTCTCTCTACTCTCTGGTGTAAATTTCTCTTCTTACTACCTACAAGACTTTTTAATCTCTAACGAGTTTTTATTCTACTTTTATCTCACAATATATTGTTCTGAGACTGTTATTTCCTTATATAAGGGTCTTCATTATTACTTTAATTTGTTCACACATTCATCCAACAAATTAATTGAGCACCTACTATTTGCCAGAGAGTATGATCGACAGGTACGGTCCCTCCTCCTGTGGACTTATACTCTGTGGGGAAGACAGACAAACAAAAAGTAAGTGGACAAATGATTAGAACAATTTCAAACTGTGATAAATACCATGTAAAAGCAAACAAGGAGTGAAGGTAGAGAATAATGGGGGAAACCACTTAGAAACAATTTGCTTTTACTTGCTTGAAGTTCTTTTTAAAAACAGCTCCCATCATTGTTATTTAAAAGACTGCATCTTTCAATATGCTTTTTGCTAACTGCTTGCTACTAGCTACTCATTACCCCACAGTGGCTTCCCTCTCTTCATTTGTGATGATGTAGTTTTGCTTCTATACCTCTTTAATTTGAACACGCCATGTTATACCTCCCATGTGGGGGTAGCGGGGGAGGGGGGATGTCTTTGTACTTGGTTTCTTTTGTGAAAAGAGTAACTTCCATATGGAGTCTAAGTAGAAAGCAGATCTCCCTTTAGGCAGAAACACAGTTACCATAAGGCTTATCGAGTCATTCCTTTTGGTGGTGGTTGTTTAATCCATGAAAATGTTTTTAATTGAATCTGTATATAGTTATTAAAAATGTAAACAATATGAAAGGTTCTATATGAAATAAAGTCCCTATCAAGTCCCCCTCCTTCCACTCCCAATCCTCAAATGTAACCCCCATGGCATTTCAGGGTGCTGCCCTGCATCTTTTCCTGTGTGTAGGAGGTGAGCTAGAATAGATCATCTGATGGGGCCAGCACTCACAAATGTGTAGGGTTGAGGATGGCCGGGGGCCAGGCTTCCTGTGAGAATCCTGTGTCCTGAGCACCCTGCCTTATGGTCATCACACTCCAGAGCACTGTGAGGCTCACTGGCATTGGCCTATGCTGTAAATGTTCTTTGAGAAGTTTATCTTTTGAGCTGAATACAGTTTAGCATATCACTTACCACTGGGCAATTTTGGGAGATAAAAATGTAATGAACTGTGTTTATGATGGTCTTGTCACTGTAGGGCTTCTGGCTGCTGAAACAGATCAAAAAAAAAAAAACATGAAGAGAGAGGATCTGACACCATCTAAGTAATCAAATCGGACATAACAGGCCAACTGAAGTCAATTTCAAAAGGGATGATTGAATTACATTTCAGCAAGCACTACATGTTCTAGAAGAGTGTGAACGTGCAAAGGTGAATACCTTGAAGAATATTAACCACGTAATTACTGGTTACTAAATAAAATTCATGTAGTTCACCATCCTCTAAATGCTTTGATCTCATTGTGGGTATGCATATGAGTTTATGCATAATGTTTCACAACTTGCTGTTTTCACTCAGCAATATCCATAGCACATACAGTCCTATCTCATCCCTTGATAGAATGAATAGAATCCTGTAGCGTGAACACGTTGTGCTGTATATAACCATTCCTATACTGGTGGACATGAAGGATGACTCTATCTGTGCACTATTATCAATAATGTCGCAACAAATACCTATGGACAAATATACTTGAATGAGTGTGTATTCCCATAGCGTAGATTCCTAAAAGTGAATCTCTGGGTGAAAGGTCATAGATATTGGAAATGTTAACAGACTTGATCAAATTGTCTTCCAAAGACATTCAAACAAAGCGTGATTAACAAAAGTGCTCTTTTCTTTAAACCTTCCACCACTGGATATTATCAGGCCTTTATGTATTCCCAATATGAAAAGTCTAACATAACATTTTGTTTTAATTTAAGTTTCTGTAATAACTAAAAAGGCTAATTCACTCTTCATATGTGAATTAACATTCGCATTTCCTCCTCTGAAAGCTTCTTGCCCATATCTTTTGTACGTTTTTCTGTTGGGCTGTTTGTTGGTTTTCATACAGATTTGTAGGAACTCATTGTGTATGGTAGGGATACCAACTTCTGGATTGTTACCTATATTTTAAATATTTTCAGTAGCTTTTTGTTTTCAAATGCTGTTTAATTGTGCTTTTTGCATACAGAAAGAAGCTTTTTCAGTTTAGGGAGTCAAATTTCAAGTCTGTTCATTTCTGGCTTCTAGGTTCTGTTTTTCTGAAAGTTGACTATCTTCCGTGGCTGTGGCCACTCCAGTTTCCTGTATAGCTCCTGCATGCATGTTACTAGGTAGGCTACAGCCAGAGACGAAGGAGGCCTAAGTTGGTGTGGGAAGGGGCTGAGAAGAGGGAAGAAGTGGAAACTGAAGCCCAAAACTCTCAGCACAACCTCCTTTCCCATCTCTAATCTTTAAGCGGCTCTTGCTTTCCCTGCAGATCCTCGGAGAGCTAACTGGTGGGCTGGGAGAAGTTTGCAGTTTCTTGGGCACCAGTCCCCGCTGCCCCTAGGGCTCCCTCCCTAGAAATGCTCCAGATTCTCTTCTTGGCCACAACCCATTTCTCATGGCTTCTCCCAGGTAGCCCTTTGGGCTCTTCTCAGAAAAACAGGACAAAGTTTGATGCTGTACAGGAAAATTTCTTTACCTAAGGACGTGTTTCACTGGCTGGGTGGAGGTCATTTAAAGTGGTACATCAACCCAATATGAAATAACTTTGAAACACAGGGTAAGAAAGCCATTCCTTTTAAAATTATTGCCTAATCTCTCTAATCGTATGAGGGAGGAATTCATCATGGTTGTAATGTTCTCCACACCTCCATAGCTTAAGTTAATCTCCCTCTTTAACAGAAAGAACATAGGCCCTAGGCCTGGCAGAAGATTATTTAGTTAGAATTTAACAACATTGTATTTATTTTCTACAGTTACATTCTATTTATGGCAAATGATTCTGGTAGAGATTTAGAGTAGAGATATAAAGTTTCCTTTTAAAATATACTTATTAATAGATCTGCAACATAATCAGCACCACTTTAGATAAGCCCAAGTACAAAATGGCGCCACCCACCTCCTCCCCTCCCGCCTTCCCTTTCTGAGAAGCCTCCCGACTTAAACAGAAACCCCTTTTGCTACTGCAAGGACGCAGTTCTCCACCCCATCCACATTAGCATAATGACCCTCCTTGATTGTATCAGCCCGGCCTTGGTGCACTACATAAGCTCTACCACCCCCACACCTGGTGCTGTCCCCCATTTTCAGGGCAGCCCTGGGCCCTGTGCCACTCTGAGCACAGCCCAGCAGATTTCTTTCTTTAATAAAACTTGAACAGTACCCGGCATCTTGGCTCACTTACTTTCACTTATCTTTAGAAAAACTGAGTCGATAGCACTGCAGATGGCACCAGAATAAAACAAATATCATGCTGGTGATACTCCATGGATGGGAGTTTGGGAAACAGTTACCCACTTAATCCGAGTCTACACAGCCTGCCATCAGCTCTATTCCCCTCTATTTCACTCCTTACCTAGGGGCTTCCACTGCTTTTTCTTTGCTCTCCAGAGGCCTCATTCTTTCCTGGCCCCAATTCCAGCTCTCTCCAGCTCCCCCAATCACATCAACATTACCCAGTCTTGGAGCTCCCTTCTCTGAAGGAATCTATGCTGGGGAGTTAATGGGTGCTACCTGTTCCTGGTCATGATAATAGACTCATTTTAATAACAACCTTGGGGAGACAGGTCTTTTAACACAATAAAGTGGAAAGAGGCTGTGAATTCTATTCTCAGATAGATCTCAGTCTAATTCCTGCCTTAATCAAATACTAGCTGTGACCTTGAGCAAGTCAACTCAAAAGAGTAAGTTTAGCCTGCTGGGAATGTGGGGTTCTATTAGGGTACTTCAAAAAGTTTATGGAAAAATAGAATTAAAAGATAGTACAAATCTTTCCATGAACTTTTTGAAGCACCCTCGTATATTGGAAGAGATGGATTGTGGCAAGATGACCCTGTGTCATCCTAAAATGACATGAAATGGGCCAGCCCTTCCCAAAATCCTTTACAAGCCTTCATGGCCTCCTCTGTCATTGTCCTCCCCACTTGAAGGGGGGAAGACAGCTTTGTGGGGACTCAGGCAGAGCCCCTAGAAAGTCTGCCCTGCATGACAGCACTATTCATAATAGCCCAAAGTGAAACTGCCCACATGTCCATCAGGGGGAGGGTGGATAAGTAAAAGGTACCTGAGTTTCACAATGGAATACTATGCAACTATGACAGTAAAGAACTATAACTGCAAGAAACAGTATGTGTGAAACTCACAAGCATAATGTTGAGCAAAAGAAGCCAGACACAAAAGAGCTCAAACTGTGTGATTTCACTTAAGTATAGTAGAAAACTCTTGTGCTATTAGAAGCCAGGATAGCATTTGCCCTTGGGTGGCAGGACAGTGCCAGGATGAGGGGTCACTCATGTTCTATTTCTTGACCTCAGAGCTTATTTCAAAGTGTGCTCACTTTGTGAAAATTCATTGAGCTGGACACATGAGATAGGTATACTTTTTTCTATGCCAGTTATTCTTTATTAAAAAGTGTTAAAGAATATTGTTATTATTTTTAAAATGCCCTTCCCACTATTTTGTGGACACAGCTCCTTTTGGTGCCAGCAAAATGGAGAAGGATTATCATTTGAATTCATCAGAAAAAGAGAGTAAGAAGTCAGGAGGGGTGGAGCGTGAAGAGCAGAGCACAGAGGAGAGAGCCGAAGCGCACCCCTGGTTTGGGACTTGATCTCTGGAGGGGCCTTGTCATGACGCAGGCAGGTAGCAGGGTCCAGGGCTCCTGTGAGACATAAGCCCACACGGCCTTCATGGAACTGGTGCCCACCCTTGGGTCCTGCTTTCCCAGGTGGGGCTGAGATCCAGGTGCACCAGCCCAGGAATCTGAAAGGTCAGCGAGGCAGAATCCAGAAACCAGAAGCTCAAGTGAAACTGCTGTGGCAGAGCAGAGTCGGCCCACATTGGATTCTAGGGAGCTACAGGGGTGATTCTTCCCATGAGATTTGAAAGAATGTCCCTGGCTGCGGTGGGCATTTTCTTTGTTAGTTATTATTACCTTGGGCTCTGTGGCCTGGCAGCACTTAGAAGCCCGAGGACTCCTGTGAAGAAGGCAAGGGTGAGGGGGATTGGGGAAGAAGCTGGGGGCTGGTTGGGCCAGGCTGGTCTTGGAAGGAGAGAGGTTTAGAGGCAAGGAGCCTACAAGCCGCAGACTGCGGGGGAGCGGGAGCAGGGCCTGGGGTGGCAAGAGAAGAGCATTGTGGAGAGGCCTCCCTGGCCTGGCTGCCGGGGGAAGCAGGCTGAGGTCGGAATAATCCTGAAGGGTGTTGTGTTTATGTCTCCAAGTATTTTTTTTTCTTTTTAATTATGGAATGGAATCACTTACACACATGTGCATGCACACACTTACAGCCAACCCCATACCCTCATCCCATTTGCCACATTAGAACCCCTTGCCTGCCTTTCGCTTTTAAGAAATACAGCAGTATGGACAAGTCAAAGCCCTGCTGCTCCCTGCCTTTCTCCCCAGAAGTGGCTACTCTCCAGAATACAGTGCAGGTCCTCATGGCTCATGTTTTTAAACGTTCTCTGCATCCTCCGCTGGGGTCTCCAGTGGGTGTTTCTGTAACTCATGAGTCCTTTGAGCTGCAGAGAGGGTGATGGCTTGAGAACACAGGTTCAGAGGCAGGAGCTTCTGGGGAGGAGGGTGCTCAGGACAGAGCAGCCTGGGAAGCACCAGGTGCCTGGGGAAGTGAGGAGGAAGCGAACAGGTCGCAAGGACTGCGGAAGAGCGGCAGGTGGCTGGTCTGCAAGGACAGATCTTCCCAGAAAAGTGTGTGAGCCCTGTAGTGTGGCCCCTCCCTGTGAACCTATAAACCGTCAGTAAAACTGCAGGGAGTGGAATGCTTGGCGTGATTGATTCCTCGTGGAAAGAGGTGTGGGCTCTGCGGTGTGCGCATGCTGGTTGGTGTGGGTAGCACAAGGCGTGAGGGGCACTGCCGGCTGCTGGTCCCTCCTAAAATGCTGGTCTCAGCACAGGAATGTGTGCCTCTGGGTCATTCTCCCTCCTTTTCCATCTTTTTACACTGCTGGGTCTGAAATGCAGAGGGTGGAGACTTGCACGTGTGGAATAATTAGACAGTCCCCTAATTGTTCCATTTCCTTGATCCAGTAACACTCATCCAGTGCTGTCTCAGGCACTGGGGAGTATACAGAGATGACCAGGACATCTCTCGCTGCCCAAGGCTCATGTTCTCGGGAGAGACAGGCCTGAGCCATGAGCCCCATGAGGCCTGCTATGGGGGAGAGGACCAGGACAATAGAGGTGTTAGGTTCCCATGTGTGGGGCAGGAGGGGCTTCTCAATGGAGAGGCACTGAGAGAGGAGAGGACATCTCTGGATACAAAGGAGCTTTTAAGCAGAGAGTCAGTAGAAGTGAGGGCGGGAGGGGATGAAATACACATGGAGGAGGAGGATGCTGGAAAGGGAACGGTGCACGCATAGGGCTTGGATAACATGCCAGGAAGTGTGGATGTACTCACCGAGACACTGAGGACTTCTAAGGTGATGTAATTCAATCGAGTGCCCCCCCCATTCATATGTTGAAACTGTAACCCCCAGTGTGATGGTATTTGGAGGTGGGGCCTTTGGGAAGTGATTAGGTTTAGATGAGGTCTCAAGGGTAGAGCCCTCATATGGGGATTAGTGGCCTTATAAACATAACTGGTTTCAACCAGTCCCACTTCTTTGTACTAACATGTTGTTTTGCAGGAAACCCACTCAGCGTGCACAGGGAAAGAAGGTCGTGACCTGAAACTACAGGAACAAAGTTCCCTGTCAGTGGAACCAAAAGGCTGGAAATTTAACTATCAGAGCCAGTTCTGAAGAGAGAGGTCCTACAATAAGGAAGATCCAGTGCACTGACAAATCAATCTCTGCCAGCTGGAAACTTCCTTGCTCCCCAACCCCTTAAAACATGCCCAGACCCAAGATTTGAGACACAGATTTGAGCCTTGCCTCCTGTGTCCTTGCTGGTTTACTTTGCAATAAAGGTTTTCTTTTCTTAAAAACCGGTGCCATAGTATTGGCTTCTATGCACGTCGGGCAGTGAGCCCTTGCTCAGTAACAGCACCAAAGAGCTTTGATCTCTCTCTCCACAATATGAGTCCACAACGAGGATGTGGCCATCTGCAAGCCAGGAAAGCCCTCACCAGAACCCAGCCATGCTGGCATCCCAATCTCAGACTTCCAGCCTCCAGAACTGTGAGAAATAAGTCTCTGTTTTTTAAGTCACCCACTCTGTGATATTTTCTTATGGCAGCCCAAGCTGACGAAGACAGAAAATAACTAAGTTTGGAGGGAGTCGAGTGAAGAAGCTGTTGTAATCTTACAGGTCAGTTGCAATGAGGGGCTGGACAAGGAGAACACAGGATTATCAAGAGCAGCAGGAGCAGCCGCCATGCATATTTACTGAGGGCTCCCCGTGTGCCAGGCATGGTGCTGAGTTCTGTACTCGAACGCTCTCATTCGCTCCTTCACAGAAGGCATTGCTGTTCTAGCCATTTTGCAGATGAGAACACTGAAGCTTAGAGAGGTGTGGTGACCCGTGTCAGGGATCAAGCAGGTAAGTGTCAGAACCAGGATTGGAAGGCAGGTCTGTCTGGCTTTACCTCCTGCCTGACTACTCTGCCACTCTGATTCATGCTGAATTCAGACCTCTCAAAATTCCAGCTGCCACTGCAGAAGGAACATTCTCCAGTCTTCTAGAGGTCTTCAAGGTCACAAGTGTCCACCATTAGTGATCTGCATGGGGTATATATTCCCTCATATAAATCACAGTGCCCTTTGCCATTATTGCAGGAAAATGTCACCTGTGTGTCTAAGACAATGTAGGAAGCTGAGGAATGGGTATGGCTGGGTTAGGAGTAAGAGGATGGGTGTTCTGGGGAAAGGTGTCTGGGAAGCAGCCTGGGAGCACGATGGCCAGAACCACAGACAGGTGCACCTCTTCATTGAAAGGCACTGCAACCAGGTGAGGGGAGCAAGGTGTCAGCCCACACTCAGGACAGCCTGCCAGGTATCAGAGCCAGCAGGGAAGCAGCTTCAGTGTCAGTGATGGCCGACATCCGTCCTTCAAACCAGAATGTCTTTGAGCTCCCACTCTTAGGGGCTTTTTGGGCTTCTTCATAGCAGAACACATGGGGGGCACTTACAGGCCTCAGCAGCCAGAGGGATCCATGAGATCCCATTAATGGGAACTCCTGGATTTTACTACCTTACCAGCCTCCTCCTGCTTGACCACAGGGTTTTAGCAACCCTTTTAAGGTTTCCTGTCCCCTCAAGAATTTCTAGACATTTCTGAGGGTGTCTGATGCAACCCCAGGCCTCTACTGCTTCAAAATGAGGAGCACCCCCACTGGCTCGCAGTTTGCTCCTATGAGTTGGAACCCCACTTGTATACATGGCTAATTTCCTTTCACCTAAAATTCTTCAGCTCCATGTATATTGGGAGATAGAACGGCTGCTTGGCTGCATCACCTACAACCACACACAAGAGGCGTCCAGACCTGAGTTGTCCCCTGGGGACTCCTGATACAGAAGAAAGGGAGGAGGGAGGTGAGCAGGACACAGCATCTGTTGAGCACCTGCTACAACGGCAGGTCTCCTCTGGGGATCTTAGGCATCTTGTCTCATTTAATCTGACCCTTGAGGTAAACATTACTATCCTCAGTTTTTAGATGAGGAAACTGAGGCAAAGTTTGCATAAGTAGGAAGCGGTGGAACTGGCCAGGTCTGTCTGGCTCAGAAGTCCCTTTTCATCTTTCTTCTTCCTCCTCCTTCCCATGTTGTAGAGATGAAGCACTGCCAGGAACATGGTCACATCGCTCCTGAGCCAAGATTAGCATTTGGGGAGCTGGAGTCTCCACCAGGAGATGGTGGTGCTTGTTACAACTCCACACATCCCTCCAGGCCTTGCTTTCTCATCTGTAAAATGGGTCGGTTGCTCTGATCATCTCCAAGATTCTCCCAGAAGTGACAAGGCAACATCCGAGCCCCACAGAAGGTGCAAGGACAGAGAAGCTGGCTTGGGCTCTTCCTCCTTGGGACCATGAGACCAGGTTTGTGGCCATGCACCCCCATACCCTGTCACAGATAGTGCCATCCTAGGCAGGTCCCCCTAGACCCTAGATAGATGCCACTCATGCACAGGAGTGCTGTGTGCCATGTGTGAGCATCTAGAGGCGATGCCAGAGGGGCTTCCCGAGAGGACCTGGGCTGCTTTCCTAGAAAGATGAATCAGCAGTTTTGGCTGGAGGGTTTGGAGGTGATAAAGGGTTCTGCCTCCAGGTGCTTTGGCCTTGTTTTATGTTGAAAGAGGACATACTTTCTTTTTTTAATCAAATGTGTTTGTGTGTGTGTGTGTGTGTGTGTGTGTGTGTGTGTGTGTGTGTGTGTGTAATCTCCAGCTTTACAGCAGGAAATAATCAGGCAGGCAATAGACAAATACGTATGATATAATTCAGATTGCCAAGAGCAGGGCATAGCTAGTTTCTAAGGAGGCTGGGCAGCCACCGACCAGCTGAGAGACTATGGATGAGCCATTTCACTTCCGTGGGCCTCAGCTTCCTCGTTTGTTCAGGGTGGGTCTGGATTAGGTGGTGGGAGGTCTGACATTCCTTGGCTTTATGAAGGAAGTAGTAAAGCTGAGTAGCAGCAGGGATGGCTTTATGAGCGTGCAACCTGGGTGGTCACACAGGGACCTGCACTTAGAAGGGCCCCGTGCTTGGTTTAATGCTCTGCTGCCACCGTCTTGAAATGCATATATTTTGAGCAAAGGGCCTCAAGTTTTAATTTTGCACCAAGCCCTGCCAATTACGTGGCTGATCCTGGGTATCAGTGCCTGTCCTCTGCTCTTGGGGACTGGAGGCTGAGTGAATGCCAGGCCTGCCCCCAGCCAAGTTGTAGGTAGGGACTTTCGCCCCTGGCCCCTTCATCTGGCTTCTGAGTCCTCTTCTTGCATCTCTTGGAGCTAAGTCCTCCTGCAACCCGGGTACTTCTCCTGAGCTGCCGCCACGTCCTCCCCGTGCGCCTGCCTGTGGCTCCGGCCCTTCCAGCACCAAGACTTTCCCAACTCCTCTTAGTGAACCTCTGTGCTTGCCTATGGTAGGGGCTTAGTAAACATTTGCTGACTAAGTGGTTGATTAAATATGTGATTGAGTAATGTACAAGTGAAAGCAGCTTGGCAGAATGTTCTGGTGCAAGGGCCACTGGTCTAGACTGAGACCTGGGCTCTCATCACTTCCCTTCCCTGAGCCCCCTTTTCTGAAGGAAACAAATAGAAGCTTGGTGAGACAGGTGAAGCTCGCCTCGAGCACTGCCACTGTGAGCCACACCGTGCTAGAGCCTTGACGGTACCACTGCCAGGCTCAGCTGACACAGAAGACCTGGAGGAGGCCGTCCCAGCTGATTGGGTGCACCAGAGGCCACACATATTCTCCTCTGATGGGCCTCTGGGGACCCACACTTCAAACAGGGAGCAGGAATATGATGTGGGGGTTGAGGAGATGGATTAGGGAGGAGATAAAAGTGTTGTAGAGATGGGAGCAAATTCCTAAATTCCACTGGAAGTCAATTTGCAAAAGCGGAGACTTGGCAAGTTTTCTCCACCCAAACAAACACTAGACTGAGTGACAGTAAGTGTCTGTCTGGAATTCCATTTCAAAGTGGGAACCAAAAAGTAATGGCCTGGCCTCCTGCTGTCAGGGACTGGAAGCCGAGTGGATTCTCTTCTGTGGCACTGACAGGCTGGGCGACAGGATTTTGACTGGCTCTTTACCTGTGATGTTTATCACTGTACAGTTGAGGTTCTGAAGTGAAGTCAGAATGCAGTTACTAGTAACACCGTCTCCTTTATTCCAAGGGGACAAGAATTTTATGGAAATTCTTGCTCTTAAGTGTGTCGACAGAATCTCCTCACAGCAGGGCCTTAGTACAGCTCACCCCGGGGGGAGTTCTCAGTTCCTTTAGTTGACTTTGCTTGTGAAAAAACTCTTCCAATCTCCCAAACAGTCATCCACCCTGACCTCTGAGGGAAAAGAAATCTATTTCCTGGTGGGTTTGAACTAAGTGGGGGCTGAGTTGGAGGATGCAGAATTGCTTTTTGGTTCCCTCTGACTTAAGCCTATAAATGTTTGAAAGTCAAGGTTGAGATACCATAAGAAGGTATGTCTTGTCCACTGAAAGACACCAGAAGGCATTGCCATGGTGAAAGGACCATCATCTAAGATTTGGACTCTGCCTTATGGGCTCAGACATATGTCCTGCTCCTTGTCTCAGCACTAATCAGTCCACACAGGCTCACAGAGTTTGCGAGAGATGGCGGGCAAGCCTGAATGTCAACGTGCTTACTGGAAATAATGAACTGTAAGTGCAGCATGGACTGCACATTCAGGGCATTCTGTCTCTGCAGGTGAGGTTTGCAGAAAGGCAGATAAGAATAAAAATGTCTCTTGATGAGCGTGAGCATGGAGAGGGGAGTTTACAGAAGGTGGGTTGTAATTAATGGCACCAGATCCAACAGCCCTACACAGCCATCTCCTCAAGAAGGAAGAGTCATGCCGAGGGGAATGGAGCTTGTGAGTCCCAGACCATGCTCCTTCTCCCAGGACAGCACTGGGGTGAGCCCTGCCAGATGACATCCATGCGGCTTTCTTGGCTGACCAACTTCCTTCTGATTGACACAGTCTTTCTCAAAATATGTCCATCCCATCAGGTCTTGTTTGAATGGCAACCAGATTACCTAAGCTGTCAGTTGCAGATCAGGTTCCCTGGAAAGCAGACTCTGAGGCAGATTTGTGTGCAGAGGTTTGGCTGGGAAGTGCTCTTGAGATCTACGCCTATGGTGGAGTGAAGGGAGCAGGGTTGGAAAGAGGGAGAAGTTGAGAGCTGTGATGCAGATGTGACAAACGTCTCAGCCAATCCCATTGGGGGTTTGGGAGCTGGGATGGTCCCTCAGAGTTGTTCTGTATGAAGGCAAGGGCCTGGGCTTTATCGGCTGCAGGTACCAGTCTACTGGATGTGGATTATCTGTGGGAAGGGGATGTGCCTTTGGACAAGGCAGCTCTCTCCAACTGAGAGCAAGTTGAAGGACAGCAAGATGAAAACTCATCTGAGCCATCAGCTGCCAACACTCCCGCAGCCAAAGAAAGCAATGCCTCAGCCCCACAACTTATACCAGTTTGGTCCACACAATGATGTGCAGAGATGAGCCTTGCTTCCAGAACCTGAGATGATAGTGACTGCTGGACCCCAGACAACCCCAGCCATACCAGTGCAGTAGCAGGTGAAATGAGGGTCAAAGTGGCTGCATGAGGTTTCATTCATTTGGAACCTTATTATTAGTTCTTATTGCCTCAGGAAATCTCAGGGATGATAAACCCATGTGGTAAGGATGAACATATGGCCTTCACACCCAGTGATGTGGTCAGAATCTAGGTCATTGTCATGCTAGCCATGCACTTCCTCTCTGTCATGCAGAAGGACACTGTCCCTGACCCCTAACTCTTCCATTCCTTTGTGCCTTCCCACTTGCTGCTCCCTCTGCCAGGGACGTTCTCTGTCCCACCCCTCCTGCTGATAAACTACTCACCTTTCAGGGTCTGGTGTGAATGTCACCTTCTCTTGGAGACCTCTGCTGGCCAGCAGAATTGGGCACGCCCTCTCTGGGCCCCCAGAGAACCTGTTGTCCCAGCCACGGCCACACTCATGAGTCTGCTGGTCTGTCCTCCTTGTGCTGAATCCCACCCCATCCATATCTCTGAGCACAGGGTAATACAGACCCTGTGAATGAGCTGAATGAATGCAGGAGGGAACTTTGAAGGCCTTTGAGTCAAGGAATGAAGGAGAGAAGTCAGGCTGAAGAGGAGGCACGGTGGATTGAACTGGAAAGACTTCATGCTGTTCAAGCCCAGCAAGGAAGCTACTCCTCCACGTGAGCTGCCTATTTAAGGCCTTCTGTTAATATGCCCTCTCCCAGTTCCACAGGCAGTGCTGGCCTCCTCTGTCTGCCCTGTGTCTGGTGCTATTGCTGCACATGCCAGCCATCGGCGCCCAGTCAAAATGTGTTGAATAAATGAATGAATTGAGAATTCAGGGGTTAAAGGCCAGGATGGGGATGTGGCAGTAGGAGGAAAGGATTAAATATATTTTGAAGTCAGAAATGAGCAGCCTGGATGACGAGCTATAGTAGCTGGAGAAGGGGTATGGCTGCGTGTCATGGGTGAAGGCAAGGTTGAAGGCTGAAAGAATCAAGTGTTTCGGGTTTGGACCCAGAGTGTGGTCAGCTTGAATGGTCCCTAAACTGGACATGAATATTGAAATCACCAAAGTAGCACTGTGGTTAAGAGAAAAACATGAAAATAATGTTGGAGAGCAGAAGAGGATCATGACACAGATCAGGTGAGAGCACGTGTACAATTTGTGATGCTTCACTCCAGGTACAAATGCTAAAAGCAATTTTTGAAAATCTTTTCAATGTGATGTGCTTCCAATCAGAAATGACATGCAATTGTGGGCTGGCCTGCCAAGACTGCTGTGGTCTCTCAGTAGCTGTCACATGTCTGTCGTTAGTGTGATGTTGTTGGGCTCCAAGCACCCCACTCCAGCCTTCTCTGCTAATTCCTATTTAGCAATGTCCACTAGATGGCGACAGAGACTCACTTGCCTCCCCTGCTGGGAGCCTGCTGAGAGACTGCTTTTTTAAGATACAAAATTAGCCTCACAGTATAAAAATAGATTCCTCTTTGGAAAAAAACAAAAACGAAAAAGCAAACTTCATTATATAAAACAGTGGAAATCTTACCAAAGATATCTCTAAAGAGTGCAGAAACTATTCAGAATAAGTACACCAACAAATGATCTAATTATCTTTTTTCTCTAACCAGGCACTATCAAGCCTGAATTTTCCTTTAAGAACTCAAGGGGTTCTGCCAGGGTCTCTTTCAGAGCTCTGTCCATCTGTCTCAGCTTCTCTCCTATGATTTTGTGGAGTTTCTTTCTGCCCTTTCTTGAGGCTTAAAGGGAACCACTCAATTTGTCTCTTTCGTCCTGCATAGATTTTCACACAAAACAGAGGCAAGGCCTTGCTCTATAGGTCACCTTATCGACCATTTGAAAATGAACAGGGAAGGCTTTTTAAGCTGCATGAACAGAAGCAGATAATCTTACTTTTCTTCTCCAGTGCTATACAGATAGCAGTCACCTTGTGAAATGGCCATCCCTGAAGGCCACCACCAACTCTAACTTGAGTGGCCCCTGGGGTCACAGACATTTCTGCCTCCCAGCAGTAGGACCTCAGGCAAGTCATTGAACCTCCCAATCTCAGCTCTCTCACCTGTAAAATAAGGATCAGTGTAACACTTCCCTCATGCATTATTTTAAGACTGGATGAGAAGAGGGTAAGAGAGATTCTGAAAATTGCAAATTGCTGAGCAAATGTTGTAGATCAGTAGATCTCTTTTAAAAAGATATCACTCTTGAAAAGAAAGTCAATTTTAAAAAGCATGCTGGCTTTGGAGGATTCTACCAACACATGCAACAGCTGTGGGAGGATCCATCTATGAGTGCGTTGGGGAGCGCCCCACCCACTCCTGTAGAGTCTAGGAAGAGGACTTCAGCTGCCACTGTGTTAGGAAGCCAGCTCAGTGCCTCGTGTACAGTCTGCCCAGGATAACATGCCTGGTGGCTGCTTCATATGGAGGAGGTCCTTATGAAATCAGTGGTTTTCCAGAGTCAGCCACATCCATAATTTTCAAATGCTAACACTCAGCAGTTAATTTTCCACTTGGGTCTCTGGTATAAATCAGGCTATTAATCATCACATCAAACTGGGGCAGTAGCACTTAGTCTAGAGTCCAGAGCAGCCTAGGCTGGGTTCTACATGGCCTGTGCTGGGGGCTACTGCAGCACAGAGAATACTTTTCACTGCTGGGGGCTGGTGGGAGCTGCCACTCAGCATGGAGGTGCCTAGAAGTGAGGGTTAGAGCAGGGAGGGGCTCACGCTGACTCATCTGACCTGCACAGTGTTCTTTGTTTTAAAATTCAAAGAATTTTAGGGCCGACCCTGTGGCTCACTCAGGAGAGTGCGGCGCTGGGAGCACAGCAGCGCTCCTGCCGCGGGTTCGGATCCTATATAGGGATGGCCGTTTCGCTCACTGGCTGGGCGCGGTCCCAAAAAAGGACAAAAATAAAATAAAATTCAAAGAATTTTAAAATGGGATTTTAAAAATGGGAACTTTCCTATATTGTATCTAGATTCTGGCTTCTCTTAACAAAAGTGTAAGATACAACAACATGAATTTTAATTACCACATGGAAACAAGTGGCTGGTAGTAGGAGGCACAAAGTTTCCAGTTTGCCCCAGTCCCCACCTTCTCCCATTTATTAACTCCAGGTCAGCTTCAATCATTTATGTCAACTGCCTGGCCCCTTAAGGCAATATGAGTTTGCAGCCTCTGAAGTAGAAAAGTTGTGGGAACTATGCGTAGTTACTTTTTTTTTTTTTTTTCTTCAGGGTACTGAGGGACTACAAAGTCCACACCCCAATAAATGTGTGGTTATGACCTCTGACAAGCACTGCAGAATCTTCTGTATTTCACCCCTCAGTCTCTCCTTCTTTCTCAGTATCTCCTTGGTTGCATTAAGTGTGGCTGATACAGTCAATATAAGCTGAAGCAGTTTTTTAAAAAAGGATTTACTTATTGAATAGTTATATTTATAGTCCAAAAGCCAGTTTGCGGAATGTTCTATTTGATTCTATCAGGGGGGAAAAAAAGAAAAGGAACTGCCTGAAGTTGCTTTTTTTGGTATGCAGTCCTAGCTTTATTTCTTACCATTGTGGGTTGGTGATTGATATAAGAAAGAAATAAAATCCTCTTCCTCCCGTTAAATGATATAAGTTTGGAGAACCTTTAGCTACCTATAAACAGTAGTCAGGTAGAAGAGATGATGGGAGAAAAGAATCCATTTGCAATAGTGATGAAACAGATAAAATGTCCCTCAAATGAGTGTGGGTCTGCTGATAGCCATGGGCCTCTGAGGAATGAGATTGAGTTTCTCAGCATCACCAGAAGTTTTGTTTTTCTATTTTAAACTCAAACATGCTTAGCATGCCAGATAATAAAATGTATAGGAGCAATAGCATATTATCACATTTCTATGAAACTCTACTCTTCTTATCCTAAAACTCCACATCCATGTTGCATTATTGAAAAAAAACATGTCCAGAAATGGCAACAAACAGGGGCTGGCTCTTATGGGAGAGGGCAAGAGTGGACAGTGAACAACTCATATGAAAAACACATTTAAAATGCTGTTTTAAGCTACATAAAAGAAGGGGGACACAGAAGAAGCCTTAAACAACAGAAAGATCTACTGTTTTGAGCTTCTATACTTGGTAAGACTCAATGTCATAATGATTTCAAGTCTCCTTAAGTTAATCCAGAAGTTTTTAAGCATGTGATGTGAACTGAATCTAAAGTTCACATGGAAAAGCAAACAAGTATGTTCTTGGAGAGAAAAATTGTGAAGAAAAATAAAATGAGTAATGAGGAGGGACTAGTCCTACCAGATATTGAAACATATTACATATAAATTTATAATAATTAAAACAACATGGCACAAGCACATGATTAGATCATTAATACAGACTAGAAAGTCAAACCAAATACATATAGAAATTTAGTATATGATAAAAGGTGCATCCACAGGGAAATGGTTTAATGATGTTGAGACAACTGGATCACCATATGAAAAGAAAATTGGATCTCTAACTTACTTCTTACATGACAATAAATTTCAGATAGATCAAATATATAAACATAAAAAATAAAACCATAAGAGTATTATATAAAATGAGAAATTTAACTCATGATATCAGAATGGTAAAGTCTTTTCTAAGAAATTATACATGCACACAAATTGGTGAATTCTACTAAACAGAAAAAAAATGTGCATAAAAAAGAATACTCAATCGAAATGAAAAGGAAAAAGGCAAACATGAAACTGGGAAATATGCTTGCAACTTGTATAACTTATAAAGGACTATTCTCCTTCATTTATTTTTTTATTCCATAATTTTTCTTAGCATATTCAAAAACATCAGCAAATAAATATGAAATGGACAAATGATAAGAACAAACAGTTATCAAGAAAAGAAATACAAATAATTCAAACATGAAAAGATGCTCAAGCTCAGTTTATAACAATAGACACACAATTAAAAATATAACCAAATATCTTTTCTTTTTCCCTGCTGGCCAGTACAGGGCTCGAACCCTGGGCCATGATTTTACCAGCACCACATTCCAACCACCAAATATCTTTTTTTTAAAAAACCTCTCTGATTAGCCAAGATTAAGAAGCTGAAAAAGCAAGGGACTTTTTCAAAGACCAAGGCTTATGAGCCAAACAAATGGATTTTGGGCTTCCAGAATCACTCTGTTCAAAGTTTGGACTTTTTGAAGAAGTGTAAATGTCTGTGAAGTAAACAGGTCTTTAAAAAAAGAGTTTGCAACAGTACCACAGTAATAATAGTTGCAGGCAAAACAATCATCAGTGGATGCTAAAAATAGCATGATCAAGATATAGGATATTCATATAATGTCAAACCATCTCTCTGTGAGTTATTTATGAACTACAAAGTGAAAAATACTAGCCATCCTGTTAGGAATCCCAAACTAGCTGCATGGAGAACTGAGGCCTTCCACCATGGACAACATTAACTGCAGGTATTGAATAAAGAGGCCTTCAGATGATTCCAGCTTTTAGCCTTTGAGTTCTCCAAGTAAGGACCACAACATCATCGAGCACAGACAAGCCGTCCCTGATGTTCCCTGTCCAAATTCCTGACCTATAGAAACTGTGAGCATAATAAGTGGCTAAGTTTTGGGGTGATTGCTATGTAGAGATAGTAACTAGAACAAGTGTCTACCAAATTTCTCCACCAAAACTTAGCATCTTCCCGTCTATAAGTAATAAGTAATTTGTGGGGAAATACTTTGAGACTATGTAAATAATCTGTTACTCATTAAATTTTCACCCTCATCAAACAAGCTTTAGCATCCACTGATGATTTTCTAATTCTATTATTTCTTCTATATTTATTAGTTGGCATTTTTCTATAAGGAAGAGATTTCTCTTCTCCTCTGCTTGTGTGTGTGTATGGGTATTTGTAACAGTGTGATTCTCATGGATTCTTATTTTACTAAATGAAATATAATGCATTATTA
Source organism: Cynocephalus volans (assembly GCF_027409185.1). Taxonomy (NCBI): domain Eukaryota; kingdom Metazoa; phylum Chordata; class Mammalia; order Dermoptera; family Cynocephalidae; genus Cynocephalus; species Cynocephalus volans. The sequence goes on along the minus strand of NC_084462.1, from coordinate 87,340,620 downwards.
TCACTGACGCTCAGATTGTCCCAGATTTGGCCAGTGGAAGTTCCTTCAAGCTGTACTGGGTCCTTTTGAATTTTCCCCATTTCTTATTCAGCATCTCCTTAGTATCTGGTGCAATAAGATCTTCCAGATTCAATTTGTGCTTTCTATGCTGCAGTCTTGGAATCCAGGACTTTTCTCTAAGGAGTCCTGATTCATTTTAATGGAGAATGGTATTTAGAAACCAACCTCTAAGTACTAGAGGTGCTCACTGCTTCTAGGTGCTTTCAGTGGACAGATCTAGGAAGTATGTTTTTCTATCTATTTATGTATTAAAAAGTATGAGTTCATACCGATACCTCCAATTCCAATCCATGACCTCAGGGAACATTCTAACCTTCACCCTTCTTATATTTGTACCTCTTTTCTCTGACAGGAAGAAATCTAGCTCCCATTTCCCTCAATATATTTACTCATTTGCTCAAGCTTAAGATACACAGAAGTTAATTTCAGAATTGCTAACCCACATTGCTGAAAAAGTAAGCCTGCTAACTAGAGTTCAGCATTTTTTCCAGGTTTTTTTTTTAGGTAAAATTTATATAATGTGAAACACACAAAATATAAGTATGCGTTTTGATGTTTTGACAAATGAACACGTATACACTCCTATTAAGGCATAAAGCATTTCCATCACTCCAGCAATTTCCCTTCTAAGTCAATTCCCCTAGAGCCAACCACTTTTCTGGATTTTTTTTCACTATGAACAGTTTTGTTTTTTGTAGAACTTCATATAAATAGAGTCATACAATATATACTCTTTCATAATTGGCTTCCTTTGCTCAGCATCATATCTGTGATTCATCCATCATGTATCAGCAGATTTTTCCTATTTATTGCTGTGTAGTATTCCATGTTATAAATATACCACAGTTTGTTTACCCATTTCCCTGGATTTGAGTTGTTTCCAGTGTTTGACTGTTATGAATAAAGCTGCTATAAATATTTCTGTAAAAGCCCTTTTGTGGCTATACATTCTCATTTCTCTTGGGTAAATACCTAGAAGTACAAGTGCTGAGTTACAGGATGGGTGCATATTCAACTGTATAAGAAACTAAATTTTTCAAGATTGTTGTACCATTTTAACACTCTCCAACAGTATGTGAGAATTCTGGTTGCTTCATGTCCTCATCATCATTTGGTGTTTTCCATCCTTTTACTTTAAGCCATTCTAGTACTTTAAATTTTTATTCCTTTGATGACCAATGCCTTGAGCACTCTTCCCTTTTTAAAGCATGGACATCCCCAAGATTAAACAAGCTTGGGTTTTGCCTCACATTCGGCTCCTTCTCTTCAGTTGGATTTAGTTCAGGGGAGTGAGAGTAGTTGTATGGTTCTTAAGATTTTTGGAATTGAGCTGGAAGAAATGGATCAAAAAGTTCAAGGATGCTCTTTACATTTCTAATTCAGATTTACATAAGCTTTTGTTAATGAGACAAACATTTTGTAATTAATCACGTGCATATAATTTACTTGGGTTTGTTCTGTTTTGTAAAGCTGATTTCAATTATAGATGCTTATAAAGAAAATGAGTATCTGGCATTGTTTACATGCTAACACTTCCAGAGTTTTTATGAAAATTACACAAGTAGAAAGATGAATTTTCATAAAATTTTCTTAGCAGCCTTTTTTATTTTTAGAAAGTAATACAAACTGTTCAAGGCTAGCATCAACATATTGCCAGACTAATGATTGTACTTGGTGTTTTCACAATACTTTTCTTTTGTGCATTCATTCAACATGCCACCACATCCCTACTTGGTATTACCTGCATTTTACAGATGGAAAAATGGGAGCCTCAGAAAGGTTAAGTGATTTGCCTAAGGTCTCCCAGTTGGTAGCAGATAAGGAATTAAAACAAACAAGTCTGTGAAATGGTCCATGCTGATTTTATTAGGAGTTGTCTGGGCCTCCCCATGAGTCTAATATGTTCTTTGGCCTTGTGAGGGTAGCTTGTTTGTTTGCTTCATTTAAACAGCACCTGAAGAACAACCCAGGGATCCAGATCCAGCCAGAGTCAGGGAATGTCTGCATTCAGTTGGGGGCACAGGTGGTAGACCCAAAACTTTCAAGAAGGGTCAGATGCCTCTGTTGGCTTTCCATAGAGAGAGATGCTCTACTGTGGAGCACCAGTAGGGAACAGCAGTGTGAATAGGGCCTCTCCGGCCCTCCCTGCAGAAACAGTTGCAGGTTGGCGGCTGAAGGAAGTCCTCTTTTTTTTCTCATGTCTTGGGAATCTCTGTGAGGATAGCAAGGGTTTGGGTGGGAATTCCCAGGTGGCTGAGCACATCTGCTCCAGGATGTCTGGACCTTCTCCTACCTGGTTCTCTGGTCAGACAATTTCAGTTTGTTTTAAAGCAGCTTCAGTCTATATTTCTGGTCCCTTCACCTGGGTCCACATCCTGGTGGTAACACCCTTATCCAGCTTTTTCATTCCTTGTTCCTTACTGAGAGGGGCATGACAGCTCAGGAAACACCCTCTAGCTGTAATTTGCAAATTGTTTGTCCAAAGGAAATCCTCAACCCAAATATTGATATGTTGAATAATATACTTGTCCAGTGTAGATGTTTCTCAAAACAACTTTGACTGGAATTATTACACAAGAATACAAAATAATTTATAAGGAAAAAGTCTACGGAGTATTGCAAAGAGATGTGGCTATAAGCTAAATCTCACATCATTTTTAAAATTACAGATGTTCATAAAATAGAAACATTTATGGATAAATCTAAGGATAGGCTACTTGGGTGTCCATTACAATACAATATCATTTGATGATGCAAAGTAGCCTAGACAATAGGCCTGAGGCCTAAGAGCAATTATGCTAAGGTACATAAGCAATTGTTGTCAAATGAGAATTTGGTTACAAATTGAGAGTAAAAACAAAAACACTTTTACAAAAATCATTATTTTAGCAATGAAATTTTACTTTGTACAGTCAATTCATATTTCCAAAAACATAGTACATGAAAACATATTGCCAGACATATGAAGTCTATGGAAAACTGGGGAATGGAAGTATGATTTGATGAGCTTCTTTCATGTATTAGAAGTGGAGCCAGCAGTCTTGTTAATACCTTCTCTGGTAAATGAAAAAGGGAGTCTCAGGCAGTGGGAGTTCCTGGTCTTAGGGACCAGACAGAAACAAGGGTCAGGAAACAAGTTTGAACCTGAGAGGTCCAGAGGGACAGGGTAGGGCAGTGCCCGGGGCCTGGGGTTTTGATGGGGAGAGAGAAGGGATGGCACTGTTGCGGATGGCAGCATGCTGGGCAGATAGGGCTGGGTGCGACAGCAGAGCATGCGACCCTCCTGTTAATGCCTCATTTTCTTCCTCCTTTGGGGCTGGTTCAAATATCACAGGGAAGTTTGCACACCTGCTGGTTTCTCCCTACAAGGTTTGCAGCTGACAAACTTAGTTCAGACAGAAACTGCTTCATGACATGGAGCCTATTTCTTGTCACAGAGTGGGGCTTTGTATAGTGGTAACTATGATTAAAAGAGAAGGAGCTTTAAAAGGAACCCTGTAACGGTGTTTGTCTTCCCCTGGGCAGTGTCATTGCTGTGGGCCCAGAGTAGGTGGTGGGAAACATCATCCAGAATGAATGGATCTGACCCACCTAGTGGGATCACAGTGGATCCGCCCGGGGTTGTCTGCTTACCTTTCCTCTCCAAGCTAACCCTCTGGGCGTTCAGGAAGATGAACTAGCTGAGGATGAGGACCCAAGTGGGCAAAGTTAATGGCTATGTGGTGGACACCTCTTGCCCTGGCCCATTTAGAACATCCCCTCCCCCACCACGGCTTCCCCCGGGGACTTGTTTGTCCTCACCCAGTCATGCAGTATTCATGAGGCACCAGCATGGAGCCCATCTCTCCCCTGATCTCCCCAGCCCCAAGAGATCTCATCTAGAATGGAGATAGAGAATCTTTCTTCCAGTCAGGACTTTAAAGGACAAAGACTTTGTTAGAGCCACAGGAGACTTTCCTTGTAGCAGGTGTCTTCTCAAATGCATCTCTAGCTATTTGGTTCGGGTAAGGTCCAGTGAGTCGCATGTGTAGTCAGAGATATAATGGGGTTTACAAATTCTGATCTTTCTTTTCTCTAATTTCTCAGCCGGGGCTAATACCTAAAAGATGAAAGAATAAGAAAATACACAGTAGAAAGGGAATTTTTAACTGCCTTTAGAATAGTGAGGTTTAGTAATGTGAAAATATTAAAAAGCTGAAGGAGGGCCAAGTTTGGGGACGTGAAATACAGCTAAAGTGATTATCCTCGCCGGCCTCCGAAGGCACAGGACTGGAGAGGGTCAGCAGAGGCGACTGCATGGGCTAAGACAGACACATGGAATGGAGTGGACTTCCTCTCCCACTCCCTCCCTGCCTTTGGGGAAAGGGATTGAAAGTTAACAGCAAGGGTGAATACATTTCTGTACTACTCATGAGTGCTGATTTTCTGTAAATAAAACAAAGTGCTGTAACAGTGATGCTCAGTGTGAGGGACTTGGGCTGAGATAGCTTTTCTTAAACACTGGCTGACAATGCTGGAAATTAATTTGGCAGCATGTTTCAAGAGGCTAAAACATGCATATTCCTTCACTCTGGTTCTACTTTCAGGAATTTATCATAAGAAAATAATCACTGAAGATTTTTTTTTAGTAGGGGAAATTGAAAACAACTTCCTAAATATCCAGCAACAGGGAAATAATAAAATCAGATTAGATACCAAAATGTTAATGTTGGTAATCTCTGGGTATGGTACAGGACCACAACCTGTAATTTAAAACATTTTGGGTCAGATGGTTTTAGAATCCAAAATTTGGGGGAGTTTGAAAAGGTAACCTGGACCAGTGGGGAAAGGAGATGTACCTCATTATCAAGCACATCAATATTTCTGCAGTGAAATGTACGATAGTCACATTAAGGGGGAGTAATAGAAGCTATAAACTCTTCCCATCAGTTCAAGTTACGTCACCAAATTTTCAGTCTTCAGAACTCTCGCATTCCCGACTTCTGTGTGAAAAGCACACCCGGCCACAGCCTCCTTCAAGGAGCCGGTGGCCACCAAGCTCCCTGCGGTTCCCCTGCCCATGAGCAAGTGACCAGGTTCCTCTGGGTCTGTTCTGCACACCCTGCCTTTTGGGTCTGGGGGAGCCACGTGGGAGGGAAGAAGGAGGAAACTTGGTTTTATTTCCTATTTAGAGTTTTCTCTTGTGCAGACAATTCTCTCAGCAGAGAGCTCCACAGGAGAGAATCTGGGCACCCATCCTAAACTCTCAACAGGCCCTTTTTTGGGTATTTACCCAATACAACTTGTTAGTCTTTTCTTCAGGTCACTATCTGAAAACACCAGCTCTTTTGTGTCTTCTCTTTTTTGCATCTATGTTGGCTCTGGCATCCCTGTTCTTGTCTGTCTTTATTGTCCTTTATTCACCAGGTCACGCTGCCCTGGACTGGCTCCACTGCCGCATATCACATTGTGCTTAAATCTCATTTAGTCTCATTTTCACATTTGTCTGAAATGCATGAATCCCCGAGCTTCACTTACCTCTTTCTCATTTTAACTTTATTGGTAGAATTGTTTCTAGAATGGCGTTCACTTGCCATCTCTAGGGAAAGGTAATTTTATTGAGCTTACTATGTACGGTCATTAAGGCCCAGCATTTATAGAATTTGATGTTAGCTTCTAGAAAACTGAAAGGATGTAAATGATTTTTTCCTGGTTGAAATGCACGTGTTTCTGTTTGGTAGAGAAGGTAACCCCAGAGTGATGGTTTTATTACTGTGAAGAGCAGTAACTAGTTTTGTATCTCATGTGGCAATCTATTCCTCTGCTCTCTTGTTATCACTGACTGTCTCTATATATCGTTTTCTTATGTCATCCTTTGAGTCAGCCTTTTCATCCTGGCTTTCCTCATTAATAAATTACGTAAATCTTTTGACACATGCTCCTTATATATTTATATGAAAATTACATTTTTAGCATTTTGAAAATTATACGTTGACACCCCCAAATGTGACTGAGATTAAATTTCTCACCACTCCAAAGAGTTGTCAAAGCTAGATTTATCCGAGTTAGAAAAATGAAGTGGAATTCTTGCTCCTGAGTGAGGTGGTTTAAGGACCAGCTTTAAGAGTAGGAAATTACAGGACCAGAAAGCAGCCCCCAAATATCACTTGAGGGCAGTGGTTATAGCTTAAGAAAATAAAATCGAGTAATACAGTAGCATTCCACTGTGTGGTGTATATCACATCCTCATTCAATCAATCAATCATTTTACTCACTGAGCATCGGCAATTGACTAGGTATTGTTCTAGAATCTAGATGATGGGGTCGAGAACACAGAAGTGATTTCAGAAAAATTCCTGTCCCCAAGAAGATCTCAGACTGAGGGCACAGGGTAGACACATAAGGAGTTAATGATGTAAGAGGGATGGTCAGTGCAGAGTGTTATGAGCGCAAGGCAGAGTGGGTTAGAGCACTGGGTTTTTTGGGAGCATCCAGGAGGTTTGTTAACTTCCTGAGAGGTTGCTTAACCTGAGTCTTAAAGAGTGAATAGGACTTAAACAGATATGAAGGTGATAAAAGACAATTCTGAGAAGAAAACCATGGAAAAAGGGAAAGAAGAGAAAACAGCATGACATGTCTACAGAGATCTTTGTCCCCAGAGCATCAGATATAAGGCAGGGATGGGCGTGTGCTCCATAAACAAGCCTTTATTCCTGTGATAGTTAATTTTATGTGTCTACTTGACTGGGCCATGGAATGCCCAGATAGCTGGTTAAACATTATTCCTGGGTGTGTCTGTGAAGGTGTTTCCAGATGAGATTAACATTTGAATTGGTGGACTGTATAAAGCAGATCACCCTTTCCAATTGTCTACCAAGTGAGGCCAGTGAGGACAGACCACCAGAGGCAGCTGGCTGCAGGGACTCGCCTCTGTTTCCTATCATCCAACCCATTGAGGGCCTGAATAGAACAGGAAGGTGGAGGAAGGCTGAGTTCTCTCTCTCTGCCTGACTGTTGAGCTGAGACATTGGTCTTCTCCTGCCCTTGGACTGGGACTTACATCATCAGTGCTCCTGATTTTCAGGGCTTCAGACTTGGACTAAAATTTACACCACTGGCTTTTCTGGGTCTCCAGCTTGCAGATGGCAGACTATGGGACTTCAAGCCTCCATAATCGTGTTAGCCAATTCCTTATAATAAATTTCATTTTTTATCTATCTATCTATCATCTATCTATATCTCCTGTTGCTTCTGTTTTTTGGAGGACTCTATTGTTCAAAATATTCACTGATATTCTCCCCTACCCTGATGCTGTGCTCATCATTTTGTTCCACTTCTATCCTGAGGACCTCCCTTTCCTGTTCTAATGGCAGTTAGAAAAGAGTAAGCCTCTTCTTGGAGGGGAGAGGGTCCATTGCAGAACTAGAAAAGGAGAAGCAGCACTTCTGTGGTTCTCACCTTCAAAGATCTCGGTGCAAGAAGAGTTTTCAAGAATTACATGAACACATTTCCAGTCCCCCAGATTGGAAACAACTTCCATTGCTTTGGGGAGAACAACTGGAGTAGAAACAGCGGGAAGAGACCTGAAGAGTTCTATCCTCTGCAGCTCAGCTTCTCTGGTCCAGGAGCCCTTAGAGAGCCAGTTTTACCAAGTGAGCCTAGCTGTTTACTAAGCAAGGCCAGTGGGGACAGACCACATAGGCTGGCTGCAGGCACACCCCTCTGCTCACCCGAGCCTGGCTCAGCTCCCAGCTGACTCTCACAGACAACCCACTTTCAGTGGCCCAGAACACAGGTAGGCCCATCATGTAACAGATGGTGGGGGCTGTGGACACCTAGAGGGGTGAGGTGGTGTGGGAATGAGAGCTCCTGTGCCTGGGCAAGTCGGGAGGAGAAAGAGCTGGCAGAGATGGCTCCTCGAGTGGAAAGGAGTGTGCTCTCTTCTTCGATTAGAGCCAGCACCAGCCTCTGCCCTCCAGTCCACAGAAAGGCTGCTGAGTGTTCCACACGTGTTCAGGAGGAGGCAGCGAGAGGAGGAGGGACTGTCCCTCTGAGGGGGGGAGTCTGGCAGCTTGCAGAGTGCGGATCATCCAGGCGTCAGAGGTAGTCATACCAAGTCTACCCTTAAGTTCCATATCAGTTAGAAATTGAGCATGTCTATGTATTAGTCATTTATTACTGTGTAGTAAACAGCATCTTAAAGCAACAATAAACATTTATTTTGTATGGGTCAAAAATTTGGGAGCAGCTTAGCTGGTGGTTCTCACTTGAGGTCTCCATTGAGATTGCTGACGAGATGTCAACAGGGCTTTCAGTCACCTGAAAGCTTGCTGAGCTAGAGGCTCTGCTTCGTTGAATTCGCTCACATGGCTGGCAAGTTGACACCAGTTATTGGCAGAGGCTTCAATTCTTTGCCATGTGGACTGTTCCACAGGGCTGCTTGAGGGTCCTCATGACACAGCAGCTGGCTTCCCCCAGAGCAAAGCTCCAGGGGTGTGTACCTCAGAATATTCTTGGGGAGGGGTGCTCTTCCAATACAACCCCCACCAAAATCTCTGTCTCTATTGTCCCTCTTCCTAAAAAAACCATCCTGTTTCTGGAGTTTTCTCACTAAGGCAGTGTTATTTCCCAGCTGTGCACAGTCATCCTGTTGTCTGAAAAGGGTACAGAGAAAAGGACTTGGTATTATTGAATAAGATTTAGCCTTGATGCTTTGGTAACATGAGTTCCAATGGAGGACAGCTTAGGACCAGTCCCCAGGGGCACCTGCCTTGCACTTTCAGAAGCTTCCTTAACTCCTGAGCTTCCGTCATGGGCGTTGGTCCATCTGGGTGTGCGCACACCCACCGCCCTGCTCCTGCACCCTCCTCCCGGCTGAGCTCAGGGAGGCCTTGGCCTGGTGAGCAGGCTCTGTGTGACTGGCTTTGCCTTTGGTCTTCCACCTCCTTTCCCCTCAGAGAGCCTCGCCTGTGTAAGGTCTCCCTTTCTCATGACTTTGTGGTTAACAAAAGCTGCATGCTCTGGTTCTGCTCCAGGGCTCACAGAGTTCCATCTGTCGGAGGCTGCCTTTTCCTCTGCCTCCCGCAGCCTTGTCTGTTCCCCTGGGAAGCCCTCCTCTTGATGGCAGCCGGACCTTCTGGTGACTTTCTGCACGCTCTCCTGCTGTCCTAACCATCTTCCCAGTGCCCTCCACACCACTCTTTTCCTTAATGTGATTAGTCCCTTAATGTGAAATCCCAGCTGGGTTCTCTTACAGTCATCATTGCTCCAAGCCCCACAGTTGCAGTCATGCTAACAGCTCCTAACAGCTGTTATTAGCTCATCCTTGCTCGTGGCGTTATAAAGCACAGCCACATTCCCACAGTAGCAGTAAGGGCTGCCATTTATAGAAAATTTATGATGTGTCAGACACTGGCATTTTATAGTCTTGCAATTCTCAAGATAAGCCGTGAGGTAAGAGCTACTATTTACAGTTGGAAGTTCAGAGAGTTAAATAAATTACTGCATGTCACACAGTGGATGAATAATCGTCTGACTGTAGGGATCAATATTCTCCCACTACTGGCAGGGCTGCCTGCTGCATGCTGTCTCTGCTGCTGTCAGTGACCTGTTTTCCTCTTCTAGGCACATTACATCCAGAGCAGCAGTGTGTGGAGGCCGGGGGTCCAGTCAGGGTTGGTCCCGGGGAACGTAATGTTCAGACTCCTCCTCACAGGACCCAGAAAGCCATCGGTCCTTGAGCACCTTTACACGCCAGTGGGGGAGAGGGAGAAGTGGTTTGGTTCTCTTGATTTCCTCAAGGGCCGGGAGGTGATGTCTGTCTCAGCCTCAGCAACAGCTGTCATCTTCTTGTTTTACACCAGCCCGGCTTTGCCACCAGCCAGTGGCTAAGGATATTGCTTTGGCTCTTGAGAACAGTCCTATTCAAATAAGATATGGACCAACTGGAAGGCGTTATTCCAAGAAAAAGTTGCCTGTGCTTTATAATTCAATATATATGATGATCCTGGTAACTGTTGTCCTGTCCTTACTAGGGGGAAGGAAAGAAGGTTTGTCAAACTTTCTCAAGAAGTAAATTGCAGCACGGAATTCTGTTAACCTATGTTCAGTTCTCTCTTGAAAATTCTAGGCTGTCAAAGGCAGACAGCTTTTCCAACACAGCTGCATTACCCACAGCAGCAGGACAACAATGACTCCTGCTGCCCTGCCTGTGTTGCTTGGGGAGTTTGTGTGCGTGTGTGTGTGTGTGTGTGTGTGTTTCTTATTCTATTCTTCCATCTGGTGACTTCTGCTTTCTTCTAAACAGTGCTGTTTAAATGCTTTCCACAAATGCAATCTTGAAAATAAACACATGGAATGGATAAGAACAAAAGAGGACCCATTCTCAATGCTGATCACTGCAGAGAGGTTTTCTTGGCTGCGGGGGATGTGCGCCGAGCAGATGAGCAGATTGTCAGTACGAAACGCCACCCAAGGGTGCTGTCGGGATTCGAATCCAATCAGAATGACATTAATGATGCCCTGACCCCTATACATGCAGAAGGCCTCAACAACTGTGCGCTCGTGAGCAGCCAGTGGACCTTGAAAATGTAGGAGGCCCATCTCCCAGTCGGCAATTCACAAAAGCCCTGGTTTCGTGCTTTCAAGAACTCCCCAGTAGAGAGAAGACTATGGCTAGACTGTTGCTTCATCTCCCTCACAGATTTCCCTGTCAATTTCTTTTCCCACATTCCCCAACTGCTCCATTATGGCCACAGCGTTAGTTCGGACTGCCCCAGAAGTAGACACCAGGACAAAGATTTGAGCACAGGGCATTTGCTTGGGAGAGGCAGACAATATCAGAGGGAAAATGGACCTAACCCTTCAGGAAGGAATGTAGCCAGCGAAGGATGCATTATTATGCCAGCTATCATCAAAGACGAATGTAGCTCAGTTCTGTGAGGAAGCTCTCAATACAATATCAAACACACAACTTAGAATATTCCACCCACAGGTGAGAGAGCTGGGGTATTCACACACCAGCTTCCAGGAGCACTGGTGGAGGGCTGTCCCCTGGGGCTGTTCACTCCCCAGCACTTCTAACCTTCTTTGCACGTGAGTCAAGTGGCTTTCCAGTCTGGGGAAAGGCACAGGCACAGGCATACAGAGACTGGACAGCCTGAAGTTGGCTGGAATCCACTGAAAGGTCTGAGCACAGTAACAGCCTCTTTTTTCATCATACACACAGCTGAAGGCAAGCAACTGCCTTGGAGTCAGAGTGATGGGGCCACGTCTAGAGGGTTTTCTCCCCTTTCTTGCATTTTTTGGGTTTTTTTTTTGTTGACCACCATCAAGTTACCACACATCAGAGCTACCCTCCCCCTCCCCCAAGGTGTAAGCTCTTGGTAATTGCAAAGAATGGATTCCTTGCCGTTGTGGATGAAGGTGCCGTGCCTTACAGCTCCGAGGCGCATACCTAAGTGTCTGCAGGGACCCCCGACCCCACCTGCCACCAGGCAGCAGCTGTTTGTCAGCAGCAGGACCTGAGCTGGTGGTGGTGATGCACTAACCCTGGCCCCTTCCCAGCAGTGTGCAGCCCACCAGAGGAGTGGCAGATCAAGACAGCTGTATCAAGTATGCTGCCTTACGGTGCCATAGTAAGCACCCCAGTTCGAACTGGTTTAAACGATACCAGAAAATACGATAAATTTAAAATGTATTTGATTCCACTGAACAGGAAGTTTGAGGTAGAGGGCTCCAGGTCATTTCAGTGCTTCTGGTACCTTCCACCTCTCTGCTTTGCCATCTTCAGTGTGTTGACCTTGTTTTCTGCTGTCTCCCATGTTTGCAAGGTGGCCACTGCAGGCTCATACACACACATACACGCCATGGGAATTGTGCCACCATGCTGAGGAGGAAGCCCAAACCATCCCGCATAGGGAGACCACAGGGAGAGGCCATGAGGATGTTCTGGCCAACAGTCAACTGATGTCCCAGCCAACAACTAGCACCAACAGCGGGAGTGGTGAAGGCACCTTCAGATGACAGCAGCCCCTGGCCATCCAGCCACTCCCAGCCATCGACTTTCCCAGCCGAGTCTTCAAACACAGCAGGGCAGAGACAATCCATCCATGTCACCCTTCCTGAGTTACTGACCCACAGAATCTGAGAGTATAAGAAAATATTATTTTATGTCACTAAATTTTAGTATGGTTTTTAATGCAACAACAGAAACTGGAACGTCACTCCTGGTGGCATTTGCCTCAATTCTGAGAAAAATCCGAGAGAAGGAGAGGGCTTGCGATGCTCCTTACCTGTTGCTCTCCACGTCTCAGAATCCACGGCAGACAGACGAAAGGCAGGCACAGTGCCCTGACACTTGGCCAAGGCCAGAAAGGCTTCTCTCCATCCGTGATGTGCCCTATTTCCCTGGAGACACCAAGAGAGGGCTTTCCAAGAACGGTTATTGGGATCGAGACCCACAATGAAATGCTCCTTAAACGATGGTCTCAAAGCTTTCTGAAGACTCCCAAATCTCCTTGGCTTTACCCTCAAAATGTGTCCAGAATCTGATCCCTTCTCACCATGTCTGGTCACCACCCTGTTCCAACCTGCCATCACCTCATGTCTTCATTACTGCAATCGGCTACTAAGTGACCTCCTGCTTCTCCCTTGCCCCTCTATATGTCATTGCCCAAGAAGTGGCCACGGTGGGTCAGATCATGTTATCAGTCTGCTCAGAACCTTCTCCATCTCATCCAGCATAAAAGGCCCTACTCAGTCTGTACCTCCTGCCTCTCTCCAGCTCTGACTCCAGCAGGCTTGCCCTCGTCCACTCTGGTCCAGCCATGATGGCCTCCCGTTGTTCCTCAAACATGCCCTTTCACCTCAGGGTTTTTGTGCCACTACTCCCACCATCCAGAACATTCTTCCCCCAGACAGCTGCATGGCTTACTGCCTCACCTCCGTCAGGCTCACACAAATGTCTCCTGAGTGAGGCCTTCTCTGACCACCCTACGCACCTTTGCACCCTCCCTGGCTCTCCATATACTCTTTCACTTCTTTAATTTTCTCTGTGGAACTTATCTCTACCATCCTATATATTTTACTTATTTATTATGTTCAGTATCTAACTGCTCCACTGGAATTTTGGCTTTATGAGAGTAGGAATTTTTGCTTGTTTTAATCCGTCTAGAACAGTGCCTGACACATAATAGGCCCTCCATAAATATTTGATGAATGAATAACATATCTGACGTCTCCTTAGCTTCAGGCCTACATTTCCCAGACTCTGGCTGGATGGCGCCACCTTGAGGTCCTGCCAGCACCTCAGATCCACTGTTGTAGACACACCCTCACATCCCAGGATCTAGGAGCAGGCCCCCAGGCACATGCGCGGGCGCACGCACACGCACACACACACACACGGTGGGGCCGACACACACACGCACACGCACACGCACACGCACACGCACACACACACACACACACACACACACGGTGGGGCCGACTGGCTTAGGCTGCGTGTAAACGCCGGCTCCACTACACACACACACACACACACACACACACACACACACACACACACACACACACACACACACACACACACACACACACACACACACACACACACGGCTGCGTTTAAACGCCGTAAACGCCGGCTCCACTTCACTCTCCAACTAGAAGGGGGCGATAATACTGCCCAGTTTATGAGGTTGCCTTTAGCATATGGTAAATGAGCAATCAAAATGACAGGGCGTGCTGAGCCCTGGGAGCTGTGCCTGGCAAAGAGCAAACGCTCAGTGAACGTCAGCCATTATCACCGCCGTTGCTAGCTTCTGCTTCCCTTAAAAGAAATTCTTTATTCACCTTCATTCACGTGGTTAAAAATTATAAAGTATTTACTTCTTGCTTTGGTAAATTAATAAGAACTTGACTTGTTTTTAGGTTGCGTTTAATTTCACCTAGAGAGGATTACAATCCTTTTTTACATCAAGGGAAAATTATAGCAATAAATATGTCCCATTGACCAAAAAAATCCAAGAGCACAAGCATTTACTCACTGTATCCTCCACCAGAGGAGAAATAGCAATGGAAATAGCTGCCATTTGTCACATGCTAAGGGCAGAGATGATGTGAAGAGCTTTACATATATCACCTTATGCCGGAGACCAGCTCCGCAGGATTCGTTGGACCTGAATAGGGGGTGTGGCGTCGGCAAGGAAAGAAAGAGACGGACCACAGATGTCTAGTGCAAGTGTGGACGACGACCACAAGAATCTTGCTTTATTTATATGGTTTTACCTAATCTTTTACATATTGATTTATTTTTTAATCAAACATTTTTTTGTTTTGTTTCTATTGAAAAAGAAAGGTCAAAACGTTCCAAGGCACTCATGTTGTGACAAGAACATCTACTCAGGCATCAATAATTCACCCCAAAGCCTGTGGCTTGTGGCCAGGAAACTATACAATAGCAGCAGGCTTGGCATTAGAGAGCGTCAGACTTTTGGTCTGAATCAGAATTCTTGACCTTTTAAACTTACACATAAACTTATATTCTAAATTCTTATAAAATCTTATTTATATTTAACAATTTAATGTCTTATGTTTATATTTATTATTTTAATTTATGACCAAAATCACAATATATACAAGATGATTTTATATAATAAAACTTGACTATAACGTTTTGTTATATTTTATGCTACTACTAAAAACAATTATACTATAAACTAATCTAAACAAAATCTATTAATATCAAAAACCTTATTATATATTTTTATTATTTTAGCTATTCATCTTTATAGTAAAACTTGCTAATTTTTTTACCAATTGACTCTGGGAACAGTACAAGGAACAAAGTGAAAAATTAAATGATCCTACTCAAACTAACAAAAACGCAATATATCATTCTTCTTATTATAGGGAAACAACATGTTCTTGGTAAATCAAGTGAAACTATGGGAGTGGGGAGAAACAAAGAAATCTGTAACTGGTTGCTGATCAAATAGATATAAACATTACTGCACTCGGACCCACCGTCTCCCTGGGGGAATGTAAATAGAAATGGAACATAATAGCTTCATTCCACAGGTTCAAGAGCATGACCATAGCCACAATGGGCCCATGCACACATCACTAACAAGGAAGATTAATGACAAAATTAAATGGAGCCATCCCATACCGGGAACATGCATCAAAAACACCTTTAGTACTGATAATATCTTTTAAATAAACCAGTAAATTTTGATGTATTTTAACATGTCCTTTGAGAAACTCCAGGGAATTTCCCAAAGCCAAACTAAGCCAAAAGGTTAGGCTGTTTAATTCTGGGAAGGCGTGTCAAGCAACCAAAGGTGAACAAACAAGAACTTCCATGGAACCGCACCACACACATGGGACCCCCTTGTAGCCTGCAGAACAGGCAGCATCACTCCTCAGCCTCCCATGCCTTTCTTTCCCTATAGCAGGATGGCTCACGGCAACCTTACTTAATTTTCACACACCCCTCCAGGGAGGGAGATACTGTGATATCACTGAACATGAAACTTAGGCTTCATGAAAGACATGAAACTTAGGGGATTTGAATAACTTGCCCAGACCACAGAACTAAGGAATGGGCAGAGAAAGTACTTAACCTCAGTCCTTCAGGGTTTATACCTCCAGTTAGACACATTTTTTTCTTTTTTGCACCACCAAACTCCAACGACTCAGTCTGGTCCCTGAGCCACAAGGCAGACTGAGATTGTGCCTGAAGCTCTGGCTTTGCCAGAACCCCTCCCTGCTCCCTGTTGATTGCCTTCTGGCTGGCCAGAGGCCCTCCCAAAGTCCAGCCAGCTCCCGCTGTCCTTGCCAACCCTAGCCAGGGAGCAGAGCGCAGGCCAAACCTGGGGTCTGGCCTCACGCCTGCCCTGTGAGGTCCATTTGGCTTCGTGCCTACAGATGTCAGTGGCACAAAGAGTGGGCCTTCCTCAGGAAACCCAGGGCCACAAACCTGAACCTGACCTCTTCCCATGTGTTAGAGGATAATTTAAGGAAAAATAAAAAAGGGGGAAATCACAGGTTTTGTACTGTAAAATGAATGCATATCAAAGATTTTATTTAACTCACTAATTGAATGAGGAAACTGGTAAGATGTAATGGGTTCAAAGGAAAAGTCAAAAGAACTACAAATTTATATGGAATACAGGAATGTTGAAACAGCTTCATGCATGGACTTGACACTTGCTTTATTATGGGGGGAGGGTGCAGAACTTATTTACATGTCTATACACAAGATTTATTTGCATTGTTTTCAGTTATTTACAATTTATAAAGTTATAAAATGGACTTTGGAAGGACCTCTGGCTAGCCCGAAGGCAGTCAACAGTGGGCCCGCAATGAAAGGCACAGAGCCCACACAGAATCAGATAATTTGAGAAGGTCCCAGCATTCCATTAAAAGCCTTCTGGTAACATCTCTTGCTTATTCCAAAATCTTACATTTTTCCTTGCATGTGAATGATTTTCTTTGGGTTGTGATCTCTGTGTTCTTTCCTAGTTCCTGGGAATGAGTTTTCCTTGTCTTTATTGGGAAGCCTTAGCTTGTGGGCTTTGGAATTAGGTGAACCTTGAGCTCAAATCTCCATTCTGCATTTACTAATATGTGGCTTCATGGAAATAATTTGACCCCTGAGTCTACCTCTTACCATAGGTGTGAGGATTAAAGAACCTGGCAACAGAACCAAACCCTTACTTGCTATTTACTCTGTGCCAGCCACAGTCCCTACTACCACTCTATTTTACAAGTGTGGAAACTTAAGGCCTGGGTGGTTAAAACACTGGAACACTGGGTGGTCACATTAGTGGGGCTGGGACTCAAACCTGGGCGGCTCTGGCCTTGCTGCCACTCTTGACCAGCGTTCACAAGTGGCAGCTGCTACTTGTACTGTTTAGTTTCTTTAGTCCAACCAAGTTTTGCACTGTGGGTGAGTTGACTGATGACCCCAACAAGCCAGCTACCAGGTTGTTGGTCATTTTGTTGTGAGGCACCCTCCTGCAAGAATGCACTTACACGCCACTCGTGCTGAAAAGGGCAGTTTATTCACTCCAGCTGGCCAGCGACCGTCTCTCAAGGAGCAACCAAGGGAGAACAGCCCTGGACCTTGGTCTTGTGGGGTTTTTAAAACCACATCCTGTTGGCACATGGGTTTGTCCAGGTGCACAAAGCAAGCTAGGTAGGTAGGTCACAGAAGCCAAGAATGAACCGTTAGAGCAATCAAGCATGCACATTTTCATTGTGTATGGCTCCTGTTCCCATGTAATAGTTCACTGTGTATGACTCCTGTTTCTATGCAACGGTTTTTGTTTCTATGAGAAGGTCAACGGTTTCTCACACAGAAGGCGGGGGTAGTCTGACAATGGGAATGGAGCAGTGCCTTCCCAAGACGGCACTGGTATTGCTCAGGATTCTCTGTTATTGAATTGAAAACAGTCACAGCTGGGGGGGGGAGGTCATCCAGGATGGGGAGAAGCAGTTGGTGTGGTAAATTACAGGAACTAGGCCATGGTGTTAGGTCAGACGGGGTAAAATGGAGTTACTTAGGTTAAGCAAGCAATTCTACAGAAGCAGATAGTGTACGTTATGAGGGTGTAGGGAGCTCTATTTCAATTTCTCACTCCCTGGTCACTTTCTACCCATTTGGCACTGGGGTAGGGAATTGGCACATCACCCACTGCTCTCTCTGGGACCCACCATGTCAAGGCCCCAGGGTCTGCTTGTTTCTCTTGTGCTCTCATTGTCTGTTTATTTTTACTTATTATTGAAATCTAATATACCTAAAGAAAAATGCACAGCTCAGTAAATTTTCACAAAATGGACATATACACATGTAAGCAGCCCTCAGCTGAAGAACCCAAGAAACCAACTGTGCCTCCTGCCAGCCACCATCCCCACCCGCCGTCCCCAGGAGCCATGACCCTGACTTCTACAGCATCCGGTAGTTCCTCCCGGCTTTGATCCGTACGTAAAGGCAACCATACAGTGTGCATTCTGTTGTGTCTGGCTTCCCTCATTCTACATTCTGTGTGTGAGTTTCATCTGCACTGTTGACTGAGTTGTGGTTCATTCTCATTGCTGCATGTAACACATTTTGTTTATCCATTCTATGACTGACAGGCATTTGGGCACTTTCCAATTTATGATCCCAACACATACCTGTTGGCCCACAGAGACACACTTTTTTGTGGGGTCTGCTTAGATTTCGAAAGCAAACTTGTCAATTGTCTAGCCAAGATGTTTTCTTGACCCCGGCTTAACAGAGGGGCAGCCTGCTTTCTCTTTGCCACAGTCAGCCATGTTTCTTTTGTCCTTTGTCTTCCTTCAGGTCAAGTGTGCTGTCCCATCTGCAGGCCTCTTGGCTGTGTGCTGAGCAAGCCAATGGCCGCCCTGTTGTGTTTTGACATATACAGGTGACTGGCTCCATGTATATACATCCTGGCTCCGGGCTGGCTCACGGGGGAGGGGACGTGAACATCAGTGACCAGCTGATGAGGGCAAGGGAACCTGGACACCAGCTGTCCAATCAGCTGACTCCCTAACTTTCTCTCCCTTCTGACACCCAGGGGTGCTTTTCCACTCCGGAGGCAGTGATTTCTGCTGCCTGCTCCTCTCTGCCTCTTGATGGGAAACCTGTCACTAGCTGGCTTCCCTCCCCCTCGCTCTGCTTCTGAGGTGGACACAAAGCGACCTCCCTCCTAACCTGTGCTCTTCAGCTCACGCCCCACGGACCTCCTCTCCTTGACGGGGGCTGGCCCTTGGCAGGGTCTTTATTTTCACGGCTCTTCTCTTTCTTTACCCAGAGGAGCCCCCGATCCTGTCTTTCTCAGAGGTGTGTTGACTGTTGCTGTTTCTGCTTCATCTTCCCTGCCCTCAGGCCCATGAGTCACGCTTTCTTACCTGTACTTTTTTCCAGGTTGGCAGCCCTGCTTTCGCCAGAGCCCTCCACTCTGACTTCCCATTAGTAAGGCAGCAAGCCCAGACCCCTGGATGGAGCAGGGCAGGGCAGATTTACACAGTGACTCAGTGAACTATGAGTATGAATAGAATGAAAAAGAGGAACACAAATCTGCTGGCCATAAAGATGGAAACAGCAGCACAGACTGGCCTTCAGACGTGGTGCTTAGCTTCCTCCTAACGTGGGCAATAAAAGAGGTTAGAGTGTCACTGTTATTAAGATAATAGAGAAAAGATAAAAATAGGTAAAAGATAAGAAATAATAATTGTGATATTTTTGAAGGAGCGTCTTATTTATTTTTCTATCTCCTAAACACTTGGCTTAGGGCTTTAAGCAGAGTAGGTGCTCAATATAAATCTATTTAAAAGATGACTTAGTAAAGTAAAATCTCCATTATTGCTGGCTGATATGTATTAAGTGCTCACTGTGTGGCAGGCAATTTCTCATTTGTTTCACTCAACAATTCCAATAAGTGGGTACTAGTGTTCCCTCCATTTTCAAATGTGGAAACCAAAGTGTGGAGAGTAACTTCCCCAAGGTCCCAGCTCTTCTATGACCCGGTTATGCTCAAGTGCCCTGATTGGAAGAATCTGATGTGAGAGAGCCAATGGGCAGTTAGGGGTATTTTCATTTTACCAGACAGTAATACCAATCAGTCTGGCTTTTTACTGCTGGCCCCTGGCTGCAGCCCAGTCTGCTGAGAGGCCCTGCAGGAAACCAAGACAGACTGAGCTCCTCTCTGCTGGGAGCAGCTGGGCGTCTAACCTGACAAAGCTTTTCCTCATCTGCCCCCTACTGGCGGATATGAGCATAGCAGGGCTCTCTCCCAGAGAGAGTTAGGTTGAGGGTGACGGAGCCACTGCTCAGCGCTTCTGTCTTTTTAGAGGGTGTAGTGTATTGCCCAAACCCCAAATTGGGATCTCGGCTCTGACAAATAGGAATGTCTTAGGATATGCCATTTAAAATTGGTTGTTGAACTGGTAAATCTAGTCTGTAGGGTGGAGGCAGCATGGGGGAGATAAAGGTCATTTTAAAAAGAATTGGAGCAAGATTCAAGAGACATGGGTTCCAGTCCCCTCATGGTCACTACCTGAGTGTCAGGTATCCTCTCTGGACTTGTTTCCTCATTTTCAAAATGAAGCATTAGACTATACGACATCTAATGACCCTTCCTCCTAAATGTCCTGTAATCCTTCAAAGATTTCTCCCAACCAGGTTTCCTCTTCAGACTGAAACCTCCTCCCCACCCCCCATTTCTGTATCTGGCCCTGCTGACCTCCATCCCACTGTGGCCAGACAACTTGCCTGCACCAGTGTGCCCATTGCTCCCAAAGTCAAGCCACATTTGCATGAGATCCCCAGGCTCACATTAACCAAGAATGCGAAACTTATGGTTCAGAAAGTAGACTGGGCTGCACTTGGCACTGGGGCCAATTTGCCTCCTGCCCACTGGCAAGACCAAGCCCAGGATATAAAAAGAGAACAGCAGTGGAAACCAGTAGCTTATATGGGATTTTGTTGGTCACTGAAGGTGGAGTCCGATGTAATAACTGACTTTCGCATGATGTGATAATTTACAAAGCATTCTGTGAGTCTTAGAACAACTTGGCAAAGAAGCCATTTCCATCACCTGTTATCCTATGAGTATGAGGGAATTGAGGCCCAGAGAGCTACGAGGGCCATGATCACATAGCCAACACATGACTGGGCTGGGCCCTAGGGTCAGGTCCACCACCCCAGGCCCAGGGCTGGCCCCTTCAGCAATACACAGGTCCTGAAGAGTTCCAGACACTGGCGATCAGGTCCAGGGGCAGGCAGTCTCGGTGAAGATGAGCTCACCTCTTCTTCCTAATGAGAACACCTGGATGTTACCTTCTCTCCTTCCAGAACAATTTATTAGGGATGCCTAGCTGTCCCTTGCCCAGGCCTCCTGGTACAGATCCTAGTCTAAGTTGGGCCTGGTTTGTTGTCCTCACTACCCTGGCCTGTCGCTGTGTGTGGCAGATTTGGAGTTAGGCTTTTCATGAATCTCATCTTCCTCGAATCTCAGTTTTCTCAGGCGTAAGATGAGGATGGTGATACCCATCACACAGGTATAGTGAAAAATGAAAACAAGACATGTGGGACAACCTTTTTACAGTGTGCAGAACCATCAGGTATTAAAACTTGGGAGCAGTGGGTTAGAGGAATTTACCTGCCAGTTCCCTTCCAACTCCTGTCTTACCCCTGCACTTCTGGGTTGGGTTACTGGTCCCTCCAGCAGCTGCTGGGGAAGCCTGAGCACAATGCTTCATGGGTCCAGAAGCTGGGAGAGGGGTGGGACCCGGGTGCAGAGCTGCTGAGGTTCTGGCTGTGGTGGGTGCGATGGAGAATGAGCTACAATCAGCCCTCACTCCAGGCAAAGCTGGGCCAGCCAGAGCTGTCAAGAAATGAGGAGATGGAGATTTCCATTGAGCAAATGGCTCAGGTCTTGAGGAAAGCGAGGACCAAAGAATCTGGGGAGGCCCATAAAGTTGTTGTGGTCCAGCAGCAAACACCCGAGGAGCCTAAAAATTCCTGTAGGAAATGTTGTAGGGCTGGAGTTCCTGAGCCAGCAGGGATGGGAGTTAGAACCAGCGGATATGGCTATTGCTATTGACGTGACCTCATGTCCAATCCTGTTGTTATCTGGACAAACAAGAGTTTCCCAAGAATTTTTATTTACTTTGGAGCACACACAGGAATCAATTCACATCTATTCAGCCCCAGTAGAATCTAAGACAAGGCTTCTGTGATAAAGGACAAGTTATTTTTCTTGATTTTCAACCCATCATGGACTGAAACTTTTAAAAAATACAATAAAAATAAATGGCTAGAAAATGGGATGAAAAACATATGCTTGAAAGATGTGGCTGTGTGAAATTATTGTAAATTTTCTAAACACTCTCTCTGCATCAGTTTATCTTGTCAAGAACCCTATCGAGTCTGCCGACCAGCCCCAGACTGTAGATACACTTTAAGAAGCACTAGTTTAAGCCACTCTTAATTCTGGATTCTCTGGAAATGAAACGAATCTTCACAACTACAACAGAAATAGTAATTTTTACTGGAGAGTTTCCACAAGGAGTGAAAGAGGAAAATTCATAGCACTTTGTCAACATCAAATTTACCAAATGACACACTCACATCACAGATGTTTGCGTCTGCCAACAGCCACAGCACTCTGAGGAAGGGAACTGAGTTTTTCAGCATCTCCAGAAGTATTGTTTTCCTACTTTAAGCTTGAGCATGTTCAGGACACCAGATAATAAAACACACAGGACTAATAGCACATTACTACATCTTTATGATAATTAACTCTATTATACTCAGGGTTAAATTCTACTGTACTTATCTTTAAACTCTAAATTGATGTTACATTATTGGAAAAAATGTGTCCAGGAATGGCAACAAAGAGGGTTTGGTTCTTATGGGACAGACCAGGACTGGACAGTAGTTAACTCTTCACTGTTTTCCTGTTTTCTGCTTATTTTCAGCTTTGAATCTTAATAACTGCATTTAATCTATTTTTGTTTTGATTTCAATTACGAAGCTAATGAAATTTTTTTTGATTGAAAACAAGACTTTCACATTAAGTCTGAAGTATTAGGTACATTAGTACTCTGGCTTCAGAATGATCCTCTTCTTAGGAGACATCATGAAAGAAGTTGTACTTTGCCTCTGAATGAGGGTGATTTTAAAGGAATGAGACTGTTTTTCAGCAGACATTCCAGAATGTCTACATTCCATTTAGGGATCTCACTGTTATTCTAACGTGCTGCCACTGCTCAGAACATTTCTGGAATGCTTTTTTTGGAATTGCCTTCAGAGGACAATTTTGAAAAGAAGTGATAGGAAACGGGGTGTTGAGCTGTGAATGACAAATGCCACTGGCCTCAAAAGTCAACCTGAGCCAATGATTTCCTAACTCCCTGTGTTTACATGTTCACAGCACACATTAAACTATTAGTGCTTTTGATGGCATATTTCACATAATCGAAGACTCCAAACTCCACTAAAGACAGGGATAGTTACAATGAAATCAAACTGTAGTTACAGTGTAACGACAACTACATGACGGGGCCATCTCGGAGGCTTCGTAAAGGCACACATATATAGCTGTGGCTCTCTACACTCAGTCACCTGGGCCACAGTTTGAGAAGAATTTTGCTCTCCTGACCAGGCTCACTTTTGTCAAAGACAGAGTTCCCTCATGTCCCCTGGGTGTCCTTGGGACAGTTGCCCTGTGCTATCTCTTTCTCTTACAAGTTAAAACCCCTAATGCTACACTGCATCACACCTCCTGCATAGCTCAACATTTTGTTCGGCAAAATCACTGAAATCATATGTAATAAAGTACATTGCACACACTGGTCACATATGGACGAAATGTGACTGCCCCACAGTGAGGGATTTGTAGTGCTAGTAGCTGTAGCATGGGAACTGAACAGCACTGGTCCCAGGTGTCTGTAGACATAGCCTTAGATGGGCACCTTCCTTGGCAAAGCTATTAGGGGCACACCTTTCTTCATTGCAAAGCACCAGATGCATAGACACTGGCCGAGTATTAAAAGCATAACCACAACAGAGACATAATCTAGTTACCACATCCAGAACCCTTGCAAGGAAAGAATCAATCCTCCTGAAGAAATGTGAGGCCTGGAAGCTAATGAGAACCACTGGTATTGATGTATGTTAATAAACTTTATCATTAGAATGTCAATAACTTGAGATTTTGGGGGAAGAATTCCAATGGGATCTTCTAGAAACGCATAAAATAACAGTATAATTTTTAGAGTCATCCTATGTCAATACAGGCATAGGTAAAAGAACCAATGGAAAATTATGTGAAGCAAATAATTGGAATATATATATATATATATATATATATATATATATATTTCAAAATCTAGCTGAGACCTCTGAGGATAATGGGGCTCCCAAATTATGCAATTTTTCTGTTTTATGCTGAGGTGACCCTGTGGTTCCAGGTCTAGCTTACATGTGCTTGTCCACGTCATGCAGAAGACCCAGTGGTCTAGAAGTCCTGGCCAACTTGCCAAGGCTCAGGCACACATCACTTTGGGGATTCCTGGGGTTAGTCTCTGCTGTGGATTGATGTCTCTCCAAAACTTAGTCCCCACTGTGACAGTGTAAAGAGGGTGGGAAATCCTATTATGGTAATAGAAAGGTGGGGCCTTGAAGAGGTGATTAATAATGGTGGTCAGGGGCGTGGTTCTGAGGGCTTTAAAGGAGGGGCACGTCAGAGTCTCTCTCTGCTCCACCATTCTCACCATGTGAGACCCTGCATTGCCAAAGTCGCCACCAAAGAAGGCCCTCACCATAAGTCTTCCCTGGACCGTGGACTTCCCAGCCTCCCAAACTGTAAGCAATAAATTTCACTTTCTTTATAAATTACCCAGTTCCAGGTATTTTGTTATGAGCAACAGAAACAGACTAATACAGTCCCCAGTAGCCAGCACCTCATTGTCCCTCCTCTGCCCGTCACTTTCCCACCCACTCCCCCTTACACAACATGTCCTCCAGCTTCTTCATCCCATGACCTCTAGCTTCATTTGGCTTCTTTCCCCACCACAGTCATTCCACATTTGCTGCCCTGAGTCATAGAAGAGGCAAATCTGGAGGAGAGATAAAGGACGACTGAGGCACAGATCAGATCCGGGAGTGGTGGTAGAGAGGGAGATCCAGTGGGCAGAGAGAGCTGCCAGAGACATGGAATCCAAGCTGGTCATTTGGAGCAGGGCCTTCCTCTCACCTTAGTACCTGTCTGTTGCTCTGCCCTGTGCTCACCAGGGTCTGTGCATTCGCCCCTCACCTGGGTTTGTGACCAAGTTCAGGGAACCTTGCCTAACTCATCTCTCAGTCACAGCAAAGTGCCCTCAACTGTTCACTCCACTTTGCCTATATAGATGATGCCTCAGTATTCTGAACTGAAACAAATTATTTAAGACCATGTATTAATTAATAAATGAAGGATTTAAGCAGGATGGGTGACAGTT